>NW_021604703.1:170623-192350 GCF_004785775.1 Grammomys surdaster | reverse complement strand
AGAGAGAGAGAGAGAGAGAGAGAGAGAGAGAGAGAGAGAGAGAGAGAGAGAACTCCTGCATTTCTGTTGTTTCATGGAACTCTTTGTTCTTTGGTGGCAGAACACTTTGGAAGAACATTTTTGAGATATGTGGAAATGTTTAGTGAGGCGAATATCCCTGATGTGCTGAAGAGGTTTAAATGGAATGAAATGAACATCTGGCATTTGAATTGTGCCTACAGTTAGGCTCATCTAGGGAGTCCCATATCCTCCCTAATCCTAGCAGCACCTCCACAGGAGATGACAAATACATCTTTAACAACCAAAATACTGCTAGAGAGGTGCCTGAATTAAGCCCAGTTCTTTTGGCAGAAACACTACAGGGGCTGAGCCATTTGATACAGTCCAGATACCATACCTGGCCCCTTCTTAGCAAGTCAGTTTCCTTGTCAGCTCTACATGGGCCTATCTGATAGACATCATTTTTTTTTTTATTTATGGAGACCGACTCTGTGCAGCATGAATCCAAACCCAAGTTCTATTTCCTAGACCTATTTATAAGAGTCATGTTTATTCCTAGAAACTTCTTCATGTATTTTACCTTTCTTTGTATGTGTGTACATGTGTGTGTGTGTGTGTGTGTGTGTGTGTATGTGTGTGTATGTGTATGGGGTCTGTGTGTGTGTGTGTGTATGTATGCATGGAGAGGGCAGAGGATAACATCAGGTATCTTTCCCAACTGCCCTCTATCTCATTTCTCTTGAAATTGTGTCCCTTCTCAAGGAACCAGAGCTCATAAATTTGTCAAACTGGCTAGCCAGAAAGCCTCAGTGATACGCCTGTCTCTAGGTACTCAGTTCTGAGATTACAGGCATGCATGTCATCATACCTGGCCTTTTACATGGGTCTTAGCAGACCAAACTCTGGTCCTCATCCTGCAGAAATACCTTAGTGTTGAGGGTATCTGCCTCCCCAAGCCTTACATTTTTACTTCCTTAGATTGTTTAACATTTATTTTTTTATGCATGTGTGGTTGCACATGTGCACAACAGGCAATGTGTGAAAAAGAAGACACTTTGCTTGAGTTGGTTCTCTCATTCAACTGTGTCGGTCTCATAGTTTGACCTCAGGTCTTCAAGCTTAGCAGTAAGAGCACTTACTTGTCAAACTGTCTTACTGTCCCTGTTATTACTTCTTATCAAAAGTACATGGAATACATACCCCATTAATGTGGAGTTGAGTTGGGAAAGAGGCTGGAGGGCAGGGGTATGAAGAATAGATTTCATCATGAACAAAGACATGGACTTTTTACTTTTCCTTGTTTCTGAAGTCAATTTAACTTTGTGAACTTGAGTCAGTTACTCAAATCACTCCAGCTCTCTATCTTGATTTTCTCTACTTACAAAGTGCAGGAGAAAATGCCTGCCCTGCCCTTTTATGGAGTGGTTGTTGAGAAAAAAAATGAGTGGCCCTGGTGTCAGCCACTCAACATAATTTTCAGCGACATTTTTAGTCTTCTTTGCAGTCTTTTTCCAGATGTGCAGCTGCATTCTGAATTCATGAAGGACACATTTTAGTTCATAAGTCAGAAGAGAACAGAGCAAGGTTTCCAGTGGATACAGTTTTAGAACTTAAGAGTCTGACAGCATTGTGCTTAGTCTGAAGTGTATGATGTGTGTAATGTATGTACACACATGTGAGTATACAGTCATACAGAATACTTACGAGGAAATTATATATATATATTTTAAAAGACCATTACTCTAGTAGATGCTAAACATGAAACTGAATAACCAAAATTTATGCAAATATTTTTGAAAAAAATACTGATTATAGCCACTTGAAGAAAAGTGGATTTAATGAGAGGAAGTGCTTGATGTAGATCTTTCCCAGAGATCCTGAAGAAGATGTAGGGACACTTAAAAGCATCACAGAAATTGATGCCACACATTGGTAATCACACGTTATTTACTTTCAGAGATTTCTTGACATCAGATACTAGGACTTGTCCTTTCCTTGTCATGGAGAATAAAGGAGGAACAGTAAAGACAGCAGAGGGGATGGCTTCCTACTTCAGTCACAACAAGTAGAAGACAGAGAGTCTTGGAATATCAAATGTAATATCTACCACTGGTTGACAGGCTCATAGAAATCAGGTACAGTGTGGTTTGCCCTAATACTAATACTTCCGTTCAGTGGCTTGTTTTGTCTGTGGTCAATTTTCTCAACCAAGAATGATGTGAATAATCTTTCTTTCTTTTTTTTTTTTTGGTTTTTCGAGACAGGGTTTCTCTGTGTAGCCCTGGCTGTCCTGGAACTCACTCTGTAGACCAGGCTGGCCTCAAACTCTTGAACTTAGAAATCCACCTGCCTCTGCCTCCCAAGTACTGGGATTAAAGGCATGCGCCACCACCACCCGGCCGATATGAATATTCTAAAAGGCATAAATCATGAATTTAGTCATCTCCCCGTGATCATCCCACATCACTTCATATCCAGTTGATGTCTGAAACTGTAGCTATTACATAATATTATCATCACTGTATTTCTTCCTATTCACAAATATCTAGACTAAAATCATTCTTTGAGACTGGCTGTAGCTGGCCTGGAATTCTCTATCTAGGCTAGATGACCTTGAATTCAAAGCAATTCACCTGCCTCTCCCTTCCTAGTGCTGAGATCAAAGGTGCATACCATCATGCTTTCTAAAGTTTAATTGATGAATTAGACTCAGTAAGGGATAAGTAACAATAAAACAGTACAACTGCAACAGTGTACTACATTAGTCAATAGCAATCCTTCTATGATTTGGGGCCATAGTTTAGTAGAGTGCTAAGTACCCAAACTCAATCACTGTTATCCACAATTGATGTGATGTTGGAGGCAGCTGCTGAAGGGACAACAGGAAACAGAAATCTACTTCCCACCAGGGAATGCTGGGCAGAGGGATGATTCACACCACAATAGACCCTCCTGAGATTTCATTGCTGCTTAGAACAGGAAAGATGAAGAAAGCATGGCTGCCATGTAGTGTATACATCTGTAGAATTAAACAGTGAGCTGAAAAAAATTGAATCATTCATGCATGGTAAAATAAAATACAAATTATGGGGTCTTCAAAGATGGCTTAATGGAAGAATGCTTGCTATACAAACATGGAGTGCTGAGTTTCAACCCCCAAAGTCCACATAGTGAAGGTTTAGGGAGAGACCCTCCTTCCAAAAATAATGGGAGGAGTGTTTAAGGAAGGCATCCAACATTGAGCTCTCGCCTCCATAATAGTCACATATGGGTGGGTGAGCACACACCTACAAATGATGCATAACACACTCACACAGAGACATAAATTTAAAACCAGGTATGCATGCCATTCATGTAATTGTAACTGTTCTAACAGCTACATGAATCATTTCAAGCAAATAAGTAGGAAGACATGAGAATGTTTATATCTGTAATTTTCCACTAGTTTCCCCAAATCTCATTGACTGTGGTAATGGAAACTGAAAAAGGAGAACATGGCTGAAGCATGCTTCTACGTTCTCCACAGATTGTCCTCACTTAAAACACACATCCTGACAGCACAGCTGATGTACAAAGCCTCTAGGCATTGACCAAGAGTAGTATTAGTATATGTCCTTCTCAGTCACAAGCCACATAGTCACCATCTTAACTCCTAACAGCATGTACTTGACGCCTCATAGCGCTCACTGCAAGCTTTCCCTTTCGACCTCTTTCGTCCTGTATTCAAGAGCCACAAGCAGTACTGTATGCAACTGCAGTGTGTTTATTATGTCATAATTGCAGGCTCTTTGATGATGAGTCCATTAAGTTTTTGCTTGAAATTTAAACTATTATTACTTAAATGTGGTAATGCATTTTAAAAATTAGATTGTTCTTGGACAATTTTATGTATGTACACGATGTCTTCTGACCCGTCTCATCAACCACCTCCCTACCATCTCTGTCTATTGTCTTCCTTTGTACTTAGCTCTCGTTCATGTTCATGCCTTTTTATCTTGTTTGATGGCCCAGGGCCATCTGTGCGACTGGATTTGCAGTTGTCTACTGGAGCCTGGTATGCTCACCAAAAGATCCACAAAGACAGTAACCCTGCCATTCCCAGAATCCATATAGCCAGTAGTTCAGCGGTAAAGAGGAGAGGTTCCCTGGAGTCTTTAGCTGACAATTGTGCCAGTCTGATGTGGGTCCAGAGCAAACCACTCACCACAGTTGCTGTGAGTTAATGACTGCAGTGTTTGTTTCACATCTAGACTGTCTATGATGTCTTCCTGTATATCACATATATGACACACATGAAAGACGAGACTGCTTTCTCATGCCTTGGCTGAGATCTTCACTCTGCTCTGATTAAGGAAACAGAATTTCCATTCACTCTCACTTTATTTTATTATGTTCTTATTTTGTACATTCCTTCATTAAATGGTAAGTAGAGTTGAGGTTTTTATTTTACAGTTACTTGTGCTGTGTGTGGACTTTTTCCTATTTAAGGAATGTTTTCCTATTTAAGGGATCTCAAAATGTCTTGCTACATTTCTGGTACACACTTGTTTTCTCATTTCTGTATTCATTTGTCTACCCTTTATCATTTAAATTGTCACTTGAGTTGATTATTTTTTATGCTTGGTGTCAAGTTGAGAGTTACAGCTGCTATTTTGCCACATCCTAGCTTAGAGTCATTTTAGTGTGTATTTAAAAAATTACCACAAACTTCGCGGCTTAAAACAACATAAATGTACTGCAACTGTCTCATTAGAGTCTCACCAGCTATCAGGAAACCGTTGGCAGATCTATATTCCCTTAGCAGCTCTAGTGGAGAAGGTTACCCAGCTTTTCCCAAGTGAGGCTGTGTTTACGCCTTGCCTGGTAGCTGATGCTTCAAAAGTCAGCACTGGGGGTGAGGTCATCTGCACCCCATTGCTCATCTGTGATCATACATCTATGCCTGACCTCCTTTTACCTTCACAAAGGTGTGACTACACTAGATCAAACCAGTTAGTTCATGGTGTTGTTTCTGTATGATGGTCAACTAACTCATGGTTTTTAATCTACAAAGTCACTGTCAATCTGGGCTTGTCATCTGTCCTAGTTTCCTCTCTGCTCCTGTGATAAAATGCCCTGATCAAAAGAATCTCACAGGAGAAGGAGGCTTGTTTTAGCACACAGTTCCATGGTACAGTCCATGACTGCTGAGAAGTCACAGTGGCAGGAGCATGAGACAGCTGGCCACATCCTATTCACAGTCAAGAGTAGAGTCATGGTCATGCCTTGCTTTCTTCTCAACTTGCCCTCTCTACTCTTGTACATTTTAGAACCCCCTTTCTGAACACACGCAGGGTGGGCTTTTCATGGCAAATCAACTAAGACAATCCCTCATTGTCGTGCCCATCGACTAATCTAATCCCAATAATTCTTCACTGAATCTCTCTTCCCAGATCATTCTAGGTTGGGTCAGCTTGACAATCAGTCTGTATCATATCATAGATTTCTGCAGGTGATACACATCATGACATGGACTTCTCTGATTATCCACCTTATCCATCAGTGTATCTGTTCAGCTGATGGAAACTTTTCCACTGCATTGATGTATTCTTTTATTTAAAAACCTTACTTTTAATTATGTGTCCATATGATGGGTGTGTATATGATTGTATGAGTAGCTACAGTGGCAGAAGAAGGTGCAGGAGCTCCTGGAGTGCAGTAATAGATTCTGAGTAATAGATGCTGGGAACCAAGCCAGATCCCCTCTAAGTGGAGCAAGCCTGTTGGCCAATGAGCCATCTCTCTGGCTCACTGTTTTCTTATCCTACTCTTGGAATGTGTGTGCTTAAATTGCTATTATGTTTTCTCCATTATGTGGAAGTATTCAGCATTGGTCTCACTGGGGGAAAAACACCTTTATTTAGGACAAAATTTCTAATAACAGTATTTACATATCTCAAAGCCTTGTAACATCCAGGAAGTTTGATCTTTTTTTTTAATTTTTATTGAATATTTTATTCACATTTCAGATGTTATCCTCTTACCCCATTTCCCCCCAACCCAGGAACCCCCTATCTCACCCCTCCTCCTGCTTCTGTGAGAATGTGCCCCTACCCATCCCTCCACTCCCACCTCCCCACCCTAGAATTCTGACGCACTTGGCGTCCAGCCTTCATGGGACCAAGGATATGGCTAAGATAAAAAACTCAGATGATAGTAGTTGCTGGCGAAGATGTGGAGAAAGAGGAACACTCCTCCATTGTTGGTGGGATTGCAAGTTGGTGCAATTACTCTGGAAATCAGTCTGGTTGTTCCTCAGAAAATTGGACATAGCATTACCTGAGGACCCAGTTATACCACTCCTGAGCATATACCCAGAAGATGCTCTAACATATAACAAGGACATATGCTCCACTATGTTTATAGTATCCTTATTTATAATAGCCAGAAGCTGGAAAGAACCCAGATGTCCTTCAACAGATGAATGGATACAGAAAATGTGATACATTTACACAATGGAGCATTACTCAGCTATTAAAAACAACGAATTCGAGAAATTCTTAGGTAAATGGATAGAACTAGAAAATATCATCTGAGTGAGGTAACCTAATCACAAAAGAACATACATGGTTTTCACTCACTGATAATTGGATATTAGCCCAGAAGCTCGCAATACCCAAGATTCAACTCACAGACCACATGAAGCTCATGAAGAAGGAAGACCAAGTGTTCATGCTTCGGTCCTTCTTAGAAGTAGTAACAAAATACTTAAGAGAGCAAATATGGAGACAAAGTGTGGGACAGAAACTGAAGGAGGGGCCATCTGGAGACCATTCCACCTGGGTATCCATCCCATGTGCAGTCACTAAATGTAAATGCTGATGTGAATGTCAGGAAGTGCATGCTGACAGGAGCCTGATATAGATGTCTCCTTAGAGGTCAGCCAGAGTTTGACATATTCAGAGGTGGATGCTCACAGCTAACCATTGCCTGATCATGGGGTTCCCAATGGAGGAGTTAGAGAGAAGACTTCTGAAGGAGCTGAAAGGGTTTGCAGCCCCATGAGGAGAGCAACAATACCAACCAACCAGAGCTCCCAGAGTCTAAAACCACCAGCCTGGGAGCACATAGGGAGGGATCCATGGCCCCAGCTGTATGTATAGGGGAGGATGGTCTTGTCAGGCATAAGTGGGAGACGAAGTTTGATCTTATTTATACATTTTGATAAGTTATATTTTCTGGGGGTATGTCTACTTTGTCTGAACTCTTCAGTTCATATTCATAAAATACTACATTTTAAATTTCTGTAGGGTATAATTCTGCAATCCATTGTCCAATACTGACTTTGGTGGTCTGTTTTGGATTTTCTTCCCCTAAGATGGACTTATTAACTTTATCATTATTTCTTTTGTATCTTCTTATTCAACTTTGGTACTTTCCAGTCTTACTTTTATTAGCTGATTCTTCTCACTCTCACTTGGACTGTTTGCTACTCTTCTGGTCTAACTTATTCTACAGGATATATGTTTTATTGGTTTTCAGCACTTCTTTCATCTTTTAATTTTATTGAGATTTAATTTCTATAACTCAGACCTCATCATTTTAAATTACATAGTTCAGTGGCTTTCCATCACAACTGTTGAATTCCAGAACATTTCTTTTTTACCTTGTTATTATCATTTTAATTCACTTTAAATTAATTTTATAATTAGAATAAAATGTGATGAATTTCAATAAGGTATTTTATACATATGCATCATTATAGTTTCTTCTAATTCACCCCCAACCCTAGCTGCCCAGCTCCACCCCAATATGATCTCTTTGCTTGTCAACTTTCTCCCCTCAAATAGTCCCTTAATCCAGAAAAGTCTTTAACATTTTCTCAACTCATTAATTACCAATCACTACCCATTCTTGTCCATGAGTGTTCCTATAATAGATATTTAAAGTAAATGAATCACACATTATACCTGTGACAGCTAATGTCCAGCTTGATCACTTAGCAACGACACATTTAAGGTTTGTTTTTCTGATGTCATCTAACAGTACTTCAGATGCCTCTTTTTATGGTCCAGTTCTTTCATTTTGCCAGTGTAGTGTTTGTTTATTAATATGTAAGTTGATTAGACTTCTGGCTAATTTTAATTGTTACTTTTTTTCTTTTTTGTTTGTGGGTATGTGGTTGTGTGTGTGTGTGTGTATGTGTGTGTTTTATTTGTATGGAATCTAGAGGAGGATGTCAGATAACCTGCTCCATCATGCTATACCTAATTTCTTTGAGATAGAGTCTCTCAGTGAACTATAGCTAGGATGGTGGCCAGCAAAGAGCAGCCATCCTACTGTTTCTATACTCCCCAGCATCTCCCACAGTCCTGGAGTTAGGATATGCAGGATATAACAACCCTGGATTCTGGGGACTTGAACTGAGGCCCTTATGCTGTACAGAAAGTATTTTAATCCACCGAGTCATCTCCTTAGCCAATTGCTAATTTTTGGCCTCTAAGTAATCCCACTATTAACATTCATATATATATATGTATATGTATATGTGTATATATATATTATACATTTTTTGGCATATATACACATCTTTACATACATGTACACACTAGGGAATGAAATCCAAGTCATACAGAAATATCACATTTGACTTTCTGAAGAAGTATCATAGTTGCACTATTTCAATTTACATCAATGATCATAGCATCTATGTGTCCTCACTGACCTCTGCTATCAGGTGTCCAGCACAAGGGCTATAAAGTGGTACTTCTCTCGGCTTTTGATTGACATTTTCCTAAAAACAATGGATTGGGTGCGGTTTTCTATACTGACTGACTAGTGTATATCTTCTCTAAAGAAAAGTCTACTCAAATATTGTGTGATTATTTTGATGGGTAGGTGATATTATCATTATTATTACTGTTGTTGTTGTTATTTACTTATTCACTTTATATGTGGCTCACTGCCACCTCCTCGTCAACCCTTCCAACAATCCTTCCTTCATTTCCCCTCCTCTTCATCTCTGAGAGGGAGAGGGCCCCCTGAGTACCCCCTGCCCTGATACATCAAGTCTCTGTAAGGCTAGATGCATCCTCTCCCACTGAGGCCAGACAAGGCAGCCCAACTAGAATACCATATCCCACAGACACCCAACAGCTTTTGGGATAATCTCTACTCCAGTTGTTCAGACCTACGTAAAGACCAAGTTGCATATCTGCTACATATGAACGGGGAGGCCTAGTTCTAGACTGTGTATATTCTTTGGTTGGTGATTCAGTCTCTGAGAGCCTCATGAGTCTAGGTTACTTGACTCTGTCTTCCTGTGGAGTTCCTATCCCCTTAGGGCCTGAAATCCTTCCTCCTATTCTTCCATAAGAGTCCCCAAGCTCCATCCACTGTTTGGCTGTGAGTGTCTGCATCTGAGTCAGTGGTGGATGGAGCAATCCAGAGGACAGCCATGATAGACTCTTGTTTGCAAGCACAACAGAGTATCATTAATAATGTCAGGGATTGGTGCTTGCTTATGGGAGGGACTCATGTTGACATAGTTATTGGCTGACCATTCCCTCAGTCTCTGCTCCATCTCCAATCCCTGCATTTATTGGAGACAGGATAAGTTTGGAGACTAAAGTTTTGTGGGTGGGTTTGTGTCCCTATTGTTCCACCAGGGTTCTTGCCTTGTCACAGGAGACAGCCTCCTCAGGCCTGATATCTCCAATGCTGTGAGTGACAGCTAAGGCTACCTCCATTGATTCTTGGGCACATTCCCTAATTCAGGTCTCTGTCTCTTCCTGGAGATGCCCACTAATGCCACCCCAGTCAGTTGAAGATATCTCTATTCATTCTCATGGTCATATGTCCATCTCCCTTGCCCCTCCCTATACCCAATCCTGACTCCCCACTATCCTCTTGATCCCCTCCCTCACCCAGTTTATTGATTTGGGACTGTTCTTTCAAATCTTTAATCAAATGCATCATCTGCAAATATTTTCTGCCATTCTGTAGACTGTCTTTTTACCTTCTTAATAGTATCCTTTGATTTTTAGAAACTTGATGGTTTTAAAGATTTTTTTCATCTAGGTGTATATGTGTTAGTGTATATGTACATGTGTGTGAGTGCCCATGGTATCAAGAAATGGGCACTGGACTCCCTTGGTCATCATGAGGTGTTTGTGAGATGCTTGATGTGGCTGCTAGGAACTGAATTCAGGTCCTCTGCAAGAGCAGCATGTGCTCCTAACCACTCAGCCATTTCTCCAGCCCAAGGTTAGTATTTTAATTAAGTTTAAAGTACCTGTATTTCTGCAATTATTTTTATGGTTACTGTTATACTAAACAAACCTGTGCCTAATCCAGACACAAACATTTATACCTATGTGGACATATAGGTTCCATATTTTGTAGTAAAGATTTTTGAGCTCTTCTGACACATTGGATATGAAGCAGGGGTACACATTGTGTTCTGGGTAGATACCAAACTTCTTAGTACTATATGTTGAAAGATCATAGTTCCCCTCAGTTGAATGATATTGATTCCTTTGTCAAAGTTCAGTTGACCGTGGATAGATAGGTCCATCTCCTTCTATCTATTCTATTACATCAGCCCAGTGCACCTGCTCCTTCACCAGTATTGATCCCTTTTGACGACTACAACTCTGCAATCAGTTCTGAAACGAGAACACATGAGCCCCGAGAGCTGGGATGTCTTTACTCAGGCTGTTTGTCCAGGGTTTCAGAAACAGATCAGCTCCTTGGCAAGGAGACCTGGTAAAGAAGCCCTGTTCTTTGGCCTGGTGTGTGTGTGTGTGGGGGCGGGGGATAGATGGAGTGAGGAACAGCATAACAAACCCTCGGGAATAAAATGGCTTTGAATAAAATTCTTATAGCAGCTGGAATTTAGGTAACTCAATCAATTTCCCTAATGTATGTGTCTTCTATCACTAAGGATTACCATGTCACATCTGGTTGCTTTGTGGTTATATTCAAATAAAATATTGAAAGAACTCTACCTACTGGAAAGCAAACACCACATAAATAATTTGTGTGAAATTATCAGAATTAAAATGGCAATGATTAAACTTCCTATGTTTTTATATCATAAATTTCTTCTGGAAAAGATATCTGGTCACTTAAAGTTCTACCAATAAGAGTGTACGTCCAATTAAGAATGTAGGCCCAACACAAAAGACACAGCTCAGGTGAGATCAGTCCTTTGGGAGGGAATATGTTGTACGTGCATAAAGAACACATGTATGAGTCCCACCTAAATGAAGGGCAAAGTATCCAGTAGGAAACTGGTAAAAACTGAGACCCTGCAAATCACAGTGTGCCAACACCCACATTCACACGACCTGATGCTCAGCACTACAGGGACCGAAGACAGCTGTGCAAAGGTCTTCACCCATTTCACTGTCAATACCAGTTATTCTTGTAGGGTATTGATGAGAATAAGTGATATGTTAGCAACTTTGTATGTAAATTTAAACTTTCAAAATTTTGAAATCTAAGTCATCTCTCCTCTTCCTTTTACTGCCTCCAAACTCTTTCATGTGCCTTCTTTACATTCATGTCTTTTTCTTCATTATTGTCATATATATATCATCTCATCTGCAACTATAGATAATTCAACTTAAAAAATAGTCTGTATTACTTTAATTTTCTTCTTTTGCCTTATTGCTCCAGCTTGTACTCCGGGCACTATATTAAAAAGGAGTAGGGGTAGTTGACAGCTCTGTCTAGTGTTTGTATGCTTGGTCATACTTTATTTTCAGCAATTGTAACTTCATCACAGCCTCCTGGCTATGCTTTTTCATCTCTTTAGTCCAAAGTATTGCCTCCCATACTCTTTCAGGGTTGATCTTCTGGTTGTGAATTATTTTAGCCTGTTTGAACAGCATAAAGTTCTTAGTTCCCCTTCACCTGTGGTAGATCATTTTGCTGAGTATATTAGTATAGGCTGGGCATAATAGTTTTTTTAGGATTTGAAATGTATTGTTCCAGAATCTTCTGGTATTCAATGATTCCATTGAGAAATTAACTATTATTCTGATGGATTGCCTTTTATATATGACTTGTGTTTTTCTCTTGCAGGTGTCAGTACTATTCCTTTCTCCTGTGTATTTAGGGTTTTAACCATGATAGAAGATGGGAGTTGATTTTCCCCCTGTGGAGATTTTGTGTGTGTATGTGTCGGGGGGGGTGTGTTATTTTCTATTTTATATACTGTGTACTTCTTGTGTCTGTATGAATGAGTCTTTCCTTGATTTGAAGAGGTTTTCTTCTAGAATTTTTTTGAACATCTACTCTATATCATTGATTCATCTTCCTTATGTATGTCTATAATTTGATATTTGTCCTTTTCATGGTGTCCCATAGTTCCTGTGCATTTCTTTTCTATTATTTTTTTTAATTTCTGTATTCTCTGCTTGTGTGGTTTAAGTCTTCTGATTTTTCTTAAAGTCTTCACAATCTGTCTTCTACTTGATACATTCTTTATGACTTAATTCTTTATAAGGCTTTCCCCTGAGTTTTCTATTGAGACTAGGTTACAGATGTTTTCAATTCTTTCTTCAGTTCAGCTTGTGTTTTTCTCAATAATTCTGTCTCTTTATTGAATTTGGTTTTTAAATCCTAGATTTCCTTCATTATTTCTATCAGCCTTATAGTTGTGTTTTCTTGGGCATTGTTGAGGCATTTCTTTTCTTTATTTTATTTAAACTATTTGTGTTTTCTTTAGAGTCATTGTATTCTTTGTAGTTTATTATTATGCTTTAAAAAATCTGTGTCCTATGATTCATCAAGGCAATTCTCACTGGAAAACATGTGTATGGGACTGGTTTGCTTTTGGATCACATGGGGGTGAGTGGCCTAGGGTATTGCCTTATTCTGTCATACTCTTTGTATTTTTGTGATGAGACCTGGGCATGTGGATTGCTTTTG
Organism: Grammomys surdaster; assembly: GCF_004785775.1. Classification (NCBI taxonomy): domain Eukaryota; kingdom Metazoa; phylum Chordata; class Mammalia; order Rodentia; family Muridae; genus Grammomys; species Grammomys surdaster. Next base: position 179,432 of record NW_021604703.1, on the reverse strand, counting down.
TCAGTTCTGTATTTAATGTTGACACAGGAGATTGAGACAAAGAATGAGCTCTTTGGTCCAGGTTTGGGGACTGAAAGTTGAATATTGTGTTGATGGAATGAAGTCAGGACAAATAAAGACTTTGTGTACAAGATGTATATCCTGGCCAAAGCCTGAATATAGGCAGACTATATGACCAGACTAGGCCTGGACAACTGAATATAAAACTGGGTGCAAATCTGAAAACTGGGAGGATGAATGGCGCGTAGGATTAGGTAGACTCATCAGGATAGACCTTGGTGCAGGATGCGTGGCGTTGGTCTGGGCCTGGAGGTTGGATGTGGTATGGGAACAATGAAGTCAGGTGGTAGGAGACACAAAGACATCTTGCATATTGTGTATAGCATAAAATATGTTGATGTGGCAGAGTTTGTAGAACAATCAGCATAGGAAACATATCACAAATTTTTTTAGTCCGTACTGCCATATGTCAAGTGCTAAAATATTTAATTCTGTTTTTTTTAAATTCATCTCTTTGTGTGTCTATTTATGCACAAAGTTGTATGTGTGTGTACATGTGTACATGTGCATACACATGCACATGTGTGGAGTCCAGAGGTCACCATTTGGTATCTTCCTCTATCATTCTCCACCCTAGTCTCTAATTGAACCTGGAGCTCACTGATTGGCTGGACTGGATGGACAATGAAGTCTAGGGATCTGCTTGTCTCTACCTCCCTGGCACTGGGGTTTGAGAAACAGACTACCAGTCACAATCTTTTTGTGGTTCCTGGGGATCCAAACTAAGGTATCCATGCTTGTCCACCAAGCACTTCATCCAACAAAGACATTTCTACACCCTCTAATGTATTCCAAATGAAAACTATCATCTCTCTATGAGGATTTATAGATAGTTAATGGCCACTGGGGGAGAGATCACTAGTTTTTTCAGCACTGGTAAGATGAATACATACATTTAAATATCCTTAATGGATCTCATTGGCTCTATTAAAACATGACAATTTAGAAAAACATCAGAGTAGAATGGGACTAGTTAAGTAGAGTAGGTGGATCAACGGGAGTTGGAAGAGGCAAAAGAGGGTCATATACATTCTATATGAAAGTATAATGAAAACTGTAATTATCAAAACTAATACAGAATAAAAAACTTATAAAATTATAAAAGCTACTATGACCAAAAGCAAATTCAAACAGAAAATAAACCTTACTGTTTTTAAATCTATCATTTAGTTTAGGAAATGCTGTAGAGTGCCTCTAATTACATGACTTTTCTTTCCTTTTCTTTCCAAATACAGAACACTGACACATGCCATTGACTCAAGGAGCAGAGGGTAGAGTGGTATTTCAAGATCTAATGAACAGAAACAGAACAGGTTAGGAACAGAAGTCAAGAGAAATACCAGAGCCATGACTTCTCTGAGCCTGCTATGGATTTTGGCCAGAGTCAGTTCCTAATGAAAACTGGCACTGTCTCTCTGCCAGAAGGAGGGAGGTTTGTCAGCCTGAAATGTAAGTGTGGGAATAAGGCTCCTTTATTGCTGAAAGAAATGATTCAGCACACTGCAATAAGGTGGAGAATCCATAGACCACTGTCAGAGCCAGGGGCTTGAAGCATCAAGAAAGATTCAGCCAAGATCCAATCAGTGTTTCAAAGCTGTTCTTGACTAAGGCAACACCATGGTATCATAGAGGAGGCAAAGATTGTGGCCGAAAGAAAGGTGAGTGTTAATGAGACACTATACTTGTGTGAACAAATATCTATTGACCCCAGATAGGAAACTGACATCAGATTGAAGCATGAGTCCTCACCAAGGTCCAGTTTGGTGAACCAATGAATTTTATTTAAATTACTTACAAGATTATGGGTGAGGAGTTACTTACAGGACCAGAAATTATTCAAAGACAACTGCATCTCCTAAGTTCACCCCAGTGTTGGTGACAATTCATAAAAGTGGGAAACTTAGTGCACACCGCACAGCTGTGCTCAACAGGTTCGTAAATCTCTCCTATTCTGGTGGCTTTGTTGGCTTGAGCCTCTTCTAATTGAATCAGTTGGTGTCTGCATCTTTTAGAAAGCTTTGCTTGTCTAAGAATGTAACTATACAATTCTTGCTGACTACAAAACTTGGGGAGGAAGGGACCCAGAGAATCTGGTCAGTTTCGGGACAATTTATTAGTTATTTATTTCTTGAGCTTAAGGAACTTCCATGCTGAATAGAATGTTCCATGTCTGCTTAGAATATCTGTTGTTTTATCTTCCTTTTAACATCCTATATCTTGACATGCTTTGCACCAAGATGGAAAGTTTTAATCTTGGAGGAAAATGTTAGACAACTTTGAGAGATCTGGCAAATTCTCCAAGGCTAGAAGCCACCTGGTCAACATCAGATAAGACATGAAAAAAATTGAAAGCTAAATGTTTAGTTAGATTATGTTCATTGTAGGATTTGTCTTGCTATTTGGGAAGGTAGTGTAGATTGCTATCACTATCTTATCTGATAAGAACAATAAAAGAGACAATAGATGATAAGGCATGCCAGAGGTTACTTCTTGGCCTGGATATACATAAAAGTGATTGGATTCACAGTATAGAGAAGAAAAAAGGGGAAACAGGAAAAAAATACAGCTAAAGGATAGATGTAATTTAAATACATCATAACCACAGTGAAGATAACAAAATTGAACAGATTATAATACATCAGCAAGGTAGATAAAACCAGCAAAAGTCATGACCTACATATTAAAAATATTAAAACACTACTGAAATTAAGTTAAGATCCAAAGGAGCACATTTAAATTTAAAATGGAAATAACTTGAATTATAAAGCAAATCTCATTACCAGACATAAAATGGAATGGCACATTTTCACTAAAAGGATAATTCACCCCAAGCTATGAAACTGATGAAGTTTGGATCATGCCTCAGGGGCACTAAAGCATAGAAAGGAAACACCAACAGGCACACAAAGAAATTGACAAAGCTAAAACTCTTACTGAAAGACTCAAAATGCCACACCAAGAATGAGAGAGACGAATCAGACAAGTAAAATAGCCAAGTTCTAAGAAAGAACCATTTTATGTGCATCTGTGTCTTCCCTCAGTCATTATTCACCTTATATTTTGAGTCAGAGTCTCTCACTGAACCTGGATATCACTGATTCAGTCACACTTGTTGGCCTTTGAGGATCAGGGATCCTCCTGTCTCTACCCCCCCCAGCTAATATTCCAGGTGTGCATCACCACACCTGGCATTTTCATGTGGGTGCTGGCAATCCAAACTTAAGTCTTTCATGCTTGCATAGCTGGCATTTTACTGACTGAGCTATCTCTGTAAAAACCAATTTAAGAGTCTTAAACAATAGCAGACTTATGTCAGTGATTCCATATAACTATCTAAATAGGGGCGCTGTGAGACACTCTCTTAGGATGGAAACAGTTTATTTACTGTTCTGTTTAATGACATTCTTCTCGCTGAAATGAGTTTAAACTCTGAAAGTTTCCTGAGCAGGCAGTAATGGGAGCTACCCACAGACACCTCTTTATCTGTATTCCTGGCTTGCTCATTATGGTAGCCATAATACAATTTAACATTTTAAATGCTTTATATTGTCTCCAGTGGAGATTTTGGCATTGGAATTTAACTTACAGGGGCTGAGGAGATAGTCTATATGACCTGTCAGTTCAAGGATCCAAAGTAGATCCACAGAGCTCATGTAAAAATATGGCATAGTCTGTGCTTGTAACTCCAACACAATGGAAGGAGAGAAAATGAGTCTCTGGGATTCAGCAGTCTCCTTTGCTAAAGACATCACACATTTCAAACACAGGACTCTGAGAATCCTAGCTGAATCTGACCTGAAAGAGTCCCCTCTGAAGACTAGTTTTCATAGCTCCAGAGGATTTTATGTAAGCTTCCTAACGGATGAAAGCAACCAACAGTTCTATTCAGTTGTGATGACTATGACACACAATGCCCACAATGACCAGCACAGGATGATATCCCTAATGTTGTAATAGTGGCATTTGTATCTTGGTGGTAACCAACAGTTGTCATGGTTGGACTCAAGCCCTACACAACAGGAGAGAAATCATACCTAGTACTGAAAACCTAGCCAAGCACCAATGACTCGTAAGGCCATGTACCCTAGAGGAGTATTTCTTAATGCTATTTCCCTGAACAAGTATAATTCCTAACAGAGTCTAAATATTTATTCCTATTCCCACAGATAAGTGTAGCTCTCACCCCTCATCAAAGAAGCTCCTTTTTGCAACAGATGGGAGACCATTACAAAAAAAATTACAAATGGCAGAAAACTAGTAATTATGGGGGAGGGGGGCAACAAAATTGATACATATACAACAGAACTTCTGCACTTAAGGCTCAGGGAGCATCTCCAAAGAAGAGCAAAAACACCATAAGAGTCAGAGGAACAAAAATATTTGCTGTGAAATTTTGTCTCCTGGAAATGACAGGGAAGCTTCATTTATGAGAGTTCAAAAATATGGCTGCCTAAACAAGACCTGAACAAAGACACCTCCAATAGACTTGCTAATGTGGAAGGGAAAATCTCATGAGACAAAGAACTATATGCCACTAATATCTGATGAGAGAATTATTCCCCAGGGATGAATATTCTACCAGTTATCTAATATCCTGAAATCATAGACACATAAGTAACACTAAGTAGATTCAAGAGGTTGTCTTTATGTACTTATGTGCACACACACGCACACACACATGCATGTATGCATGTGCACACCCATGCTCATCACACATATTTAACAATAAAAATTAAAGAAAAGGAGAACAGGAGGGACATGAATTGGATCCAGGGCAAGGTGGGTACATGGGATGGGTTGGAGGGGTGAAAAAAGGAGGGATGATGTCATTATCTTTAATTTAGAAAGAAAAAAAATTAAACTATAATTTAAAAAATTTAGCTCCCCCAAAAGGAAACATCTATGTTTAAGCACCTGAAGTGATATGTAGAATAAATCATGACATCTTTGTAACTGAGAGCATCAAGTGAGACTGTGTGGCATGTGGCTAGAACAGCAACAACAAGTATATAATCCTCATTTAATTTGTTATCAAAACTCAATGTAAATTAAATGTTAAACATTTACAGCATGACTGTCCTCTGGGACGCTCCACCCAGCAGCTGACTCAGACAGATGCAGACACCCACAGCCAAAAAGCAGATGGAACTTGGGAAATCTAATGGAGGAATAGAGGGAAAGGACTGTGGGATGGAAGGGAATAGGAACTCCACAGAAGACCAATGGAATCCAGTAACCTGGACCATTGGAGCTCTCAGAGACTGAACCACCAACCAAAGAGCATACACAGACTGGACCTAGGCCTCCCCACACATATGCAGATGTGCAGTTTGTTCTTCATGTAGATCCTGAACAACAGGAATAGGGGCTATTCTAAAAGCTGTTGTCTGTCTGTGAGATATGTTCTAGCTGGGCTGCCTTGTCTGGCCTCAGGGGAGAGGATGCTCCTAGCTCTGCAGAGACTTGCTGTGTTGGGTGTGGGCGGGTACACAAGGTGGGGGATCTGCTCAGAGGAGAAGGGGAGAGGGATGGGGAAAGGATTATGGGAAGGGGTGACCAGAAGGGTGGCAGTGAGCAGGATGTAAAGAGAATAAATAAAAATATAAAATAATAAAATTTCAAAAACTAAAAGTAACAAAACAATAATGAACTTGGAATCAAGAGTAAATTATATTAGAGGCAGCTGAAACAAATAGAAGAACAAACAAAGAAGATATAAAAAAAGGAGATGAAATAAAAGCTAGAAATTCATTCCTTTAAAATAGTCTGAAGACCAAGCAGAGAGGGGCCACCCAGAACCCCCTCTGACAGGCGATCTGAATTCTTGCTTAGGCTGCGAGGCTAAGTACTGCAAGGGAATATAAATAAAAGATAAAAATATCTCTCTGGGTTCCCTGAGGGACAAGCCTGACTGCATAGAGGTTGATGTCAAAAGTATCCCCTCTCCAGGAAAAAGACATCGGGACGGGTATGGCCCTCATGCCTCACTGGACAATGACAGGGGGACTGGAGCCATTACAAGGTCCCCTTCAAATACTGGAGGTCAGGCCTCTATTCCTGCCTTCGCAAGTTTAGAATTGCCACAGCCCTTCTATACTTAGAGAAGGGAGGAGATGTCAGGGGCAGCCCTGCTTACACACTGAAGGCCTAAAATCAACCATAGGCCTAAAATCAGCAATAGGCCTGTCATACATGTATACTAACACCAAGTCTTGGGTCTCAGTGGAAAAACATTGAAACAGATGGCTATAAGCTAATGTCAACAGGCAGCTTTTGTGGAAATTTACAAGCCTGAGTAGTCATAGACCTTGTAAATAGGTAGCCTTGGCAGACACTACCAACTTAGATAAGGACAAGCGAGTCATAGGCAGAGTCATAGTGACTTGTTCCCTGAACCGTCACCCAGCCGATACCCGGTTCTGAAGATATCTGTATTCCCCCTGAACATTCACACTCCATTGTCATTCCCTTCCCCACATCCTGCCTTTCTGTGTTTATAACACCTGTGTGAATAAATTATGATTTGAGAAAAAATAAATTATAAAAAGTAAAATAAAGTAAAATAAAATAAAATAGTCTGGCCAAAGGGGAGAGGCAATACAAGGACGAAAGAGAAAAATTACAACTCTTTGGAGCTCTCATCAGAGTGCCAGTGGTGGGCATCTCCTTGTAGATACCTGGGACTTAATGTGGCAGTGTATTTATACCACAGAAATGGATGGATGTTTCCAGTCAGAATCAGGTTTTCAGAAGGAGAAGATAACCTACTCGGTCTGGGGATGGCATTACCCGCACTTAGCGTGAGTCCATCCACTTGAGTTAAACTAATCAAGATATTCCCTCCCAAGTGTGTGGAGGACCCTGTCTCCTAGGTGACTCTGTACTCAGTCAGGATGTCAATCAATATTATCCATCACATTTATTTTTTTTGGTTTTTTCGAGACAGGGTTTCTCTGTATAGCCCGGGTTGTCCTGGAACTCACTCTGTAGACCAGGCTGGCCTCGAACTCAGAAATCCGCCTGCCTCTGCCTCCCGAGTGCTGGGATTAAAGGCGTGCGCCACCACCGCCCGGCATCCATCACATTTATATGTGCATTTTATATATGTAGTTTGTTTTTAAATTAGGATTACTGTATGATAAATAGTACAATATATTATTTTTGAAGTATGCTAACATAGAAATTTTAGCATAGTATCGTTATATAGTGCATAAATTATGTTCTAATGTATATTGTATGCATCCTATAGGTGATGTCTTTTTATATTACCTCCTTTCAAAGAAGAATTTTCTTCAAAAATCTGTTGCTAAAATAATGTCACCTTTAAATCAAGGCTATAAGGTCACCAAGCTCAATGTTCATTAACTGAGCTGACCACAGGATCTGACAAACTGAGGTGTCCTCAGTGGGAGGTCTCCCTGCAGAGGCCCTTTGATAAGAGTGGCAGGTAATTAATCCTTGTAAATCAATCTCCCCACTTAGCGCTAATGAATTAAGAACCACTTCACAAAGACTGTCCAGTTTCTGGCTAATGAAGTGACAGCTAACGTGGCTGGGCCTGCTGTGGAGGAAGGCTCTGTCATACAGTAGATACACCCTCACATAAATTCCTGTCATCTTTAATAAGATCCGTCATGGATGGAGCCATCCATCCTTAGGGAATCAGCATAATGAGATGCTTTATTCTCTTATGTTTGTGCTCCCCACAACTCTCTTTGGAACTATAAGTAGAGAAAAGTCAAGGGTTTCCCTCTACTCCCTCCACTTCCTCTTATTTGGCTAAACAAAGATATCACTTCATGGTCTCTGGGGAGTTGACAGAAGTAGAAGGGACAGATGTACCAGAACCCAGATGTTCAGGGTGCACAAAGGCAGTATGTTGCAAGACCTGCCTCCAAGATCCATGAGCATGAAGGGATCCTTTAAAAAGAATGAACAGATTTTAGAGACAATGCCTGAAGGGTGACTACCATCACTTATTTCCAGTAGAGGAGATGCATAGATCAGCATATTGCCAGCTGGCCATCCTTTCTAGTTTTTTTTTTTAATATATCCATGTTTTCAACACAGCTAGTTGTAATAGACCAAGTCGTAAGAGGTTTCCCCCTAGCAGAACACACAGATCACTCATATGTAAGAAGCTAAATATGATGTATTCAAGAAACATATCTTGGTGAATGGGGCAGAGTTAACCCTCGCCCATGGTAAATACACACATTATCAGAAAGGGTGACTGTGGCATTGCAAGCCAGGACTAAAGAGAGAATACAGGCAAGGAAAGTGGCTGGGAAGGATACAGTAGAGAAGGACATATAGAGGCAATGTGTAAAGTGTGTGAAGCTCATCTCCTGGATTAGGCAGTATACCACGTGGAGTGTGGAGCCTCTGGCCAAGTTCACAGTCATAATTTCCAGGTTTGTCCAGGGTTATTTTTGTTTCTTTTTCTTTTTTCTTTTTTTTTTTTTGGTATGGTCCTAGGAAACCCTCTAAAAGGAAGTTAAGTGCCTGTTTCCTCTCTTGCACCTCCCTTTCCTCTATCTTGGTATAATAAATCTTGCCTCTATTTTGCATACTGCAAGAAGAGTCTGTGTCTTTAACCTCCTTTGGCACAAGACAGCAAACTACAATCCCAAGTTGATGTGTGGTGTCAGTGAAGGTCCATCACCCTAGTCACACACAACTGGGTCATGAGAGGTTGTGTCACACTCAAACTCAGCCCTAGTCACACACAACTGGGTCATGAGAGGTT
>NW_021604703.1:165794-170613 GCF_004785775.1 Grammomys surdaster | reverse complement strand
TCACACACAACTGGGTCATGAGAGGTTCTGTCACACTCAAACTCAGCATCAGTATGGAAAAGGAAGTGGGATCTTCTCGATGAATTAACAGACAAGGGGAGGTTAGCGGAATATGGAGGGGATATGCTCAAAATACAGTGTATATATTTCTAAAAATGGGTTCCTCTACCCTTGAATAAGTAATTAGTGCATTATAATAAATGCAGGAATGGCTGCACCAAAGCAAACATAAATATGTGTTTACAAAATATAAAAGTGACCCTCACTGAGCCATCTCTCTTCATTTTGAGTGTACTCATAAGTCAAGGTAGGAAAAGTTGGGCAGTCCCTGGAAGGAGAGACAGTCTTGAGAGCCCCAGAGAACACAGCACACAGAATGCACTCTGTTTTCAGCCTGGTCCCTGGCTGTTCATATGCCATGTGCCACATGACTTTATTCCATACAGGGACATGTAGAGATCTGCTTTTTAGAGAATGTATTTAGCTGAAGAAGCTGAGCATTGGGATAGAGAGTTTCAAGTATTACAATAGGGTCATGCTCTGGCCCCTGGTCTGTGGAAGAGCCACTGCAAGTAGAGATTTCTGATTCTCAAATTCCATTCCCTCCACAGCACACAGATCAAAAGCATGCCTGGACCTCTCTGGGCAGACTGCTGTCTTTGCAGAAGATGTCAGGGTCAGGTTGCACCTGAGCTGTTTCAAACAATAATTTTCTGTTCCAAGTAGCAGACAAAACCTCGTGGTCATGAGAGATTAGGGTTCTATTTCATGCAGAGACATGTTCATGGGTCAGCTTGGTCACTGTGTTCCCCTTGACAAGTCCCATGATCTATCCAGATTGGCCTGATTCTTCAACTCTATGAAATGCCTAAATGTCCAGTGGGAACTCTTTTTTGCCTTACTCAGAAAGGGTGAATGTGTGGGTGCAGAAATTTACAGACAAACTAAGCACACTGATGTAAGGTGCCTCTGATTGCAGTGGCTTGATGGTTTGAGCTTTGAATTCAGAACAAACCTTGAGGGATCCAGAGATCTTCTCAGCTACTGAGTCACCCCTGTCAAATCCTTTCATCTCTCTCTGAGCCCAGGATCATTCCCCTTTATAGAAAAGGAAGAACAAATGGAGTTTGCAGGAGCATTGCAAAGTAGAATAAGGAAAAGTATAATTATTCAGTATAACCCACCAAGGTGACCTGGCATTTTGGCAGTAATGGCATGATTTATTCTTTTCCAGCTATTTACAGTTATCATCCTTATTTCTTACTTACTTTCTCAGACTCTAGTAACCCAATTGTCTTAAGATTATCCTCTCACAAAAGATAATAAAGCAAGCTCTGATTCTTTTCTCTTCACAGCAGTCTGAGTCTTAAACATGGAAGTTGCACTAGAAAACAACTGGGCATATAGGCACTCCAGCTGTACAAGCCCAGCATGGGGAGCCATCCTCCAGCAGACAGCATCTAAAGGGAACATTCCAGTAATGGATTCGAGTGTTGATAATTGATATTCTTGTTTGTATACACATCTATCCACTCAATGACTTTTTGATTATATTGCAGAATCAAAAATCTTCAATATGAGAAAAGAACTTATATATGACTTATTATATTGTTTGAAGGAGATTCAAGGAAGTTAAACGCAATTTTTATTTCCAAGTTGAGAAGAATATAAACAAAACAGACTAACGCATCCTGCCAGGCTGTTGGAAAGAGAATGAACAGAGCTTTGTTCCTCTCTGGGATCTCAAAGGGCTCAGGGAAAATGAAATGTGTGTGGAGATGGCTGTGAAGTGAGAGACAGGCACTTGGCATAGTCATGGGGGTTTTAATAGGATATTACTTCCAGCTAGAAGAAAAGATTGAGAACAACCTCAGGTCTGTGGTATTCAAGCAAACATTTCCCTTTTTTATATTGCAAAGACCCGCTTTTTCTTCTGTGTCCACTGTCTCTTCCTCTCTGTATAGTAGGAGTGGAACTGACCCCATTCTCAACATAAGACTTTGCTCAGCTAGTTAGGGTAGTATACTGTTCAACTATGGAAATTATCTTCCAGATGGGCCCACGACCCAGTGATCATTGTGAAAGCCCCCAACATCCAGACGTCTCAAAGGGGGAAAGTGATTCAGAGCGACTCAGTAAAGAAAAATCAAAGAGATGGAAAAGTACAAATTGTGGGGTCTGGGCAACCAGCTCAGTAGGTAAAGGATTACTATGCAGGCATGAGGACATGAGTTTAAAGCCTAGCATTCATGTCAAAAGCCAGGCATAGCTGCCTGTGCATGCCTGCAACTCCAATATCATGAGGTGGAGACAGGAGGATTGCTGGGGCTTGCTGGCTTCCAACCCATCTCCAGGCTCACTACATAAGAGAGAATCTAAGGAATAATATAGAGTAATTGAGAAAAACACCTGATGTTACTCTCTGGTCTCTGAATGCATGGGAATGAACATAATAAGGACATGTATAAGCATGTATTGCAGACATGTACATACCACAGATGTATTGGTCCCTGTGAGTGCATGGGAATAAACATAAGCACATGTATGTACATATACTGCAGACACACATATACTAAAAACATGTATACACACATGTAATTAAATAAATTAATAAAATTACATGCAGATTCCTAATATCATTTGGGTACCTGGATCTAGGTAAATCTTGGATTAATGCTGTTTCAGAAGATACAGTTCTGTTGCTATGTAAACTAGCCAAGGTTAAATTATGATTATTTTTATTGATTTATGTATTTTATATGGTATATAGCATTTTCCCTGCATTTATGTTTTTGCATCATTTATGTGTTCCCTTTCCACAGAGGTCAGAAGAGGACACTAGACTCCCTAGAACTGGAATTACAGATAATTGCCAGCCTCCTTGTGGGTACTGGAAATTGAACTCAGTCCTTTGGAAGAACAGCAAGTTCTTTTAAAAGCTGACCCACCTGTCACATTCCTAAGCTGGGATTTTAAGATATATTTAGAACAGTAATATTTTAATTTGGCCATTACTGGTAGGTAGACATTGCATTTGTGTGCAATGAAGAAGTTATAGGACAGCAATGGAGGGAGAGGTAAAGATGAAAGCACATAGAAGTATCTGGAAGATGCTTGGGTACAGTCAGGAGAGTTAAGAGATAAGCTAGAGAATGAAAACAAGAAGTGGAATGAGATTTCAGAAAGTCTTTGGTCCTACACTGCAAGGCTTTAACGTGGAGAAGAAGGAACCACTGGGGATTTTAAAGACAAGCTTGTTCCATGCTGAGTTGTGCAGTGTGGAAGCGGACAGATGTAGAGGATGGACGTTTAAGGAAATAATTATGGCAGAGAGAGCTGTGTGATAGACACATAATTAACACTCTTGCCAAGTGTCTCTTCTTTTTCAGAATGGGAAACTCACTTCTACTTCCTTCCTGACATCAATTTGTGTTCTGCGAGTTGATTGGTTCTCTTGAAGCTTCCACTGGTTTTAGTATCTTTCTTGGTTCCTGAAAAAGTTGGGGGTTTCATTTTATATCCATGTACATATATTCACTTGCAGTTAGAGATAAAATACATCTTCATTGAAATCCTCTTCCCACTCATAATTTTTCAAGCTATCATCATTAATTTAGATTAAAATGGGAAGCAAAAGATTTAACCTATCACAAACATGTTGATATGTATAGCATGTTTTGTTTGTTTATTTGTTTTGTTTGTTAACAATAATATTTGGCTTCTTGTTAACCTTTTCAGGGTTTTTTTTTTTTTTGGTTTTGGTTATTCAAAATAACATGTGCTGGTTGGCTTAACAGTCATTTTGACACAACCTAGAATCATCATGGAAGAGAATATTAATGAAAACTTATCTAGATCAAATTGGTGTTGGACATATCTGTGGAGAATGATCTTGATTGTTAATTGTTGTAGAAAGACCAAGCCCACTGTGACCAGCACCATACCCTGAGATGAGGATCCTGCACCATATAAGAGAATAGAGCTAGCTGTAGTAAACAAGCAAGTAGGGCGGTGTGTATTTGCTTCACTTTGTTCTTGGTGACTATTGAATGGTGACTGACTGACTAGTTCTTGCCTTGATTTCCTCTCAATGATGGACTGTAATTGTGAACCTAATAATCCCTTTCTCTTCTTGTTTATTTTTTACTATATTTTCTCATAGCAACAGAATGAAACTAGAATTTGTCAAATAATTTCCAAAATGCCAAACAACTACACCAGAGAGGACACACACAGGCTTTAGAATCAGTCTCCTTCCCTGGATGTCCTTCCATGATTGAGACAAAATTTTCTTAAGACATTATTGGGGCTGGAGAGATGGCTAAGCTGTGAAAGACAAGTAGTGCTCTTGCAGAGGATCTGAATTTTGTTTCTAGCACCCAAATCTGCTGGCTCATAAGTGCCTTCGATTCCAGCTTTAGAGTATCAGAAATCCTCTTCTGGCTTCTGCAAGGCACCTGAACCCTCTTAAATATACCTTCCCCAGCACATAATTAAAAATAAAATAAATCTTTTTAAAAAGGCATTTTGAGTTTTCTTAAGAATAGTAATCATTAATATTGGAATACCAGAGCAGGATAAACTCCCTTCCATTTGGGATTAAATATGATAGTAGATTTTGACAATGACTGCTTTGCTTGTAATATAGTGCTGGGGATGTTTGAAACCTGAGGTGAGATTTATAAATTGTTAGCAAATACGGAAAAGTGGCTCTGATAGGGACCAGAGTCATTAGCTTGGCCATGAATTCATGAGGTCCACACTTCTTCCTTCTTTCTTTCTTGCCCTCCCTCCCTCCCTCCCTCCCTCCCTCCCTCCC
>NW_021604703.1:128210-165694 GCF_004785775.1 Grammomys surdaster | reverse complement strand
AAAAAAAAAAAAAGTAAAATAGTGGGAAGAATGCCTAATTTGTGTTACCCATATACACACTATGGTCCCAGGTAGTAGCTCAGCACATGGACATCAATCTGGCTTTAAGTAAAAGCACAAACCACAACATCTGCCTGGCCTTTGGTGGTAAATACACAATGGACATCATCATGGCCCACAGCTGCAGTAAGACCATGGGCCCAGACATGTAGGAAATCCTACTTCACGTTAAGAGTTGTCTTAGGACATTTTATCCAAAAAGAATGATGCTCAAACTTAAGAAGTCACAAGACTGTTTACTGAAAATGTAGACACCCAGGCTTAGCACTGTGAATCTTGACTCATGGGTCCTGTGGATTGAGTGTACAATATTCCTCTTAGGCTCCTGTATGTTCAAACTGGTCCCCAGCTGGTGGTTTTGGAAGGTTATAGTACCTTTGTCCCCTACTGTAGGAAGTATATCACTGGGGGAAGGACCTTGAGACTTTATACTTTGCCTCTACACCTTGTTTACTTTTGGCTTTCTGAACCTGGATGCAATGTGATCAACCAGCTTCTTGTTCCTCTCACCATGCCTTTCCCACCATGATGGACTGTGTCCCCTAGAACTGTAAGACAAAATAAGCCATCCCTTTAGTTGCTTTTGTCATCCGTATTGTCCCACAGCAACACAAAGCATAGCTCAGATGGTAGGTATGAAGGGCACAGAAGGCACATTTTATGAACACAGTGGCCCATAAGTGACATCTCCCAAGCAGGCTCTGAAGGCATGTCAAAGAGCCATAGAAACACAGGGAAGAGACCTTTAACCCAGGTGTAGGTAATTCTATCTGCAAGAAAAAGTGGATTAGGGAAGAAGTATGTAAAGTAACCTGTCATAGTTAGGGTCACTATTGCTATGATTACATACCATGACCAAAAGCCAGTTAGAGAGGAAAGGGTTTATTTGGCTTACACTTCCACATTGTTGTCCATCACAGAAGGGAGTCAGGACAGAAACCCAAACAGGGAAGAAACCTGGATGCAGGAGTGGATGTAGAGACTATGGAAGGGGTGCCACTCACCCCTTGAAAGTTCTGCTTTCTTATAGAACCAAGGACCACATGCCCAGGGTTTAGGCCACCCACAGTGGGCTGCAGCTTTTCATGTTAATCACTAATTAAGAAAATACCTTATAGGCTTGTCTGCTTACAGCCTGCTATATGGAAGCATTTTCTCAATTGAATTTAGATGACAATAGCTTATGTCAAGTTGACACAAAACTAGCCAACATCACTTTAAAGATCTCTTATCAGCCAAAATTCGACAGTAGGATCAATAAACCAGTTACAAGAGCAAAGAGAGCGCTGACCCAGGAATGAGGAGTCTGGCTGGAACATGAACTGATCCCCCAGGGTTCTGTGTCTCAATACCATAAAGCTTTCAGGTGCCACCCCCAAATTTGGAACAAGTTTGTCATTGGGGTTAGGCTTTGAGGCTTTATAGTTTTGCCCCACTTCCTGTCAGTCTCCTGCTATTTGATGATGGACACAGTGAGAGCAGCCTACTCAGGATCCTGACACAATGGACTCTAATCTTAGAACTGTAAGCCAAACCTAAACCTTTTTCTTTAACTTGCTTCTTGTCAGGTATCTTTCCTCCACAGGAACAAGAGAAGTAATGAATGCATCAACCATCCCTGGAAGCCATTGTGTTGGCTCCTACTTGGGAGTCACTACCAGATGTGAACTTGTAATTCCTAATAAGGAGACATTGTTTCTCTAGCTTTTGTTTTCTTCTTATCATTCAACTAGAAGCCCCCTGAACACTTTTTTCCCTAAGTGCCACCATCTGAAAAAATAATGGCACACATCCATGGACTATTTGCACACTCCATAAACAATAAGATCCCCCATGAACCAAGATTCACCTGTTAATGCCCTTACTGCTTCCACTGAATACATAGATCAAAGACACTATGTCTTGCAATAAAATCTTATTATTACTTAATTTCCCCAGTGCATTTTAACACACATGCACATTTTGAGAGGCTTCTTGGAGTAATCTTCAGAAAAAAGCATAGCATTATACTCATCTCTTTTCCCTTCTCACACTCTGTACTTCAGTACAGTGAGTATGTACTGTTCTGCCTCATGGGCTGTCTCTGATGGCCCATTTCTCTACTACTGAAAGTTTCTGGTGAAATGAGCTTTGTTGTACCTTCATGGTGACTCTCACCAAAGACGCCCTGTGCTTCCTGATTCTACTTAGATATTACCCATATCAACCAACCCTCTCTTTCTATTTCATTTTATTCTGAAGCACAATACAGCTGTTCCTTCTATTTCTTGGTTTGAATGCTTAATGCTGGAAATGTCCCTTTGCAATTTCAAGTGTAAATGCAAGGCACATTTCTTCCAGAAAACATGCATATCCCAGCCTATAGTGACCACTCTCTTTTCAAGCAGGACTTTCTATGTTTAGTATGCATTCATGTACTCCCAAGATCCAAGAATAGGGCATCCCTGTTCACAGCATCAAAAAAAGCCCCGGTGACATTAGTTGTGACAGATGTCAGTAGTCAACCTCTGCATCCCTACTGAATAGTGAGTGTTTTCTTGAGAGACCTGTAGTGATGGCAGCTTAATGTACAAATAAAAGTTCATTGTTGCTTGAGTCTCTGTTCTTTTTAGATCAGACAACCCCCTCCCCATCCATACTGTCTCTTTCACTTAGCATACACATTTTAATAGAGGTGCCTCCAGGAGCTATGGCCTTCAAGCCCATGCAACCTAAATGGAAATGTCAGACACAAAACATAACAGGAGGGAGACACATCATATTAGTTAGATGTAGAGGACATCACTCTGCATTCTGAACCTCTCTGAATTTCAATTTCTTTTTAAGTAAGTGATTTACTTAAAACTGCAAGGTTTCTAAGTTATGTATCCCTAGATATGTGTCTTAAATCTCCATGGGGGCATGGCAGCATTGTCAAAGATTCCTAGCTTAGGGAAGCCTGGGAGTTACTTTCATATGAGGGGAAAGATCCTTGAGTTTTCTGCTAAGTGGAAAGTATAAATTCCTTACCTAAATGCTGGACAAGGCCAACATGACCTTGTCTTAGAGATGAGACCATTGCCATGAGAGGACCTGAAGAAGGTTCTGGATAGGTTGAAAAATAATCATGAAAACTCATGGAAACATGGTAGGCTGTGGAGGAAAGCGGATCATCAGTGAGTTCTTTCCCAGAAACAGGAGACTGCAGTCCAGAGGGCTCCTTCAGAAGCTGATAGGAATGACCAGATTCCCTGATTCAGTCTCGTATGTTCCTTATGTGCTGTGACAGTCAAATAGAATCATGATCACAATGCAGAAGTATAAAAACTGTGTAGTAAAATGAAGTTACTGTTGCTGCTATACAGAAAATCCTTCATGAACCCTCACCCTCCTCCTACTCATCAAACCACCAGGATGCTCTGTCCAGGTGTTGAGCAATGTTTTTTTGTAGAGCCTGTTTGCATATCACATTTTGTTCTCACACAGCAACTTTGTGCTTTAGGCAAATTTATCCTATTTTACAGAAATACAGTGATGTTTCAGCGATATTTTAATTACCCACTCCAAAGGGCACTTGAGTGGCCTCTCTAATACACATGAACCCCAAGAGAAACCATTAGATCTTACTTTGAAAGTGTCTTCGAATTCCTCCTCACTCTCATTCCATATTAATATCATCCTTAAGTCATCCTGCAAGCATTCTTGGTAGAGAGAGTTCCACAGCACAGATACTGTAAGCTGGTAGGGTAGCTCCTGCCTGCAATGCCAAGCACGTAGGAGGATGTGAAAGGAAGCTAATTCAAGATCTGACTGGGCTACGTAGTCTCAGGCTAGTCTGGACTACATAACCAGACCTTGTCTCAAAGTAAATGTAGATAAATAAAGGTTGTGATATAGGTCAGTCAGGAAACTCCTGAGTTTGTAAACATAAGGACTTATGTTCAATCTCTAGCACTCATATAAAAGAAAATGCTGGGTACAGCAGCACACACTTGTACTATCAGCGCTGACAACAGAGAGGTAGACTGATCCTTGGGGCTTACTGGCCAGCCATCCTGGGCTAAAGATGAGCTCCAAGATAAAGAGTTACCTTTCTCAAAACACTGGGTATACAAGTAGATGGATCCCATGAATCACTAGAGACTGACTTCATATGTGTACACACACACACACACACACATCCCAAGTCTCTGGAGCAAATACCTTGTGTTATGTACACAAGCTTTGAGCTGGTTTACTTTGTCCTCATAGATGAAATAAGCACCTCTTTCTCCTTCATGAACTAAATATGGAGAGCCTGAGACTCTATAAACTTATGTGAGTGACACCAACAGATGCGGTTAGCCATTAACACCAGTAGACTCAGACCTGTGCCCACGTATATCCTACTGAAAGACCTCATTATGCTCTAAGCTGGTGATCTCAAGTGTGATGTTTGGGGGAGTGGCTGCAGTACCTCTGCAGACAGCAAATTCTCAACCCTACCTTGGCCTGCAGACCCAGTTATTCCATGCACCTGCCAGCTGATTTGGGGGGCTCTAAGTAGGTACTCCCAATCCCTTCCTTGCCATGGATTGTGCTAGGCACACCATCAACTACAAAAGAATGAGCTTTAGGTTTCTGCAAAGCAGAGTTTATGATTCACAAAAACAAGCAAGCAAGCAAGCAAATGAACAAGCACAAACATGACTACTCATTAACTGGAACAAGTTCACTTCTACTTAGATGTAGGCAGAATTGCATTGAACTTTTAAAACTCCTTTGCTTTAGACATCAGTGTGCATGTATGACTGTCACCTTTGTCACCGCTCTTGGTCAAAAGATAATCTACTAATTTATTAAAGTCATAAGAGTTGCCACTTAGTACATCTCAACAAACATTAACGTTTATCTCAAACCAGGCTTTAAAACACAAATGCACACTGTCTAGTTTTTGCTGTATGTTTTAATGGATCTATTAGTTGATGAATTCACAGTGTCATTGTTGGGAGGTGGTGAGATTGTGACTAGAGCCATGACTGGAGGGAGACACTCACTGAAACTGAGGCTTTGAAGGGTCTATCTGCTTTCTGTATCCTGCCAACTCCTCTTAGATGTCTGCTGCCTCTCTTTGTCTCTCTGTCTCTGCCTCTCTGTCTCTGCCTCTCTGTCTCTGCCTGTCTGTCTGTCTGTCTGTCTCTGCTTCTGCCTCTTTCTCTCTTTCCTGACAACTATGATGTAAGCAGCCTTATTTTCTTCATATTACCACTACCATGCTTTTCTGGCCGTCTTTGGACTTAAAGTAACGAAGCCAGACAACCATGGACCAAATCCTTTCTAACTGTGAGCTTTAAACTATTTCTCCAGTGTTTGTCATGGCCCAGGAAAATAAACACACATGTAGCCAATGAAACGGTTACTTTTAGAGTTTGCCCTCCTCAAATGACACATATGGATTAGTTTGAGGTGTAGTTGTGACTGTCATTGGAAACAGAATGTTTGTGTCTATGTTAAGATGGAATTTCAAAGCAGCAAACATTTATTATTGATAGACATGTGTTCTAGCATAATCATTCTGAAGTATTAAATAATATGATTTTATCATAGATGGATTTTATCTATTTTATATTATATCTGAATTTATGAAGCTACTCATCACAACTGAGTTGAACATCCATAAATTTCATATTAGAATTCAAAAGACTGTTATAAAGGGGGATTTGAGTTTATGAAGGTTAAAATTAGATAGGTGAACCGTGATGTCCTAATATTTGTTTGGTTTCTTTCCATCTCCCTTTTGGGATTGTGAAAACTGTCCTGCCTCGGATCTGATAGCTTGAACTGAAGCATCTGCCTAGTAGGATCTGATCATTTTCTCATCCCTCTGGCCCATCACTTGCTGAGTGTTGTTCTCAGTCAATCTTGTCAAGAGCATGCCCTGGATGGGATGCCATTGACAAGTGCCAGATGGGTGCTAGAGGGAATTGGCAGAACAAATAGGGTGGATGACATGGAGCCATCGTGACAAAAGCAGTCCCCTCTGAAAAGCCAGATTGAAAGGAAACTGAGACAAGAGGAGGAGGAGGAGACAAAACAAAGCCTTGGGCAGCCTCCATCTTATGATGTAGGATGGATGGGTGTGTAGGCCAGAGAACATTTAGAGCCGATGGGATGGAGTTCAGAGTGACACAAGCCACCTGGCTATGCATAGGCACTGGTCAAATTCTTTGGGCCTTACAAGTTTTGGCAAGAAAAATCTTATTTTGAGAGCAACATAAGCCAGTTTGAAGGTTTTAGGGAAAGAGCAGTATAACTGAGTTTGCATTATAAAACAATTCCTCTGATTGCAATGAGGAGACTGGCCTTTGGCTGTTCTGAAAATATTTGCTTAATAAATATGTATCCAAATACATTTTCACAGAAACAAATCATTTATCTGTGAATTCAATCATGCAGAAATTCCAGCAGGCTTCCACCCTGCACAGACCAAACCCCATACATGCTCCTGTTTCTACCTCACAGTAGTCCCTGTCTAACCTTCAGGTTCCTCATGGATAACAATAAGGACTTGAAGATTTCCTTCAGCCCAGGATAATTCAACAATCCTGCCAAGGCTGCTCCGCTGCCAAAACTCTTTGGCTGTAAGCAGCTGGAGAGAGTATGCAGAGGCTCTCTGCTCTGCTGATCATCCTTGGCTTGGCATTTGTCTGCAGCTGGAGCCCTTTCTATAAGATCACTCAGCATCTATAAGTTGACTCATTTCCATACTGATTGCAAAGCTGGAAGTGTACACACTTGCCATTCTTATTCTTGGCCCAAATGCTTGCCGGCAGTAGCTCTGACGATGAGGCCTTGACACCACTTGGGAGTTATTATCTCACGTGCTATTGATGTGAGTGGGATTTGGAAGATACACAATTTGATAATCAGACCCCATCTGCAGAGTAATCACGAGCTACATTATGGAGAAAAAGCAAATAAATGCTGGAGATGGAACTGTCTTATTTTCAACTTCCTTTACCCCAGCAAAGACTGTTCTAAGAGATGTTGATATGCAAAACAACTTTGTATTTTTTTTAATATAACAAGCATCTCAGCATTTTAGCATTTATCCAAATACAGCAAGTGGCAAGCTATAAAACAAAATGCTCCCTTGTACATGATCTCATTTGCAAATGAGTTTTAAGAGGAGCATGTTTGGGGAAGATAGTTAAGCTATTGAGAAGCATGTTACCATTAGTTTCCCTCAGTCTACCCATTCTCCTCCAAGATGGTAGTATGGCCAACGGCAAACTGGTGACTGGACCACACCAATGCACCTCAGTTTTTCTAAACTATAAAATATGAATGGTATCATTACAACAAAGCTGTGGCCCAGAATAAAGACCCAGTCTGCATCATTCTTGTTGCACAAGAATGACTACCTAAGTTTGAATCTTCAGCACCTAGGTTGATGTGGCCATGGTGGAACATATATGTAACCCCAGCACTAAGGGAAACTGGAGGAACAGAAATGGGAGAAGTATTTCTAGGACTTTGCTGGTCTCTAGGCTTACCTGAGTCTGTGAGCTATGGGTTTAGGTTTCAAACCCTTAGAATGAAGTCATTGATGAAGACAACCAGTATTGGCCTCCAGCTTTCATGTGAATTCATATAAGAACTCGTATATCCTCTACAACACATGTACCCTCACACATGAGCACATACAAATACCACAGACACAATGTTTGAGTGAGCATGCATTCATTGATGTGGCGTTTGGAACAGAGCCTGAACCACATTAAGAGCTCAGGACCACTAAGATGCTTTAACTGATTGTTACACTCTTCTCCAATGCCAGACACACCCACAGTTTTCAGTGAAATCAGTCATCCACTACAAACCTTTACTTTCCACTATCAAGAATGTGTCAGAGATAGTCTAACACCTGCCTAACATGCAGAACAGCTTGGGTTCCATGTCCAGCACTGAACAACAGGAAGAATTCTGAAGACTTCATTTTCATGTAAACATTGAGATCTGTATCATTAACAAGTTCAGAGTTCAATTTTATGTACAGTCTGCCATCTAGTAGGACCATTAAATCAATGATTATTTTGGCTGCCACTATTCTTATGCTGTTCATATAGTATTCTAGAACTTCATTGACAGAGTCTTGGAATATGCTTAAGCATTTCCCTGCTGAGTAGATTCCAAGGAGCTTCTATCCTCATGGTATCACCTCAAAATCTATTAGAAAAAAAATCAATCATTGAGTTCTGTTGCCCAAAAAAGGAAATGGGTACTTATGTCACTCTTCCAATACTAAATCAAATGTGCTTTCCATGGGTTGACATAAAGTTGAATCAAGATGTGTCCAGTATCTGATGACTGGAAGTCTGGGAAGACTTTCATGTGGGAACCTTAACTATTTATTAAAAACTGAAGCTGCAAGAGGATGTTATGGTTGACTATGAATGGAATACACATAATCAACAAATCCTGATCTTTATCCAAATTCACAAATGATCCCTTGCCCTCAAACCCAGAGCTTGCTGAGAACTCAGTTTGATTGGAGAACAGAGTGTCTAAAGCAAATGGAATTGAATCACAGGGTATGGGGAGGTTCACCCTTGGTTATTTCACTGTCTCATTGATAAGAATTGAATGAAATAATAATGATGCAAGGTATATATTGATTACTGAAGAAAATGATCACTATCAATCATCAAAGACTTAAAAGACTGCATTTAAATATCAGAGCCTGTTCCTTTTACCCTTATGTCACAGAGATAAACAACTTCATGTCCCCAAAGTAAGCCAAATTTAACAAGGATGCTCTACCCATGAGCATCATTTGAACCCTTAAATACAATCCAAGAGGAGTCAATGACTCCTGAACAGGCAGAATTTCATACTCAACTTCAGAGTCTTAGCTTTTGTCCCTCCATTTATGATCTAAGATTACAGAGAATAAAAACTGTTGAGATTAAATGTGGAGATGAAATGGTCTCTCATTAGAGTTGAGAATTTCAATTTTATATTATATCCTGGAAATATATATTTAGGTATAACAAAATATCATGGAACACACTGTTATTGGTTTGAGATAAACATACACTAAAAAGTCAGTCTCCCTAGGTCTCTGCCAAGCTTTGAAGCTTGGCTGTTCTGCAGTTGATGCTGTACCATGGTTTTAAAGCTCTGTCAATAGAACAAATAAATTACATTTCTTTTTGGCATTTATAGATATTTAAAATCCACAATCAGATGAAAGGTTAAAAAGATTTCCCTTAGTACCTTGATCTGTAGAATGAGCTACAACATTTTTATGTATCCATTAAACAAAATACTGAATATTTAAGTGACCACTACAATAAAACAATGGTCATTATCAAATGGCCAAAATGCTTGATATCTTGCTTATAGCAATTTTACACAAGAGCTTGATGACTAGAACTCTTTCAATGTCCAAGTTTTTCAAAGTTGACTGTTAAACACCTGTTCCATTTTGCAAACAGATGATGGGGTTGAGACCACAGGTGGTTGTATAATCCTGCTCTCTGGATCATTAGTAACTAAAAGATAGTAATGATGGAGGTGATGAAGAGGCAGCCTTCCCAGGACCTCTGTCAATAACGATTCTTTCCATGTTGTGTTCATTCGAGAACAGCAAAATAAAACGTTCTTCTGAAACCTCCCAAGCTTCTAAGAGGCTCAAAAGGACCAATTTGATTGGATTGGGAAAATCAGTAACAAGCCAGCCCAGTGCTTTGGGTTGTTATGTATGGGAATATGGCTGCCAGTTTTTTATTTGTTTGGTTGGCTTTTTGTTTTTGTTTTTGTTTTGTTATTGTTGTTTTTTTTATAGTTGTACAGGGACCATAGAGCTTGAAAGACTGAAAAGATATTAGTATTGTCCTACCAGCAAAGTCCAGATTATTTTTCCTCAATGAACCATTAAACATAACTGCATAACACCAACCTGTATTTCTATAGTTTGATTTTTCCATCTCAATGATCCTGAAATGCTG
The DNA here is from genome assembly GCF_004785775.1 of Grammomys surdaster. Lineage (NCBI taxonomy): Eukaryota > Metazoa > Chordata > Mammalia > Rodentia > Muridae > Grammomys > Grammomys surdaster. Next base: position 155,663 of record NW_021604703.1, on the reverse strand, counting down.
TGAGTAATACATCCTCTTCTCCCACCCCCATTTACAGCAGGTTCTGGTTGGGTAGAATAATCACACACATACGGTTTATGTATACACATCTGTAGATATATCATACATGTCCCATGTGTGTTAATATATTTGTCATGCATATGTCTATGGTGTTTTCTGGTGTTCAAAAGAAGCCAGAAAAATAAGAGGCTTATCATAAACTATGTGTTATTGATCGCTACATCCATGTATGGGTTATCCTCCACAAGTATATAAAACAGATTCTTTTGTAGAGTTTCACTTTAACAATGTATAAACTGAAGAACACAAATAACTTAGTAGGCTAGAAAGTTACAGAAATCCCCTGCCTTATCTCACAACCCTCAACTCTGGCCACCATGTCCTCTTCAATGGAAAACAATATAGGTGGTGCTCAATTAGGTTTCAATTTCAGAAGAACAACAAATACAGCAGATCATTTTCCCCATCCCATATCTAGGATCAGAGATAGAGAGACACACAGCAGGTCTAGTGATTGTAACAATCCGAAGGACCATTCCATATTCCAAATAGTCAATGCTTAAACTCATATAAATCCATGTTTAATATCCATTTACAAGTTATCTTCATATCCTACAATTTTTATTTACTATTTCTGTTGCTTTCATCAAGTAGGTAACAGAATGACAAGAAATTTAGTGGGTCTATTAAAGAAATGTCTTTTCTTTTCCACAAGAACAATCCCCTAGAAGAGCAGAAGGACCTCACCTAATAAGAACTGGACTCAACAAGGACCCATCACTACCACAGTTCAAAGGACACCATCACAGTCTGAAAGAGTTTGGCCCCTTGTCCCTGGTAGCCTAAAGAATTCCTATCTAAGAACATTTGTTTCAAAGCCATCTGGTTTTACTGGGGAGACTGAGAAGGGAGTAAGAGCATCAGATCACTCTGCCAGCTGAGGTAAGTAGGAGACAGGGTAACAAGGAAGGCGAAGAAGCCAGTGCTGCCATGATGCAGGTACTACGGAGGCACATGCCATTCTTCATGAGTCTTTTGCTATCTGTTTTGTTGGTGACGCCACTTTCATTTTCTAGCATCATATTGGCACTTAATACAAACTGGAGGAACCAATTAAAGGATGGATTTTTGTCATCTGCAAACATCAAAGGACATAATCAACTAACATTAGTCAGCCTGCTGCTACTACAATGAAATACCAAAGGCTTTTAACTTTGAAAAAGAGTACAGGTTGGTGTAGATCAATTTTAGAGGTCCCAAAGCATGATTTCTGCATTAGCTCACTTGTGTTGAGAGCAGATGGAAACAGAGCAAGGCAGGAGGGTGTGTAGGAGCATATTTCAAAAGAGAACAGAAGGAGGGAGGACATAAAGACACCAGAGTCCTATAGCTACTGTCACACATATGCCACCATGATCTAAGTACTCCAATGATGCCCTACCTCCCTAAGATACCATCTCCTAAGATTTCCACCCTGAGAACAAAGTTCTTACCTACTAACCATCAGAGGACACAGGTTATACCTAAATCATATCTCAAGTCATGTATAACTGCGTCAAGCTATAATCAGATTTTATCTCCCCTCCCTCCTTTCCTCCTTCATCCCACAGTCCCCTCTCCCCATTCTGCTCTTTCTGGTGGTGTATGTACCCTTCTTTGGGTACCTGTTTGCATTGGTCTGTACATGCAGGTGTATGAAAATGTATGTGAGGACTGGAGGTTGATGTCAGATGTCTTCCTTGTTCACCTTCCACCTTAGTTTTGAGATAGGGTCAATCTGGATTGTGTCTGTGCAGTTAGACTGGTTGGCTACAAGCTCTGAGGATCTGCTTGCTTCTGTCTCCCAATGCTGTCATCTCAGATACATGCCACCATGCTTTCACCTAGGGGCTGAAATGCTGAACTCAGGTCTTCATGTTTGCACAGTAAGCACTTACGAATTGAGCCTGTTCATCAGTGTCAAAGGCCTAGCTTTCTGAAGATGGATCTGTGGGATGTGAGGTTCCTTGTAGCAGAAGGAAGTATCCGAGATAGATAGAAATCCAGATGCTTCCTATCTACTTCTCCTATGCACTGAGGTTCTGATGAGAATTAACTCAAAACTCGTTCCAGGAGACTGAGATTAAAAATAATCAAAATAAAAATAAATTATAAAAAGTAAAACAAATATATTTAAAATAAACTGAAGGAAATCCCATTGCAAGTATGAGATAGCTTCAATGCTCTGTTTAAGATTTAGAAAAAGAAGTCAGGATTCCAAGCTCTTTGACTGTATTCATATCCTGTTCTCCCAAAACAGAGATGACATCCTGAATTTGCTTCAAGCTGGCAGGAAGGGACAAAGGAGACAGTCTGCCTGACAGTGGGGGAAAGATGAACCTGGAAAAGGCTTCTCACCCCTAGTCTCCATAACAGCAAGTCTAGCCTGGGGTGATAATTGCTTAGCAAATTAACAATACAAAAACGGGGAGGGGTAATATCCCACACAATCTTTCTAGCAGTTTGTCATATTGAAAATAGTGCATAATTGATTCCGCAGTAGCACCAAGGGAATACAAAGCCATAATCAGTGCTTCTGTAGTGTTTATATCTACAGTGGCGGATGTCTAATTGCATAATTTATCATTATGAAATAAACTGCAGCGATCACAGGTATGCATGGTAATCAGCCGGATGGTGGTACCAGCTTTTGTGAAAATCATTGCTGACATTTTGATCCGGTGCAGAAACCAGCCATAGAAAACCTCAATTTTGACTCTGTGCAACTGAATTATGATTGCCATGCTAATGGTTCAGAAACCTGAGAATTTCAGTTTAAGTGTTATGTTGGAGGAGGTTGTGTGTGTGTCTGGGGAGGGGGGCACGTGAGTCTGTGTGCATATGTGCCTAGGCCAGAGACCAACCTTGGGAATCATTCTTTCATTTTTTGAGACACTGGAAACTGCTGCTTGCTGATTCTCCTAGCCTGGGTTGCATGTGAGCTCCAGGGACTCACCTGTCTCTACCTCATTGCATCAGGATTACTAGGGAGTGTCACCACACCTAGCTTTTGATGTTGGTGATAGGAATTAAGGTCTGGTCCTCATACTTGCAGAGCAGATTCTTTGTGCAAGGAACTTTCTCCCCCAGTCCCTACACCTGCCACCTCTAGGAAATCCCCTCCCCTCTCTCTGTGTATGTGTGTGTGTTTGTGTGTGTGTGTCTGTCTCTGTCTCTCTGTCTATCTCCTTGTCTCTGTCTCTGACTCTCTGTCTCTCTCTCGCTCTGTCTTTGTCTTGCTCTGTCTCCATCAATGAACCATCATGACAATATACCAAAGGCCAGTCTGATTTGGCCCTCCTTCAGTTGAGACTCCTTTCTCAGATGATTCGAAGCTGTGTGATGCTAATGGTTAAAGATGACCAGAACAAAAATTCCCCATCACTGATGTGGCAATGAGTGCCCTGGGTTTTCTTTTCCATCATGTGTCCCAGGCTGGGTGCTGGGAAAAGCAGGTTATTAGCAACATTTGTGAGTACTTTAGAGGTCTGAAGGAAAATTTCTCTAACAGGGTCACATGTTAAAATAAGCTCACAGATATTCCCTTCCTGCACACATATTACCTGCCTGCTGAGGACCTCAAATATCCTGCCACCTCTCTACCAACCTTCACCAGACCTACCAATTTGGAAGGAATCTGGAAGGACGAATACAGGTTGGATTCCCTTCCCGCTCTCATGTTCCCTGCAAGTTGAGTCCTCTGGGGCACCCCCAGTTTTCCCTAGCCACTCGCTATTTCTGTTGGACCCTCTCTCCTCACATCTCTCAGGTCACCTTCATCAGACCTGCTGATCTGGAACATACCCATCAGAGGCCTGCCACATCAGGACCATCGAGGTTATGCCCCCTCCCAATATCTACTACAACAGGAATATCTAGGGATTAAAGCCATCCAGATGGCTAAAGGCCCTGTAAAGAATACAATCAACAAAAACCAGGCCAATGTGACACCTTCCAGGCAAAGCTAGACTACTACAGGAAGCCCTGCATATCCTAACACAACTGAAGCACAAGAAAATGACCTTAAATCCAATCTTATAAAGATGATAGGGGCCTTTAAAGTGGAAATGAATAAGCTCCTTAAAGAAATACAGGAAAATACAATTAAGCAGGCGAAGGAAATAAACAAAATTGTTGAACATCTAAAAATGGAAATATAAGCAAAACAAAAACAATAACAACAAAGACACAAACAAACAAACAAAAAACCTGTACAAACTGAGGGAATCCTGGAGATGGAAAACCTAGGGAAGAGAGCAGGAAGAACAGATGCAAGCATCACCAACAGAATACAAGAGATGGAAGAGAGGATCTCAAGCATGGAAAATTAAATTGGAAAAATTGATACATCAAAGAAAATGTTAGATCTAAGCAATTCCTGACAGGGGTCATCCAGTAAATCTGGCATACCATGAAGAGACCTAACCTAAGAATAACAGGACTATAAGAAGGCAAAGAGTCCCAGCTCCAGGAACCAGAAAATAGTCGCAACATAATAATTGGAGAAACCTTTTTCAACCTAAAGAAAGAGATGCCCTGTAAACATTCCAGAAGCTTACAGAACACCAATTAGACTGGACCAGTAATAATAATCAAAACACAAAATCTACAGAACAATGGAAGATTATTAAAAGCGGAAAGGGAAAAAGGTCAGGTAACATACCAAGGCAAACCTCTCAGAACTACACCAGACTTCTCAACAGAAATTTTAAAAGGGTCTGGACAGATATCTTGCAACCTCTGAAAAACCACAGATACCAACCTAGACTAAGATATCTGGCAAAACTCTTATTAATCACCACAGATGGAGAAGACAAGGTATTTCAAGACAAATCCAAATTTAAACAATATATATCTACAAATCCAGCCCTACAGAAAAGAACTAGAAGGACAACTTCAACTCAAAGAAGATAACAATATTGAAAAACACAGAAAATAAGTAACTCCATGCTAGTAAAAACAAGGGAAACACACACACCACCACCACCACCACCACCACCACCACCACCACCACCACCACCACTACTACCACCACCATCAAAATAACAGGAAGTAACATTCACTGGTTATTGATATCTCTCAACATCAATGGACTCAATTGCCCAATAAAAGGACACAAGTTAACAGAATGGATGAGAAAACAGTATCCATTATTCTGCTGCATACAAGAAACACATCTCAGCAATAAGAGTAAACATTACCTCAGATAAAAGGGCTAGACAAACTAACGAAAAGACAGAGACAGTGTCCAAATTAACAAAATCAGAAATGAAAAGAGAGACATAACAATAGACACTGAGGAAATTGAAAGATTCATTAGATCTTACTTCAAAAGCCTTTACTCAACAAAATTGGAAAATCTTGATGAAATGGATGATTTTCTAGACAGATATCACTTACAAAAGTTAAATCATGAGAAGTAAACTATTTAAACACCCCTATAACCCCAAAAAAAAGACCTGTAACCCCAAAAGAAAGCCCTATAACCTCAAAAGAAAAAAAGATGTAGTCATTGAAAGTCTCCCAATCAAAAAAAGTGGTTTTAGTATAGAATTTAACTACACCTTCAAAGAAGAGCTAATGACAACACTCCTCAAACTACTCCACAAAATAAAAACAGAAGGAACTCTGTCAAACTTATTCTTTGAGGCCACTGACACCCTGATAGTTAAACGACACAAAGACTCATAAAGAAAGAACATTTCAGACCAATTTCCTTTATGAACATTGATGCAAGAACATTCAATAAAATACTTGCAAACTAAATCCAGGAACACAACAAGAACATCATCCACCATAATCAAGTAGGCTTCCTCTCAGGAACGCAGGAATTGTTCAATATAAGAAAATCAGTTAACATAATCCATCATATAAACAAACTGAAAGAAAAAAATCGTATGTTCATCTCATTAGATGTTGAAAAAACCTTTGACAAAATCTAATATCTTCATGTTAAAAGCCTTCAAGATCAGGGATACAAAGCATATACTTAAACATAATAAAAGTAGTGTACACCAAGCATATCATATTAAATGGAGAGAAGCTTAAAGCAATTTCATTAAAATCAGGGTAAGACAAGGCTGCCCACTCTCTCCCTGTCTATTGAATATAGAACTTAAAGTTCTACCTAGAGCAATAAGACAACTAAAAGATATCAAGGGGTTAAATATAGGAAAGGAAGAATTCAAAGTATCACTATTTGTGGATGATATGATAGTATACATAAGCATCCCCAAACATTCTACCAGAGAACTCCTACAGTTAATAAACAACTTCAGCAAAGTGACTAGATACAAAATTAACTCAAAAAATCAGTAGTCCTCTTTTATACAAATGATAAATGGGCAAATGAAAAAATTAGGGAAACAATACCTTTTACAATAGCCACCAATAATATAAAATATCTTGGTGTTAATGTAGCCAAGCAAATTAAAGATCTATATGACAAGAACTTCAAGTTTCTGAAGAAAGTAACTGATGTAGATATCGAAAGGCAGAAAGATCTCACATGCTCATGGATCAGTAGGATTAATATTGTGAAAATGGCCATTTTACCAAAAGCAATTCACAAATTCAATGTGATCTCCGTTAAAATTCCAACTCAATTCTTACAGACCTTTACAGAGCAATTTTCAACTTCATGTGGAAAAACAAAGCCCCAGAATAGCTAAAACAACCCTGAACAATAAAAGAAGTTCTGGAAGTATCACCATCCATGACCTCAAGATGTTCTACAGAGCAATAGTAATAAAAACTATAGGGTATTTGTTATAGGAACATACAGGTTGATCAATGGAATCAAATCAAAGACCCTGAAATAAACCCACACACCAATGAACATTTGATTTTTGACAAAGAAAGCAAAAACCATAAAATGGAAAAAAGAAAACATCTTCAACAAATGGTATTGGTCTACTTGGATGTCTGTATGTAGAAGAATGCAAATAGATTCATATTAATCACCATGTACAAAACCCCAATCCAAGTAGATCAAAGATCTCAATGTAAAACTGGATACATTAAATCTAATAGAACAGAAAGTGGGGAATAGCCTTAAACTCACTTGTACAGCAGACAACTTCCTGAAGAGAACATCAATGGCTCTGGCTCTATGATCAACAATTAATAAATGGGACCTCATGAAACTGAAATCTTCTGTAAGGCAAAAGACACTGTCATTAGGACAAAGGCTGCTGTCTTAGTCAGGGTCTCATGGATCTCATGGAGGCATTTCCTCAAGAGAAGCTCCTTTCTCTGTGATAACTTCAACTTGTGTCAAGTTGACACACAAAACCAGTCAGTATTACTGACCCCTTGTCATCTTGACACACAAACACAACACTATTAAGCCTCAACCCTTACTTTCTTATTCTTCCCCAAGATCTAAATAACTTTAAAAGTCCTATAGCCTTACAAATTCTTACATATTAAAATTTTAATCCCTTTAAAATATCCAATCTCTTGGAATTCAAAATCTTTTAGCTGTGGGATCCACTGAAATACTTTCTTCCTTCAAGAGGGAAAAGTATCAGGGCACAGTCACAATCAAAAGCAAAATCAAACTAACAATCCAATGTCCAGTATCCACTCAGGATCTTCTGGGCTCCTCCAAGAGCTTGGGGTCACTTCTCTAGGTCTGCCCTTTGTAGCACATAGCTTGTTTTCTTGGCTTCAGCTGCCTGTATTCCACTGCTGCTGCTGTTCTTGGTGGTCATCTCATGGTACTGGCATTTCCAAAACATTGCTGTCTTCTGCTATAGCTAGGCTCTCTTAATGGTGCCACTCGTCAACTCCTTTGCATGAACCCTTCAGTCCTGAACCATCAGTTGCAACTGAAGCTGGACCTTCACCAGTGGCCTTCCCTGGTGTCTCACAGTGCTGAGCCTCAGCTGCTCTTCATGATCCCTTCATGCCTTCAAAACCAGTACTACCTGGTTGACTCACATTACCAAGTCCAATCATATCGCAAGTTACAACTTTGGCTATCTCTGGAACACAGCCCCTTTGTGCTCTCAGAAAACACTTCCCAGAAGATTAGTGATATTGGTCGCTTCCTAATCACTACTAATTTCTTAGCTCCAGCTAACCAGCATCAATCGTCCCAGTAATGCAAAGATTTAGCTTTAATAGTTCTGTATCTTGTTAATGATAGCTGGTTCTTCAGCCAAAACCACAGAATCTTCACAACCAAAACAGCAACAGTCCTGATAAGAGTCTTTAATGTTCCCTCCAAAATTTCACAACCCAGGCTTCTATCGGCACTGTTCTCAACATTATCTTCCAAACTCCTATAGAACATGCCACAGAGTTCTTAACACCCAATGGCTCTTCTAACCTAAAGCTCCAAAGTCCTTCTGTAGTCTTCCTCAAAATGAGGTCAGGTTGTCACAGAAATACCCCGCTATGCTGGTACCAATTTGTCTTAGTCACAGTTTCTATTACTGCACAACACATCATGACCAAGAAGCAAGTTGGGGAGGAAATGGTTTATTCAGCTTATACTTCCACATTGCTGTTCATCACCAAAGGATGTCAGGACAGGAACTCGCATAGGGTAGGAACTTGGAGGCAGGAGCTGATGCAGAGGTCATGGAGGGTGCTGCTTGCTGAATTCTTCCCCTGGGTTGCTCAGCTTGTTTTCTTATAGAACCTAGGACTACCATCCCAGGGATGACACCACCCATTATGGGCCCTCCCCACTTGATCACTAATTGAGAAAAAAGCCTTACAGCTGGACTTTATGGAGGTATTTCCTCAAGGGAGGTTCCTTTCTCTGTGATAACTCCAGCTTGTGTCAAGTTGACACACAAAACCAGCCAGTACAGCTGCCTACAGATTGAGAAAGGCTCTTTATTAATCCTCCATCTGACAGAGGGCTAACATCCTAAATATATAAAGAACTGTGGAAGTTAGACACTAACAATCCTAATAACCCAATTAAAAAATGAGGTACTGACAAGCACCTGAAAATATTCAACGTCTTTAGTCATCAGAGAAATGCAAATCAAAACAACTCTGAGATTCTGTCTTACACCAGTCAGAATTGCTAAGATCAAAATCTCAAGTGATAGCACATACTGACAATGATGTGGAACAAGGGGAACACTCCTCCATTGCTGGTGGGAGTGCAAACTTGCACAACCACTTTGTAAATTAATTGGTGGATTTTCAGAAAACTAGAAATTCTCAGAAAACTACCTCAAGATCCAGCTATACCAATCGTGGGCATATGTCCAAAAAGTGCTCCACAGGGACATTTGTTCCACTACATTCATATCAGTTTTATTTGTAATAGCCAGAAACTGGAAACAACTTAAATATCCTGCAACAGAATAATGGATGAAGAAAATGTGGTACATCTATACAATGGAATACTGTTCAGTTATTAAAAACAAAGACATCATGAATTTTTCAGGCAATTGGATGGAACTTGAGAATATCATCCTTAAGTAACCCAGACACAAAAGGACAAACATGGTATGTACTTATTTATAAGTGGATATTAGCCATAAAATACAGGATGCCCACCCTATAGGCCCAAAGAAGCTAAGCAAGAAGAAAGGTACAAGTGAGGATGCTTGAATCTCACTTGGAAGTGGGAATAAAATAGTCATAGGAGGCAGATGGAGGGAGGGAATTTGGGTGGAAAATGGGATGGGGAGGAGAATGGGGAGGGGTAAGGATCAGGTATGGGGAGAGATGGGGAGATGGCCATGAAAAGGAATTGAAATCTGCTACTAGCAAGGGATAGGGGCTAGAGGGTATCCCAAGGACATGCCAGAGACCTGGGATAGGGAAGGCTTCCAAGAATCAATGGGGGTGGCCTTAGATGAGACTCAAAGCAGTGGGGGCATGGAACCTGAAGAGGCCATCTCCTTTAACCATGCAGGAACCCCAGTTGAGCAACAGGGACATCAACCCACCCACAAAACTTTTGACCCCAAATTTATTCTGCCTATAAGAAGTGCAGGGATGGAGGATAGAGCAGAGCCTGAGGGAATGGCCAATCATTAACTAGTCCAATTAGAGACCCATCCCATGGGCAAATACCAATCCCTGACATTATTAATGATACTCTGTTATGCTTGCATACAGGAGCCTAGCCTGGCTGTCCTCTGAGAGGCTCCATCAAGCATCTGACTCATACAGATGAAGAAACCCAAACCCAAACAGTAGATAGAGCTTAGGAACTCTTAAGGAAAAGTTGAGGGAAGCATTGAGGGCCCCGAAGGGAGCAGGAACACACAGGAAGACCAACAGAGTCAACTAACCTGGACTCTTGGGGGCCCTCAGAGACCGAACCACCAACTAAAGAGCATACACAGGCTGGACCAAGGCCAACCCACATATATGCAGCAGATGTGCAGGTTGGTTTGCATGTGGGACTCGAACTACTTGAGTGGGGACTATCCCTAAATCTATTGCCTATCTGAGGAATCTGCTCCCTTAACAAGGCTATCTTGTCTGATCTCAGAGGGAGAAGAAGCACCTAGTCCTACAGAGACTGTGCCAGTGTGAGGGAATTCCTGGGGAGTTCTACCCTTTCAGAGGAGAAGGGTATGGGGGATGGGAAGAGGTACTGTGGAAGAAGGGCCATAAGGGGAACAGATGTCAGGATGTAGAGTAAATAAAAACAAAAACAAAATTGAAAAAAAAAAAACAAGCTCATAGGTCATGGTACTCTTTTGTGAGCTTCTTGGCATCCCACTACAACAAAATTTCACGTTAAAATCTGTGGCTTCATTCAGACCCCCACTAATGAAGAGTATTTTGGATGGCTTCATTTCTTCCCACCCAAATTATATCAAGGAGCATCTGCCTCCCTCTGCTCCTCACAGCAAAGTGAGGGATTTCATTATGTTGCACAGTTGTCAACTCCCATTTCCTGTCAAAGTGCAGGAAAACCTGGACTTCTGCTCAAAGCTGGAAGTTTGAAGACACAGCTGACCTCCCAGGTGGATCAAATGGGTGGGGGAGTCACTGAGACTTTGATTCCATTTGGTGTTCATGAACCAGCTCCCCCACTTTGGTTTCATCACAGGACATTAGGAAGCAGAAGAATGTTCTTTGGCTCCAAAAATCAGGAACTCTCAAAAATGCTTAGCGTAGAAGAATTACAGCAATGACCAACATCAGTAGGAAGATTCTTACCACTGGTGTAGACTAAGCCTAAGCAGAAATCTTACTTTTCTTTCTGGGCTACTTTAAGGCTCATCCCTTCACAGTGTTCTCGTTGTGATCAGTGTCAGGAAAAGGAAGCAATAATAGAAGGCTTAAATAAAATCTGAGGACTCATAACAAATTCAAATTCTAATGGAAAATTTCTCATCCTGACATGAAACAAGGACTGCCCAACCTTGATTCAAAAAGGAGATTGCTGAGAGATGCCAACATTCAGATCACTATTGGATTAGAGCTTAACAACAGCATTAAAACAAGTTCCCCTAAACCACTAAGAACACATCTGAAACAAATGAAACATTCTTTCTTTTGAAGATTTATTTTAATCTTAAATATTATACATATACTTGTGTCTGTGTCTATGTATATGCATGTGCAAGTGTGGGTCCCTAAGGAGTCCAGAGAGTGTATCAGATCCCCCAGAACAGGAGTTACAGGTGAGCTGACAGAGATTTTTGCAACCAAACTAGGTTTTTCTGCAAAAATATTATGTGCCCTTAACCACTGACCCATCTCTCCATTGCTTGAAATAGTAAGTTTTTGATAAGGAAGTATTATAATAATCCAATATGACAATGTAGAACTTCGTATTCAGAGATCAGAAGAAAAAAGACACAGGAACACTTAGAGAATGAAGGAAGGACCAGTGAACTGGAAGAAAGAAAGGAATAGCACAACCCAAACAAAAGTCAGAAAGCAGAAGAGAAACAACCACAACGAGAGTCTCGGGCACATGTGGCTTTGCAAGTGCTTCCTAAGGAAAATGACTTATCATAGCTGTGCTTTTGGTTTTGAATGAATTTATTATATATGTAGCAAGCAAAATAACGGAACCATAAGCAAGTAGCAGATCATCAAGAGAAGCAGCTGAGGACAAAAAGAACATCAAATTGGGTGCTTACCAACCCAGCCAAAGTAACAGCATGCCATTGGGTGCTTCCAACTTCCAGAAGAAAGCCTGTTGAAATAGTCACACCACAGGGTGTCATTCCGTGGATGAGTGCCTATCTTCTCACCTCAATGCAGAACACTCCTCCCCCACACTTTATTTTTTTATTATTTTTTTTTATTGGATGATTTATTTACATTTCCTATGTTGTCCCCTTACCCCATCCCCCACCACCCCCTCGGAACCCCCAATCCCCTCGCCCCTCCTCCTTCTTCTCTGTGGATGTAACCTCTATCTACCCCCCCCCACTCCCACCTCCCCACCCTCAAAATTCCCACCCCCTGGGGCATCCAGCCTTCATGAGGTCAAGGTTCTCTTCTTCCACCTATGCCCAGCAGGGCCCTCCACTTTTACATATTCAGCTGAAGCCCTGGATCCCCCCCTAAGTGCTCCCACTAGGGGATAAACAATGGTAATCTATGTCGGAAATGGTTTGCCTTGTAGCCATTCTCAAGAAGGCAATGTTGAAAAACCTAAGCTGTTTGATGTTCTCAGTTCGCTCTTTCAAAGAGACCAACCTGGCCTAAGAGACAGTCTCAGGTGACTCTTGATAAATAAGCTGAGTCTGAACTAGCTCCCTCCCTTCATCTTAGTCTCAGAGTCTACCCTCAATAAGCACAAACAAGCCAATGGCAATTTGCTAATAAAATTTGCATTACAGTAACAAATGATCTAACATGCACATAATCAGAGTCTTGGCGAAACAAACAAAAATTGAGACCATTAATTTATTTCTATGACCACAATGGAATAAAACTGTAAGTCAGTAACAAAAAGACAACAGTAACATCTTCGAATACACACACTATGCGTGCTGCTCAGTGCATCTGTGCCTAATGCACAAGTCTAGGAGAAGAGCTGAAGATATTTAAGTCACTGTGCGTGCTACTCAGAGCTTTTGTGTCTAATGCACACGTCTAGAGGAGCTGAAGACATTTCTTAAGTAGCAAGCTGAGTGAGAGTAAAGTGAATGCTTTTAAATATGTTAGAAAAGAGGAATGCTCTTAGCTTAGCATGGTAGAACAGGCCTGAAAGCTCATATACTCAAGAGTCCAGATAGAACACTGTAAGCTTGATACCACACCGGACAACTTAGCAGATTCCAATCTAAAATAAAATAAGTGAGGTTGGGATCAGACATTAGAGATGCTCTTGTATGCACATGATCCTTGGTTCAGTTCCCATCATGCATCTTGATGAAAAGTTGCTATTGACTATCTTAGCCTAGTTCAGAAACCTATAAAAAAAAAACCAAAAAAGAATAAAATGAAGTCAAAGCAATGTGAGTCTTTTTCAGGTTGTGACAAGGGTGTTTGTTGGCAGCCAGGAATACATAGCAATACCAATCACGTACATATAAATGCCTATGTATGTATTGTCATTGGATTAAACTAGCAAACTGCTAATGACTCACAAAGAATGAACAACAACAAAAACAACAAAAACCTTACCAATAACATGAATATTACTGGAGCACCATTACATTCAACATGAAATAAGAAGAGGGTATTATCATCTGCTCTCTAGGTAGAAATATGACAGCTTCGATCAGATGGTCAAACTCCTTCAAGCTATGCCAACACATGCTGAAGAGCCTCTACCCGACAACAGTTATGGAAACTGCATTCATAGCTTTAAAACTTACCATAAAGGAATATCAAAGCCCAGATGGTTTTGGTAAAAAAAAAATTATGAAGTGTTACAAAGATCAACCTTCAGGTCTACATGATTTCTTCATAGTAATGAATAGGAAAGGATATTTTATAATTCCTTGTGAGTTTATTATCCCTTTGATAGCAAATCAAAGGCAGTACAAAGAAAGAAAGCTGTAAACCAGCATCCTTCATGAATACACCTGTAAAAATTAGTAACAGAATCAGCAGAAGAATTAAGCAATTTATGAAAAGAATTATACATCATCACCAATGGAATTTATTTCTTAGAAGAAAGATCTGCCAATGTAACACATTACAAAATATTCAGAAATTCCCAAAGAATATCCACAAAAATAGAGCTGGAGAGATGGCTCAGTGCATAACAAAGTACTTGCCATACAAGCTTGAGGATTTGAGTTCAAATCCCCAGACCTATATAAGGTTGCACACGGTGGTACATATGTGTAGTCACTCCTATAGGGAGATGAAGGTGGAGGGAGAAGAATTCCTGGGGGGCCAGGGGCAGCAAGACATGCAGTGGGAAAGGATAGTCTATCTCAAAATAGGTAGAGAATGAGAACTGACACCCAAGTTTTTCCTCTGATCTCTACATACTCTCTGTGCCACACACTAAACACACACACACACACACACACACACACACACACACACACACATTATAAACACAGAATGGTCAAAAGAATCCCTACCAAAACAAAGAAAAGAAAACTGAAGTGACTAATCAAAGATTGAACACTTCCTCTCCACATTCAAGACCAAGACAGGGTTGCTTACTTGCTTGCTCTTACCACTCCATCAACTCAGTACTATAAAGGCAGGAAATAAAGATATAGAGGTCATAAAATAGGAAATAAAGCTATATCTAAAGACAGTTTTAGAAAATATAAGGTATAAGATGTAAGAGAAATACAGAAAAGCCAATGCATCACCTATATATAAGAAATGAGAAAGTGAACACAAAATTGAAAATATAACAATTTAGAGTAAGTCATTCCAAGTGAGATACATATGCATCTAATGAAACATACATGATTGGGATGCTAAAATCTAGACTGTCATTGAAAGAAATTAAAGCATAAATTGCTCATGCATTAGAAGACCCAATATAGTAACAAACCACATTTTCCTCTCAATTATTGTGTGGGTTGGATGTAATTGCTGTCAAAATTCCAACAAGGTTTTCTATATAATATGCAAATTTTGTTAAAAATATATATATACTGTAAATGGATTTGCAAAGGAACTAGAAGTAACATATTTGAAAATAAATATGGGACAAAAATCTGTTTGTTTGGATTTAAAGGCTAAATATTTAGCCTTGGTAATCAAGCCAATATAGAGTCCAGGGAAGTGTGACTTACAGACAAAGTGAAGGAATAAAGAACACAGAAAGATGCAAAAATAAAAAGTTTGGGGACAGTGCAAAACAATCTGGTAGAAACACAGAGACATCTTAGCAAAGGATGCTGGGACAATTATGCTTGTGAAGACAAAGAAAGACACAGAGAGAGAAGAGACAGGAAGAAATGAAGAGAGAAATAAAGGGACAAAGAAACATAGAGGAAAAAAGATAAAAGATAAAAAAGTAAAAGACAAAAAATATAATGTCATGACTTAAAAACATAATTCAAGATGTACTGTATCCTAGCCAGGAAGCTACTACTGTTGTCCTCTTAATAAATAGACATTTTGTCAAGCTGTCTTCTATATAATTGTGATATACCCATACATTAGTTCTTCCTTTAACTGTAACCAGAGAATCTTCCTTCTGCAGCAGTCAATAGTTAGTGTAAAAAGTCATAGCTGGTTAAAGTGCTGAGCATGACTATTGGCAGATCAACTCTAAATGAGGTGTCTTTATTATGCCTTTCCTCAAAGCTCAGGGAAGGACATGGAAGTGGAGATAGAACAAAGTAAGGGCCATGGAATGGAAAGGAGTGCTGAGTCATGCTGTCTTCTGACATGGTGTGGCTGTTGCTGTCCTAAACTCACTGAATCTATAGAAGATCAAGCCAACAACATCAGTTAACACTTCAGAAATTTAGCACCAATTAGACCATGCATTTTATAAAAGAAAAAGGTACGGGCATGAAAGAGGCACAGAGTGTGTTTGGGATACCTCAGAAAGTGGGGGAAGGAGAGAATTAAGACACATGTTATCAAGGTACATTGTTTACAAGTATGAATTTGTCAAAGAAAAAATAAAGACAATCTATCTAAAATGCACTATGCTATGGGGGAGGGGGAGATCTGTTGGGAAGGGGGTATAGAATAGAGTGTTGTAAAGGACAAAGGGGAAAGGGTAACAGTTAAGATGAAAAGGGGTGAAGGATGTTAGAAAAGGTAAAGGAAAAAATGGGGAGGAATAAATAACAGCAAAGGTACCTTTTTCCTGATTTTTAATTAATTAATTAATTAATATCTTTATCACAGCTTCCTCTCCCTTCTTTAGTCCCTCTCCCCTTCTCTACCCCTCATCCACTCCTCCTCTCCTTCTCCTTAGGAAAGGGGGTGGGACTCCCATGGATATCAACCAGCTTTGGCTTATCAAATTGCAGTAAGACTAGGCACGTCTTTTTCTACTGAGGTTAGACAAAGCAACGATGGAAACTGATGCAGAGACCCACTGCCAAACATTAAGAAGAGCTAGGGAAATCCTAAGGTGCTAAAGACACTACAAGGAAACCTACAGTTCATAAGGGGCTCATAAAGACTGACCTGCCAACCAGAGAGCAAGCATAGGCCAGACCTAGACCCTTTGCACATATGTAACAAACACATTTTGAAAAAGCCATATGGAAACCCATCACTGTAGAAGCTTTCTAAAATATTCACATCCACATGAACAAAAAGAGTTTCAATGGAGTTACTCTATAATGGAGTGATAATACTCTAACTAGACACCATATTCTACCAGTAAAATCCCCAGTATAGAAAAGGGGTTCCTTCTTTTTGAATCGTTGGTCAGTGAGGTCCCATAAACCCTCTAAACAGTACAGACTATTGCCAATGCTCTTGGTTATCTCCAAAAAAGGAGTGCAAGACCTTATTGCTGAAGACATACTTGACTTCTATGATATGGAGAAATCCATGTAACAGTCAACTGGAAGATTCAACCCTGCTGGCCAGTATTTATGGTTTTAGAATGTTGTACCCACTACTGAAGAAGAAAAATAATCTTCCACCTCACTGAACTATGAGCACTGCTAGTGGCAATAACAACTTGTCTGGCAAGATGCAATCAAGGTTTAAATGTTACAGGAGTAAAACAACCACTTTCTGATTTAATTTAAGATCTACTCCATGAGATAAAAACCAGCCATGACATTGTCTGCAAGTCCAAGATCTACGACTAGATAAGTCATGGGCCCTAGAAGAAAAAATTCTGCTAAATGGACATAAGATTAAAATTATGCCTAATAACTTATCACTATACCGTACATTAGTACACAGCTTGACCCTTATCACAGGAGCTTCTTGCTGAAGTAAATGGTAATTAAGAGAGAGCCACAACTGATCAATGGGCAGATAACAGAAGACTTTGAAGTGCTTTACCTTGATTTTGAGACACAAGCTCTCACTTTTACAGAAATAGCACAATATTAAGCTGTCTGATGGAAGAACCCTGGGGATTCCTACCCCTCTCCAGCTACCTAGCACAGGAATTCCAAGCCTATACCTCACCAGGCTTATTCATGTACCCTCTGGATACTGAAATCAGGTCTTTGTGTCTGCATGGTAACCACTTTATGCTGATGAAACAGTCCCTCCATGTGTCCAGCCCAATAACCTAGTTTTCTGCACAGCATGAATCACTCTTTGAAATTATTTTGCTTGCTTATCTTTCGTAAATAAATCATCTCTGTCCCTTTCAGAAAAGAAGCATCATTCTTTCTATTTCCCAACAATTATGTTCACATTGCCAGTAATTTTCCAACACTAGGAAAAAAAATAACAAGATAAAGAGATGGATTAGAAATGAGGCAGAGAGGTACAGACAGGCAGCTTGCAAGGGAGTTAATCCAGCTGAACTGGTTGAGTTAGAAAACACCAAGGGCCTGTTTGAGCTCAGCTCTTCTGCCATCATTCATGAGAGAGATACATAAAGGAGCAAGCAGGTGAGATCAGTTTCTACCTTTGCAGAGCTTAAGCTCCAAGGAGAAGGTCACTATATGCCAATCTATCATTCCACTAATAGTAGAACTGCAAATAGGGTTATTTGAAGAATGAGGCTGTAATCTCGGGGAGTCTCTACCAAGACATGACCTTCTTAGGGAAGGCTTTACAGTGAAAGTAGCACTCCACAGAGGACCTGAAGGCTGGTGTAATGAGTGTGAATAGGGAGTAGAAGGTATAGGATTGTAGAAGAAGGAACAGCATCAGAGTTGTGAGGTGTCCCATCTCTAGCTATGAGACCCATGAAGCATGTTGTTGTCCCCTTGCAGCCTCAGGCTCTTACCAGAACCCCTGGCCACATGAGGGAGCTGACATCAAGATTATCATACTTGATGCTGGATTCATTACGCCTCACAGAGTAAACACTGAATGACTCATGAAATTTTATCTGCCCACAGAAGACTTTTAATGTTTGTGTTCTTGCGACACTAGTATTAGTGAGTCAGCCAGTGGACAGCCTTTAACATCAGTCTCGTCCCTCCATTCTTTTAATGAAGTGTGGGAAGTCAGCAGGTTTGGCTTACTCTCTTTGCTTCTCTCAAAATTTTTCATTTGCCCGTGAAAGCATTTCCTGTTTGCTTTGTTCCTTATTCCATCAATTCACTGGGTCATACTTTAACTCTTGCCAAGTGGTCATAGGGAAGTCAGCAGACATGAGTATGGGATGCTAGCTTTCAGAAAACAGAGAGCTGATGCTGAACACTCTTCTCTTTAGCATCTACAACAAGCAACCTTCTGCAGCTCCACAAACATACAATGCTGGTCCAACCTTTATGTGTTGGATCTGTTATTCTCCATGCCTAGTTGGCTTCTCTTTCCACAGACCTGTCTTTAAACTCTACTTAAATTTCATCTGCTTTGGGAAATCATACACCTCTTAGGATTATTTTGATCACAAATGACAGGAACTCTTCATTCTAAGTAGCTTATATTTAAAGAGAAATTTCATGGTCTTGTGTGACTGATTAGTCTATGAGGATCTTGGCTTTGAGGGTAACTATATTAAGGACACACCAATGTCACCAAACTCAGGTTGGGAGGGTGGTGGCTTACTTTGTTTCTCCTTTTGCATTTGGTTTCCTCTTCTGCACAAATCCCATTCCCTATAAACTTCTGGGCTCACATCATCTGGGGACAGGTATACAATTTCTCATAAATTCTCAGAGAGAATACACATTCTCATGGCCTGCTTTACATATCATGGCCATCATTGAACTTCATTCTGTCCTAAGAAAATGCAAGGCTCTGATCCAGGAGACCAAGGTCATATGATAATCCTGCTGCAGAATGTTTCTGAATATTCTTCACATCAGATATTCCTGCCTCTGCTTTCCTTTGTTGTTGTTGTTTATTTATTTTTGTTTTAGGGACATAATTTTACTCTGTAGCTTGGGATAGCCACAAACTTCAAACTCAAACTCACGGCAATCTTTCTGCCTCCATCACTTGAGTGTTTGGGCCATGTCGGACTCTGGTTCTGAATTTCTGCCCTAGATATACTTAGAACACTTAGAACACGGTACCTTCAGTCTGGCTAGAAATTCATTCTGACAGATGAGACAGAGCTGGGAATAAGAGTATGATGTCAGGGATGACAAGCTGTGACAAGTCTCCATGTAAAGATGTCAGTCAGTAAGCATGAATTTCATAGCATATTCCTCCTCTCCATTTATCACATGGGGCACAGGAAATTATAGTGTAAGAAAGTAAGCTCTAACCTATATCCAAGAAACTGGGTAGCAGTTTGTCAAGCAAAATTATAAGGAAAATAACATCACTAACACATTTTTATGGGCAGACAGCTTTGTGAACATTTTACTGTCCACACAGGGATTAATTCATGCCTTTTCACTATTGGAAGGCACACGCTTCTATAAGAATGCACAGTAGAGTCTCTGAAGCAGTGCTTCTCAACCTTCCTAAAACTATGACCATTTAATATAGTTCCTCATGTTATGGTGACCCCCAACCATAAAATTCTTGTGTTGGTATTTCATAAC
This sequence comes from Grammomys surdaster, assembly GCF_004785775.1. Lineage (NCBI taxonomy): Eukaryota > Metazoa > Chordata > Mammalia > Rodentia > Muridae > Grammomys > Grammomys surdaster. The sequence continues at coordinate 135,642 of NW_021604703.1, read as the reverse complement.
TGTAATTTTGCTACAGTTATAAACTGTAATGTAAGTGTGTGTATTTTCAAATTATTTTACACAACACTGTGAAAGGGTCGTTTGACTCCCCAAAAGGGATCATGAGCTACAGTTTGTGAAATACTTCTCTAGAATATCAAGAGATGTTTGAGAACTTAAGCTTGAATCATAACTTTTAAGCTATATCCAGATTAGTGGAGTAGACAGGCTGAGAATATTCCAGAAAGAGAACATGGGGTGGGCTAAGGAATAAGAAAACATGGCCTGTTTGAGAACATTACAGAAGGACACAAGAGGGGGTGGGAGGAAACAGCCTGACCTACAGACAAGTGCCTGTGATGGTTTGTCCAGATAGGGTTCATTGAGTGTGTTGACTCTGTCTTAAATATGTGTGGCACCATCCCAGGGGTTGGAGTCTAGACTAAATAAGGAGAGAAAAGGAGAAGCCAGGTAAGCATCTGTACTCACCTCTTCTTCCTGACACATACACTGGGCCTCAAGATCCTGCCTCCATGTTCCAGCTTCATGCCTGACTGCATCCCTACTCACTGCAAACTGAAATAAACCTATCCTCCCACGGCTGCCTTTCCTAAAGTGTATCTGATCCCTGAGACCAGGTTTAGAACTAACACAGACATGGTGTGGAACAAAACCACAGAGGCTTTAGTTAACCTTGGAGTTTAGATAAGCTTCTGGGCTTGGTAAAGCTGCAGTATTCAGTTTGATTTTCATCTTTACTAACAAGAAACAGTTTGGAGCATGAAAAAGGGACCATTAAGGTCTTACTGCTTATCAAAAAAGAAGCTTGTAAAGAGAATGATTGAAGATCTATCACGTAGATCTGAGATTGTTGTGTGATAAAAGTAGAGCAGAGAGAAGCTTGTCTAAGGGATGTCTATGTGTTGAATCCCACAGGACTTGGATCATATCCAGTGTTGAATTGGATACAGCTGAATGGAGCAGAAGAGATACTGAGGTATCAGTATAAATCCCAGGGTTGTGGTGTTACCTTGGTATGAAGCTAAGATCAAAGGAAAGAAGCTAGAGAGATAAAGATCCCATGTAGAGGAACAGTGGGGCACAAACAGAACTAGAGAGTCAGAGAGTCAAGGGTATGACTGTCTGTGTGTGTGTGTGTGTGTGTGTGTGTGTGTGTGTATGTGTGTGGTGGGGGTGGGCAGGGACTGAACAAACAGAGCCAACACTGAATGAGCATGAACAGTGGGCAATGAGCAGAAAACCTTGGGTGGGGATCATGTAGCTTATTGTCAAGAATAGGGCTTGTTTATGCCTAGACCACTAGCAAGAGAGAATTTCTGGGCATTTTAATGAGAAACCATGTGAGTAAGCACGTTAAGTTGTCTCCTTGGTGTGGCAGCAGATAAAAGATGGGTTCAGGCACAGTGAGAGGATGGAGATGAGACTACATGAAGGAGATCAGTAAGGAGGCTGAACCAGATGTTCACAGAAATAGAAGGATCTCGAGCCGTATCGTTTAAAGCAGGTAGAGGGTGGATAATGAAATCCAAGTCTAGAGAAGTGTGAATGACTGTCATCTTAAATATTGTGCAGTCTGTGAAGAATTAGACAGCTCTCTCTCCCTGAGGGAGTTTACAGTCCAGGGAGGGGTAAGGCTGCTTCATTTCAAAAGCTCAAGTGAGTCATAGAAGATGGGGGGGGAGGTGGAACTTACAGAAGGTAGAAGCATAATTCTCTTTGAAGTGCTTCTAGCAAACCTGAGACAGAGACAGAGACAGAGAAGAGACAGAGATGGAATAGAAAGAAGTAGAAATCAAGATAGTACAAGGCCCAAGCTCTGGTCTCTCTAAAAGAATCTGATCATGAGATTTGCTCATCTGGCCCCCTGTATGGTCTTGTTTCTCTTTGCTGGCAGCCATCAGAGTTAAGCACCTTCTGCAAATCCCTCGAAGGAGACCCATTGCCCTCTAGGAGTAGTTAATGATGGTTTCTAATGAGATTGGCCTAACCTCTGGTCTCAGAGAGCCCTGATGGGCACCTTGGCCTCTCTCAGTCTCTGATGCCACTCCTTCCTACCTTTTTGTCAGTTTCACTATTATGCTGTCTGACAGCTTTCCATCCTGATGACAGCACTGGTGTCCAATCCAATTTCTAGTTAACATAGCAGGCTGGCCTTCCTCAAAATCTGTCATAGTATCCTGGGATGCCATCAGATAACACAAGCTGCATTATGTATTATAATTATAATAATGATAACTCTGCTAGAAAGCTGGTCAAGGATCTTTTGCTGCCTTCCTCTCACCACTCTAAATAGCACCACTTACAACCATAGCAGTGGGGCTGGTGGTTTTGTTAGAAAAGAAGATGTAATTACCAATGGTTTTTCTAGACATAGGAAGGAGACATTTCAGAGCAGGAGGAGTAGGAGGTCAACTGTCAATTCCTCTATGGGCCACAGAATTTTTTTTAAACTTTTTTTTAATGCAGTTTTCTCATTGGCCCATGAGACAGGCTAGGAGCAAATTACCATAACCATCCTGAAGTTGAGGGGATGTCAGAGTGGTTACCTGACAAACCTAACAAGAAGCATGTGTGATAAAACAATTCTCCAAGGTCTTAGGTGTCTTCTCCTTGCACTTTGCCATGCTGATAGAAGAAATATCTTAGGGAGGTGTCAGTGTCAACTTAACCATGGGAGACCACTCACTGAAGCATTCTGATGCTATCAAACTTGTGAAGGATGAAAACAGATCCAAGAAGGAAGGTGTACAATAGTCTGGAGGCTGTGGTTTCAAACCCTGCCTAGGACACTGCTCAGAAGTTCCAGACATATGATCGTTGAATTGGAGCTGTGACCTGTTGGCCCTACTTCAGTCCTTGAAGTGCCAATCCTTTCCAGTTCTCAATTGTCCCCTTTGGCCAAGTATTGAACCCAGGGACTCACCCATGCCAGACAAGTGCTCTATTATGCAGTTGCACCCCAGGCCCCCTCAAGCTCTGGATTCTAATATTCTATTTTTGTCAGAATGTTTGACATTATTCTTTTGACATTTCTTTATCAAGTAGTCAGATTCCAAGTTCATATATAAGTTGAAAGCCACATTTATGTCAAGTACCAAAATAATACATCTAGTTATTATGATAATTAATATATATGTAAAATGAGAGATAGTCAAAACTACTACTGAATTTTTATCTTCTGAATGACTAATGTGATTTAGGGAGACTTTCTGGAAACTATAAGGCATCAAAGAATCAGTGACTTTTAGCAGGTGGTGGCATCAAATCTCTGGTCTCCAGAGTGAAGTTCCTGAAGAACAGAGATAGAATGGAAAAGAATAAGAACCTGGTATTGTTGTTAAATCTAATTCCTTACTTTAAAATTTTCTTACTTGAGAGTTTTCTTGCTTTACTAAAATTTTTCTTACTTACCAATAATTTCTTGCTTTAAAATTTTTATGATTATTATTTATTCCCTGAACTTATTTATAGACTAAAGTGCAGTATAATCTAAAAAAAAAACCAAATATATTTGTGTGTAGTCATAGTCTCAAAAATGTTCCTAAGGGAAGTTGGTATCAGAAGAATAGGGAAAACAACCACAAGACAGAAAATGATGCTCGCTCTAGTGTCTCGAAGGAAGGAGGACTCTGCAGTTAAGAGTAATTGGTGATCTTCTAGAAGGTCTGGGTTCAGTTCCAAGTACCCACATCAGGGGGCTCACAACTATCTGTTATCATTGCTCCAGGGTATGTGTGATGTCCTCTTCTGACCTCTTTGTGAAACTGCATTTATGAACACACACACAGGCACACGTCATGCAAATAAATAAATAAATAAATAAATAAATAAATAAATAAATAAATAAAAATCAGTGTATGCCTGGATCCTATACATATTCTTGCTGACTATATTTTCAGCTAGAGCTCACAAAATTTTGATACTGTTTCATTCTGTTCAACTTATGTTCTAATTTACTTAAGGTAAATTTTGGACTCCTAGGTTCTCTCCACATGTTTTTTAATTGGGACACTTTTGAAAGTGCCGTAGCTATTTCTGCTGATAAATTCAAGTCAGAGTGGATTGTAGTTATTTCAATTTGTCTGAACTTGCCACGGTTTGTTTTATGGCCCGGTCTTTGGCCTCTTTTGTTCATGTTTTTTGGGGTCTTGAGCAAAATGAACTCTGCTGCTTTTGGATAGAGCATTTGGCAAATATTGACCTGCTCCTGCTGATGGATGCTGTTGTTGGGCGATTCTGTATCCTTATTGACTTTCTGTCTAGTTGTTCTATCAGCTGTTGAGAAAGACCAGGAAAGTTTTCAGCATAATTGTAGATTTATCTATTTCTCTTTTCATTTCTTCTTTTGTCCTGGGAGTTGGGCCATTTTGTGGTTTGGGTACATCTGCAATGGATCACTGCATCTGGGTGGATTAATACTTTTATCAATGCACACTGTCTCTTTTGGTGTCTGGGTGGATTAATACTTTAATCAGAGTGTGTCATTCCTTTCTTCATCTGGTAACTCTGTCATAAAAGTATACTTTATCTTATATTAATGGAGAAACTTGCTTGCAAGTCATCACTGTTGAAATGATGCATTTTTTGTCTACTTAGAGTATATTAACAAGGACTTTTTTTTAGATATGCACCCAGTTTCTAGCTCACAGAAGGTTACTTTGTGACATCATAAAGATCTCTTTTTTAAAGATAACATAGTCAATTTATTTTTATTTATTACATTTATTAATCTGATATGCTTAATTTTACCAATTTTTCCCTCTTTAGGATGTTTTTAGTTTTGTTTATGTTTTCTTTGCCAAAATTATTTGAACATTTTTTATAATTTCATATTGATATTTTTGTAGGTGTCTCTGTGTGTGTGTGTGTGATTGTTTATGTGTGTGTTTGCAATGTGTATGTGTATGTTTGTGTGCATGTATGGGTACACATGTGTGAATTTGGATGTTTGCATATATGTGAATGTGTGTATTTGTATCCAGTGTTGGGATGGGACATGGTAATATGCCCCCAATAGGAAAGGGCCTACAGAGTTATGTATCTGTCTTTTGAACTTAGAATTATATTTATTTGGTGGGGTTTTTTTAGTGGTTTCTCTGGGCTCTGCTCCTACATTGTATATGACTGATGTAGTACAATCTACTTAATGTAGAATTCCCAGCTTATGGTATTTTAAGCCTTACCTTCTTTTCTGCCCTTTCTCATACTTTCTTTAAACATTTGCTTCATCAAAATGCCATCGCTGGGACACCTTAAGCCACAATGCTCTGTTCTCAGCTGCCTCAGAGATGGAAGTCAGGCACAGGGATAGATATCACAGGCCTTGGTAAGGGCACCCTCCTTGGCTTGAAGTGAGCTAAATTTTTTGTTTGGATTATTTTGGTATGTTTTTTTCTCTTTGCCCTCACGTGTCTAAGAGAGAAAGCAAGCCAGCAATCTCCCCAGGGTCTCTTCTTGCAAAGATACTAAAAGCCAGCACAAAGGCATCATTTAAACCCAATTAACTCCAAATGCCCCATTCCCAGACATCATAATTTTGTGTGTTAGGACATCAACAGATAAATTAGGAGGTGACTCTGAAGTCTTTAGAGATTCATTACTCATGTGACTTGTTCCATGTTCCAAAGTAACTTCACAGAAACACAGACTAGGGAGGCAAAGACAATGTTTTGTGGTCTTTCTCCTCGATGGTCTCTGGTACAAGATCACCTGTTCAGAGTCCTAGTGGTTTCCTTCCTTTTGTCGTATGTGTCATGCTGCTAATGTTATTGCCTCTTTTCTCTTCTTTTCCTTCTTCTTTTTCTTAGCCTTCTGCATTATACAACTTCAGCATGTAGTCTACAAAGGCAGTTATACATCCAGAAAGAGGTGCTGGGATCTGGGGTGAGGCTGTGAGTAGATTTGGATTCAGCCAAAGCTGCCAATTCCTCTATGAAACTGCCAGCTTCTATAGAGTTAGCATTGTAAACTATGATACCTATTGCAATAAAATCCACACCGTTTTATCTGCCAGCAGCTCAGAGCTAATTAGACACTAATTGAAAGAATTTCTCAACGCCTCATTTCACTGTGTAGGCATGGGCAATGCCAGTGCTATTTTGCATGTGAGACTCTGAGGGTGGTAACCACATATCTGAAGCCGTGGAATATGTATCCATCTCTAAACCTGGATAAGAAAGATGGCTTCAGAGATTACAGAGCCCAACATTTTCTAGTTGAGAGTGTATGTCACCAGTCATACACCAGAGAACACAGGGCACTACAAAGAAAGAGTGCTTGTCATTCTGGAGAAGCTGCCACGCTGAACATTGCAGAATGGAAGTTAGTTTTAGAGGAAGGCAATCATAGATGTTGTGGCTAATCTTGACTGTCAATTTGATACGTTTTGGTATTGTCATGGAAACAAACCTGAAAGCATGCCTGTGAAGGATTATGAAGACTATGTTAGCCTCTCTGTGTGCCTGTTAGGAATTGTCTAGATCTCGCCTTAAATATAGGCAATAAATCCCATAGACACGGGTCCCCAACACATAAAAAGGAGAAAGTGGGTTGAGCATTCATCTCTGTCTGCTTCCGGACTGTGGATGTGATGTGACCAGTTGCCACATACTCCTGTTCCCATGATTTCTAGGCTGTGGTAGACTATACCCTCCAAATGTGAGCCAAAATAAATGTTTTTTGAGAGGCTGTTATTAGTTTTTTTGTCACAGTGACAAGCTAAGTAAACAATACAAGTAAGTTTTCAGCAAAATTAAAACTGGAGGCTTTGAAAGAAGAAAAGAAAAATGAGAAAGCCTGCATGGCAGAGACAGGGTTATTTCTGAATAAGTCTGAGCAGTGGCCCCATAGAGGAGGGGCAAGAAAAAACTTCTATCAGGGAAGGGCTCAGAGTGTATGTTGTCTGGTTAAGAAAATCATGGTTTTAGTTAAACCAGGTTGTGTAGGAAGAGTAGATTCACACCAAGGTATGACACCTTTCACAATAGTTGCAAATAATATAAAATACCTTGGTGTGAATCTAACCAAGCAAGTGAAAGACCTGTATGACAAGAACTTCAAGTCTCTGAAGAAAGAAATTGAAGAAGATCTCAGAAGATGGAAAGATCTCCCATGCTCATGGATTGGCAGGATTAATATAATAAAAATGGCCATCTTGCCAAAAGCAATCTATAGATTCAATGCAATCCCCATTAAAACCCCAACTCAATTCTTCACAGAGTTAGAAAAGGAAATTCTCAAATTCATATGGAATAACAAAAAACCCAGGATAGCGAAAACTATTCTCAACAATAAAAGATCTTCTGGAGGAATCACCATCCCTGACCTCAAGCTGTACTACAGAGCAATAGTGATAAAAACTACCTGGTATTGGTACAGAGACAGGCAGGAAGATCAATGGAATAGAATTGAAGACCCAGAAATGAACCCACAC
>NW_021604703.1:126637-128110 GCF_004785775.1 Grammomys surdaster | reverse complement strand
ATCCCCTTGTACAAAGCTCAAGTCTAAGTGAATAAAGGACCTCCACATAAAACCAGATACACTGAAACTAATAGAAGAGAAGGTGGGGAAGAGCCTCAAATACTTGGGCACAGGGGAAAAGTTCCTGAACAGAACTCCAATGGCATATGCTCTAAGATCGAGAATTGACAAATGGGACTTCATAAAATTGCAAAGTTTCTGTAAGGCAAAGGACACTGTCAATAGGACAAAACGACAACCAACAAATTGGGAAAAGATCTTTACCAATCCTTCATCTGATAGAGGGCTAATATCCAATATATATAAAGAACTCAAGAAATTAGACTCCAGACAACCAAATAACCCTATTAAAAAATTGGATATAGAGCTTAACAAAGAATTTTCAATGGAAGAAACTCGAATGGCCGAGAAGCACCTAAAGAAATGTTCAGCATCCTTAGTCGTCAGGGAAATGCAAATCAAAACAACTCTGAGATTCCATCTCACACCAGTCAGAATGGCTAAGATTAAAAACTCAGGTGATAGTAGATGCTGGCGAGGGTGTGGAGAAAGAGGAACACCCCTCCATTGTTGGTGGGACTGCAAGATGGTGCAACCACTTTGGAAATCAGTCTGGCGGTTCCTCAGAAAATTGGACATAGCATTACCTGAGGATCCAGCTATACCACCCCTAGGCATACACCCAGAAGATGCTCGAACATATAACAAGGACATATGTTCAACTATGTTCATAGCAGCCTTGTTTATAATAGCCAGGAGCTGGAAAGAACCCAGATGTCCTTCAACTGAGGAATGGATTCAAAAAATGTGGTATATTTACACAATGGAGTATTACTCAGCTATTAAAAACAATGAATTCGAGAGGTTTCTAGGTAAATGGATGGAACTAGAAATTATCATCCTGAGTGAGGTAAGCCAATCACAAAAGAACACACATGGTATTCACTCACTGATTATTGGATATTAGCCCAGAACCTTGAAATGCCCAAGATGCAACTCACAGGCCACATGAAGCTCATAAAGAAGGAAGACAAAGTGGGGGTGATTCGGTCCTTCTTAGAAGGAGCAACAAAATACTCAAGGGAGCAAATATGAAGACAAAGTGAGGGACAGAAACTGAAGGAGGGGCCGTCTCAAGACCACTCTACCTGAGTATCTATCCCATGTGCAGTCACCAAAGGTAGATGCTGATGTGGAAGTCAGGAAGTGCATGCTGATAAGAGCCTGATATGGATATCTCCTCAGAGGTCTTCAAGAGTCTGACATACTCAGAGGCAGATGCTCACAACTAGCCATTGAACTGATCATGGGGTTCTCAATAGAGGAGTTAGAGTGAAGACTGAAGGAGAGCTGAAAGGATTTGCGGCACCATGAGGAGAGCAACAATACCAACCAACCACAGCTCCCAGGGTCTAAACCACCAGCCTGGGAGCACTTAGGGAGGGATCCAGCGCTTCAGTTGAATATGTAAGA
>NW_021604703.1:68854-126237 GCF_004785775.1 Grammomys surdaster | reverse complement strand
CAGCAATACTCTCACTAAGGCACCTGAGTCTTTCTCATTGCATCTGTGCTCTGTTCTTCTTAGTTTTCAAGGAAATTCAAAAAAAGACAACTACAATGTCATAAGAATAGAAATTCTCTTGACATTTGGTCTTCATTTTTGAGATTTTTGAAGACTGGGGAAGCCTCTGCAAGTGGTGTGTCCCTGATATCCTTTAGAGTCATCACGACACCTCCTATCAGTGACTTTAGAAAGACATAGAATGCTGACTACTGTGGATTTAATATCCTCTGTGTTTATGTTTGTATGTGGGTTGTTCACATTTGTATAGGAATGTGTATGTGTGCATATATACAGGTTGACATACATGTGTATGAGCTTGTATGTGAAGGCCATAAGACAGTCTTCGTGTTGTTTCATAGTGCTACTGTTTTTGTTTTTTGTGTTTTGTTTTTAGAGCAAGTAGGGTAGCATGATTGTATAGCCAGCCTCAAGAATCTGTCCATGTCATCCTCCCTAGCACTGGGGTTATAAACACACACCATCCACTATTCCTGATCTTTAGTTTTTCCACAGGGGTTCACAACGGTTCTAGAAACCAAACTCATTCTCTTATAGCAAGCAAGTTAGCAAGCGAACCATGTCCCCTGCCCCAGCACTTTGAGTTTTTAAAAGAGCATTTTTGGAGGCTGCTAGGAAAAATGTTAAGTAAAACAATTAGTACAAGGGGAAAATCAATAGAAACAGACAATTCAGGAGAACTTATGGAGTGTGTCCCCTTACTTGCTACAGCACCTCCTGAGTGTGTGGTATTATTGATATTATTTCAAGCTTGCTCCCCTACTGGGACCCCCAGAGTCATGGTGACACCTACAGTGCTTTGTATCAGAGACTAAGGTTTGGTCCATGATAGGTACTAGAGATGCTCAAAGAAGAATTAGGGACCCAGGGAGGTGGCCCAGTGGACCAGAGTGCTTGCTGTACTAGCAAGAGGACCTGAGTTCAAATCCTAGCATCCATATGAAACGTGGAACATGACTGTGGATGTCAGTAATACCAGAACTGTGTGAGGATGAGACAGGAGGATTGCTGTGCTCACTGGCTGCCAGCCTAGCTCTAGGTTCAGTGAGAGACCTGTCTTCAGGGAATGAGGCAGAGAGTGATTGAGTGGAATATTGGAGATCTTCCTCTGACTTTCATGTGCATGCATAGGCCATAGTCATCCTCACACATGTATATGTTGAGCACATGAACACATATATCAACTGCACACATACACACACACACACACATACACGAGAGGGGGGAGGGAGGGGGAGAGGGAGGGAGGGAGGGAGAGAGAGAGAGAGAGAGAGAGAGAGAGAGAACTAGACAACAATGATCTGGCCAAACAACTGACTCACAAGGTCTCTCTCTGTAACAATAAAATATTTATGAAAATATAGACACTGTACCTGGTACACAGCCTGCCTATAATAATTGTTTGCTGAATCTGAATGGGACCACTTCTCTAGAAACAACAATGAACACAGCATGTCTGGGTGAGCATCTTTGAAAATCCCTGACATGCATAGGTGCAATGTGTGTCTAAGCCAAGATCCATAGTCTCTTGCCAGAGGTATCTAATATAGACCTTGACCAGTGGCTGGTCCTCTGAAGTGGAAAATAGCTCCTGCTCTCTTTACACATGATCCTTGCCTTGTGTGCACTGGAATCATGCTAGTTTAAAAGACAATTTCCCCAGGTGCTTGATGATCTAATGTGTGCCCTCTAATATCACTGCATCTTTCACTGTTTTAAAGGATTGTGTACTTGGAAAGTGTTCTAATAGTGGCAACACATAGATGTTTTAAAGAGGTTTTACCACTCACATCTTTATGAACTGTAAGGTTTCTCATATGTTCTCTTGTTTTCTAAACTCCATTTCTTACCTGATGTTTGGGAGCTATGTAAAACTTCAATAGGATGTGATTGCAAAATCTACAATAGGGAAATGGACTCATTCCTCAGAGTACAGAAAACTAAACTGAGAAATAACACTGCTATGGACAAAGAGGAGTATGGATGGTTCTTAGATGCTGCTGCTGTTGCTGGTGTTCCTGCTGGTGGTAATGATGATGATATGACCAGGGAATTAGGTAACAAAGTCATGTAGAGAGGGACAGGAATTAGAAGATAGCAGGATTCATGGACAGCAGCACGATGTGACTTAAAGTATAGAGCTGTGTGAGGGACTTCACCAAAAAAAAAAGGAGAAAACATCCTACATGCAGATTTCTCTGGCATGTGGGAATGTAAGTGGCCTCTCCGTTGGGATCAATTATAACAGATGTTAAGACCAGATTGCATGTGAATGTTTGACAAATTGGGGACCAAGAATTGCATCCTTATTGCCCTTTATATGTCAGCAGCTGAGTGTTGCATCAATTGTGCCCACAGTAACTGCAGAATCCACCAAGGTGGGTGCAAATTGTGATGAACACATAGATCATATATACATATACATATACATATACATATATATATATATATGTAATGATTAAGCATCATTCAAAATGTTATATATAACATTTTGAATGATTCTTAATGATACAAATTCTGTCTTCACAGATCTGCTTGAGCCTTCCCCACAATGCTCTGAAATTTGTGATAAAGGCTTTAAATCCACCGAGTTGGTTTTTTTTTTCTTTTTTTTTTTTTATTGGATGATTTATTTACATTTCGTTGTTTTATTTGTTTGTTGTAGGAAGGATTTTCTAGGTTACTAAGGATAATCTTGAATTTGTAATCTCTTGCTTCCACTTTGAGAGTGATGGGAACACAGGGGCCTGGCCTTAGTTAACACAGGATTTATGACAGCCTTTTCCTCATGCTTAAATCTCCCTCCCACCCTTCCTTCCTTCTTTCCTTCCTTTTTTCTTTTTCTTCCTTCCTTTCTTGCTTCTTTCTTTCCTTCCTTCCTTCTATCCAATCCCCATCTTTTTAAATCTATTTAGATTACTTTTTACTTTTAGTGATAAATTGGTATAGTGAATATGCAAATCAATGTGGAGGTTCTGCCAAAAAGTAAAATAAAATTTATGATACAGGTATTACTAGGTAGCCAGACAGTCATGTCAGAATTACAGGTCATGAGGACAGACCCATCTGTCATCTGTAGCAACTTGCAAAACCAAGGAGACAAACTGTAGGAGAGAGATCAGAGGGATGAGGAACTAAGGAAAGTCCAGGACTAGACCCTGATAACAGCATGCTCCATTGGTTGCACTGTTACTGGGTACTTAGGTTCATAAGATTCTAGCCTCCATTTCCCTGCATTCCAAAGAAGTTTAGAAGTATAAAATGGCAAAAGAAAATGGATTTATTTGGCTGTCTTACATTTTATAGAAAGCTGTGCATCAAAAGCCAGAACATAGTAAATTTATCTATGAGACAGGCTAACCTTACCTCTGGAGAAGGGGACATGGGGTCCTGATAGCCTCCACTGTCCCTACTCTCAGTTCCTACAACAGTTCTGCATTGGACTCTAGGCTTAAGAAAATGGAGCCTTAAAGAGTTCTAATTTTTAATGAGAAAAGTCTTATGAGATGTCTGGTCCTATCATAGTCCTTTGTCCCTTTATTTTATTCTTTCACAGATGAAAAGTCAAATCTTTTATATCTTTTCTTTGGAGATCAGCTTGAGCTCAGAATCCTGCATGCTTACACATGTTAAATTTGCAAGTGAAATGGAGTTGACAGTCTGTTAGATGAAGAGAGGGGCCTGAGTATCTCTGTTATACTATGTGTAACTCAAGGTTTCCATTTGAGGTCCTGGTTACATCACCACTGGGTATATATCTGAAGAAGTGAAATCCATCTGTCTAAGAGGTATCTGTACCACCCTGATCCTTACTTCTCTACTCACCTTAGCCAAAACCTGGACACAGTCAAGTTGCCTATCAACCTATGATTAGATAAAGGGAATTGCTACATACGTACAGCAGGATACTTTCAGCCATACAAAGAGTGAAATCCTGTTATTCTGTGGGAAATGTATTGTGTGCTTTTCTCCAAAGAGTTAAATAAGACAAAGCTGCATTTAAAAGAATATTCAAGAAGGTCATTGACAGGAATTAAAATTCTGCCAGAATCAGCACCTCTTGAAACCAAAATATATACTCAAGGTTATGCACAAGGCTGTATTTTGTTTATCAGCTATGTGGCTTCCAACTAGCCTATTGCATAAGCATGTGAGGCCAAGCTTTGAGCATTCAGAGTAAGGAACAGGACCCCTGAGCACTAGGTTAGGGGGACCCTGCATATGTCAAGGCAGGCTGTGATCTGCCAAGGGATGAGAATGAATACTTAGTTCAGATTGACATTGTCAACCTGGATCAGACATCAGGGAGTCTAATGCTGGGTGGTTCCTTGTCAGCATATTTAAAACAAGTATGATTTGGGAAAACGTTTCCAGGAGACAGTTACTCCCATTCCAGGTGCTCAATAAAGCTTAAGGGATGACTACTTAGAAACTCCTCTACTAAATATATGTGACCATGAGCTACAGCTAAAGGGCCTAGGATTAAATGTAGTCTCTAGCCAAGATAGCATAGGGGTCAGTAGTATATAAAATAGATGTGACATCTCCAAGGATAGGTTTTATTGACTCTGGAGGCTAAAGATAATGGTCTAGGGAGAGAATCTGGATAATCATTCTAGGTAATTTGGATGAGGTCTGCTTTGTAGCAAAAGGTGGCTGAGGTCTGCCACCATAGAGAGCAAAAAGAATTACCAGGTCATAAACAATATCCACTCTTGGCTTTCTGAATGGAGTACAGGTATTTGATTTTATATTCTGCATTGAGGAGACACCCCTGCATGATTTACATTCCTGTTTTCCCTAGATGTCTGTGGGTGTAAGGACATTTGTACTACCAGCAGTTAGGTGAGTATTAAAAACAACAAAACTGGAATCCCTATTGGGTATGACTGTTTGTTGGCTTGATGTAGCTAGGCACCTTTCTGTGGAAGAAGTAAACCTCCTTTGCCTTGTGGGAATACTTTGGAATGTGTTGTCCTATTCTCCAGACCCCAGACCTACTTCTAACAATGTGCAACTACTTGTGTGGATGGATTGAACCAGATCTCATTAGGTGAAGATGAGTGAGGCACAGAAAGACAAGTACCACCTAATCTCATGTGTGGGAATCAAAAAAAAAATATTAGACTCTAGAGATTGGGATTCCAGAGGCCAGAGACAGAGTGGAGTGAGAGGAGAAGGGAAGGCTGATCAGTGGATTCTAGCTTACAGTGAGGCAGAAGCAGGAAGACCTAGTGGACAGTTGCCCATCATTGCAACTATAGATAACAGTTATACACTGTGCATTTACAAAAGCTCAAAGGAAGAGGTTTGAAAGGTTCACACTGAGAAATGATGTTTGAGGAGAGAAATCCATTGACCATTCACCATGATGTGAATATTATGCAGCATATACGTCTATTAAACATTACACAGAACCCATTATTATACACAACCTCTTTGTACTTATCAGTTAATTTCTCAAATTGATATTTATTAAATTTATCTTACCCTTTACATAGATGACATCCTGACTGGCCCCTACTGATGTCTCCCATTGAGGTGACACTGGATCCTTCATTTTAAACACCCATCCTCCATCATCTACAGTTCTGGTGCAACCAGGACCATCACATTCATGAACTGCCGTAAATACCTGGAGTAAATTTTCTTCTGTTCTCATTGGCTATGAGAAGCTTGTTTACTGAGTGCTCACAGAATTTATGAAAAGACCTTCTGAGCCAAGAGACTCCTTAGTGGTCAGCATGGTAACAGATTCACTCAGCAGTATCTTCTCAACGAATCAATGGTGTAAGTGGTGAACCTCTTTCAGGCACAGATGCTGAGCCCTTTGCTTGGTTCTTGGGGTACATCAGCCTATAAAAGAGATGACTGACTGCTCTCACTAATCTTGCATGCTAGTGTAGGTGTTCTTACATCTGGTGGAAGAGAACTAATTATGTGATGCACAAATGTGTAGTGGGATGGATAATTTAAGGTGTTCTCTTACCATCCTGAAGGATACCTAGAGGACTGGTAAATCCTAGTAGTAGTAAGCCATGCTTGTCAGGATATTGCCACTTGTGTGAGGTCAGCAAATCAAGTGGGGAATCTCCACTTGGGTTTTGAATAATAGTCTCCATCAATCTGAAGGTCAGGACAGAATAAAAAAGCTGGGTAAGCAGGAAATTGTTTGTGATAGAAAGTCTTCCTGACCATTTGGTAGGGTTTAGAATCATCATGGAAACAAACATACGGGCATGTGTGTGAGAGTTTCTAGACTTATGTAACAGAGGTGGACAGACTCACTATAAATGTCAATGACATTGTACCATGGGCTGAGGTTCTGAACCAAATAAAAAGCTAGCCGATAGCCTAAATTTGTCTCTCTGCTTCCTGACTGTTGGTGCTGACTGTGGTCAGCTGCTTCGGTTCTTACTGACATCCCTCTCCTTCCCCTACTATGATGGATGGTATCTCCCAGCTGTGTCTTAAAAGGAACCCTTCCTTCCTTAAGTCGCTTTTGTTAGATATTTTGTCACAGCAACAATAAAAGTAACTAATTCTCTCCATTCTCTTCCCATCTTTCTTTCTCCAGGAGTTTATATTTGACCCTGTTGCAGACCTTAGACATCAGATGCTAGGTTATTTGACCGCTAGATTCTGACTTGTGCTAGAAGCTCTCAGGAGTGAGAGTAATGGGAGGGTCTTAGGCTTCCTGCCTACAGATGTTGGATGTATGGAAAACATCTTCAGTGTTTTACTTTGAGTTTTTCACTTGTGGTACTAAGCTGCTGCTGAATTCCTTGGCTCTCCAGCTTGAGGACAGACACCATGGAACCATGAAGCCTTGGTGACAGAGTGAACAAATGAACATATCCAACGCATAATATGTGTTGTATTAGCTCTTTCCATGAAGAACCTTGACAAATACATAGAGAATGTGAGAAACTGATAAGTACATGAGAATAAGGGGTGTGACAGACAGAGCATTGTGCTGCAGCAATTGAATAGGATGGCTGAGTACCTATCCTTGAGCTGTGACATAAACACAAAGTATTGAAGGGACTGAAGAATGTGATTGTGTTGATTACTAAGGGAAATGCATGACAGCCAAGGAGTGCTTCCAGCAGATGATAAAAGTGCAAGGCTTGACTGTGATGCTCATAGAAAGGAAGAAGGACAAGGAAGTTGAAGCAGGGAGTACAAGATGACAGTGAATTATATCTACAAAGCAACACTGCTACTGCTACTGCATTGGGTGGATCATAAATAGTTCAGAAATAGAAGTGAATAGGCATGTCAGGAGGCTACTACAGAGAAAACATTGGCTAAGACACAATGATGGGGTGTGTGGATGATCTACTTTTCTAAACAGACTGAACATGGGAGAAGACCTCCTGCCGATGAGACCTAGACTTCAAATACAAGGAGTGATGTATGAAGCTGACCAAGAATTTTGGCTCAAACATCTGGCAGAATGAACTTCAATTAACTGAAGTTGAAAAAAATAAGGTGAATTTTAGTGGAGAGTCAGTCTATATCCACTGCAAGTATTTTACTCTAGTCTGCTGTTTGTTTTCCTAATATCTCATTATCATGTTCCTAAAAGCAGATATTTTTAATTTCAATGGAGACTAGCTCGTCAATTATTTCAGTCAAGAACAGGGAGAAATGAATGCATGCAAGCACACTTGTTTTCTTGCTTGTACTGAGCTTACCTTCTCCATTTTTATGCAGTTCATGATTCCCTGCCTAGGGAATGATTCCACCTATAGTGGGCTGAGTTTTTCCACATCTATTCATTTACCTAAGACAACCCCTCACAGCTGTGCTGACATGCCTTTTGAACATAGACAATCCCTCATTAAGACTCTCTTACCAAGATCATACTTTTAGGATTGTATCTAATGTGTCATTGTTATTCCCAAGATATTCCAGATTTCCTCCCCCTTGAACTAGGAGTTTCACAGAACAGAATCTGATATCTTGTTTTATGGTAAGTTTCAGCTATTCTTTGTCAAGGGTATAAGGTTTGTGTCTAGATTCACATAGTTGTATTGAGATGTTCACTTTTTGAAGCATCAATTATTGGAAAGAGTGTATTTGATTCTTTATATTTTCTTTGCTCCTTTGTTAAAAATTGGGTGATGGTTGTGCTAGCTTTGTCTACTTGTTGCAACCCAAAATCACTTGGAAAGAAAGTCTGAATGAAAGAAAGTATATGTTCAGTAGGCATGTCAGCACAGCTGTGAGTGGTTGTCTTAAGTGAATAAATGGATGTGGAAAAACTCAGGCTACTCTAGGTGGCATCATTCCCTAGGCAGGGGAATCATGGAATGTATAAAAATGGAGAAGATAAGCTGAGTACAAACAAGAAACTGAGTGAGCTTGTATGCATTCATACCTCTCTGTTCTTAACTATGGATATAGTATGACTAACTGTTTCAAGATCTTGCCTTGAATTCCCTATAATAATAGACTGTAGCTTGTAATTGTAAAATGAAGTAAATTCCTTTCTCTCATAAGCTGCTTTTGATCAGTGTATTAGTCAGGATTGTCTAGAGGAACAGAACTGATAGAACAATATAATGAATCTATATACAAATATATATTTAATATGAATATATATATGATTTATTAGAATATCTTATAAGCTACGATCCAGTTAGTCCAACAATGGCTATCTACCAACAGAAGGTTTAAGAATTCAGTTATTGTTCAGTCCATGAGGCTGTGTCTTAGTGGGTCTCCCATACACTCTGGGATCCCGCAGAAGTAGGATGTAATGACAGTGAACAAATTGACTCGCTAGCATGAGTGAGAGGAAAGAAGAAGAGAGAACAAGTTTCCATCTTCCATGTCATTTATATAGGCTGGCAGCAGAAGGTGTGGCCCAGATTAAAGGTTGATCTTACCAATTCAAAAGATACAGAATAAAACTTTTTTCCACTTCAAATGATTTAATAAAAAACATTCTCACAGATGTGCCCAGCCATTAGGGTTTCAATTCCAGGTGTTGTCAAGTTCATAACTAAGACTAGTCAACAGTCACAGTCAGACTATTTTATCTCAGCAGCAGAAATGAAGTCAGGATGCTGTATCGACATGGTCATTTCTGTGTCCTCTGCTCCATTTATTTTTCAATTCTTTAGCTAATACTCTGCTGGCTTTGATGGCTGTTGTTTACAGTAAGCCCAGGCATAATATTGTCAGTTCATCAGATCATCTTTCAAGATTGAATCAGTATTCTGAGTCATTTACTTCTCTATATAAACGTCAGAGTGCTTGTAAATATCCCTTAGACACTGAGTTGTGAATGTATTGACTCTCTTCATCATAGTAGTTCAAACTAAAATTCTAACAAAATTAAATCTTGTTATCTGAAGATGCGCCATTTCTCCTCCATCAACTGATTTAATGCTTTGGTATTTTAATCAGTTTTGTAGCTTTACTTTTATAGTTATTACGTATATTTTGTTAGATTTATACGTAATCATTTCATTTTCATTGTACTAACATAAATAATAAAATGTCTTTGATTTCAATTTCTGCTGGTTTGTTGTTTGTCTGTGAGAAGGCAGTGTTATGTTAGCCTTGTCTCCTGAATACTCACTATCATGTCTTATTAATCCCAAGATACTTTTATTGATTGCTTTTGATTCTGCATGGAGTCATGACATATACAAAGCTCATTTCATTTCCTCTTCCTGATTTGTATGCTTTATTTCCTTTTCATGCCTGATCACATGGCTATGTCGAGATGATGTTGCAAACAATGATAAGTAAGGTATTGTTGCTTTACTCCTGATCTTAGAAGGGAATATTCTGGTTCTTGAATGTTACTCATGAGACCAGGGGACATTTCATAGAAGGTGTTGGTTGAAAGTTCCTATTTATTCCTAATTTATTAAGGGTTTCCTCTATGAGTGACTGTTATACCTTGTTAAGTCTCTCTCTGTTTCAATTGATATAGTCATGTAATTTTTTTATTTTTAAACGTTGAAGCAACCTTCCAGATCTGAAGTAAGTTCTACTTCATCTTGGTATGTAATTATTTTGTGTATTTCTGTGTTTAATTTCTATTGTTCTATTGAGGATATTTGCATCTGTGTTCATAAAAGACAGTGGCCTGTGGCTTCCATTTTTATTAATGCCTTTATCTGGCTTTGTTCTTAGAGCAATGTTTGCCTTGTAATATCCATAAAGAGGGAATCTTGACTTAAACCTGGAGTGGACTGCAGTTAATAGTTATTGCTTTATAGGGGCTGTTATGTCTTGGATCAATCAAGAACCAAATGATTAGGGATGAAGCTCAGTAGTAAGGCACCTGGCTAGCATGCCAAATATTCTGGTTTCCATAAAAGTCTGAATGGCTCTTCTATTGAGTTCAGTCATTTACTCATCATTGTTCTTTGTTGCCTTCTCTGTGTCTAACCTGGCGAAATTTTCTACTTCCTGAAGATTTTATCAATTCCTGTGGGGTACACACTCAGGCCCAGATTGCCCTATCTTGGTTTGTCTGAATATCTCTTTATTTTTCATGGGTGCTTTTGCAGCTAGAGAATTCTCAGTTAGTGGAGCAATCTATCTTACTCAGAACCTCATTTATCTCAGTGTTTTCTCCTTTGCTTGTGCAGTTACTCAGAATATAATTACATAACATAATTTTTACCTTTGTTCCATTGCATGTAAGGTATTTAAGCTTCCCCTTCCGGGCCCTCTCAATGTTTTTCTTTGCTTTTGATCGTCTGAAATTGGAATATATGTAGATTAATTTGGGGGGTTATTTAATCTGGTTGATGTTGTTATTAAACCTGGGGTGTTGTATCTAACAATAACTTGGGGTAAATATTAATTATATTTGACTGTTAATTCTGTTTGCTTGGTTCTTTACTTTGAATTCCTATTAGTAATACAGAACAGCTATTCTAGCATGCTCACCATTCTTGGATAGTCTGTTCCTATTAAAATCATGATCTTTAGCATTTGTGTTTGATTGCTTCTCAGAACTTCAATTTCTCCAATCACATTATTCATCCACGCTTGCAAGATTTCAAGCTGTTCTCTTAATGTCCTTAGCACGTTAGCCACATTGGCTCTAAATTCCTGTACAAACAATTCCAGCATCTCTGGAAGGTCTGACTCCTGCCTTGAAGTTTATTTATTCTTTGCAAGATGATATTTGTTTTCTTTTTGTCTTTTACTTTACTCACTTACTTACTTGTTTCCTTCCTTCCTTCCTTCCTTCCTTCCTTCCTTCCTTCCTTCCTCCCTCCCTCCCTCCCTCCCTCCCTCCCTTCCTTCCTTCCTTCCTAACTCATATTTGCTTTATCCCAAATGCTGTTGTTGTGGTACTGTCAGGGACATCAATACAAATTCTATCTTTTTAGACATCCTGACCCGTGGAATCTCCTTCTTGCTTCTTTACTCATTCCAGAGAGGGATAGAAAATTAAACAGTGACTCATTAATTTTACTAATAATGTGAGGTTAATATAACTCAATTCTTCTGGTTTACAGATAAGCCATCCTTTAATTAGGATAGAAAATTTTCCCACTGGTTTAAAAGGCACAGACACAGCCATTTATTAGCAGGACATGATCATTTTATTGGGCATTGCAATGAGATCACTGAAGTGTGTTGCTTACTGGAAGCCATTTCGTCTTTAGGCCTAAGGCCATCTGGTTCCTCTGTTTCATTTATCTAGAGAGCACCACTTGGTATAACATAGTGGTAAAAGGGCAAAATGGTGCCATGATTTACCCATCCAACTGTTTCTACCTAGTGCAGAAACCCTGAAGAAGGGCTCCCGATTTGAAGATTTGGAAAATCATTAGTAGACAAGATGTTAAGCCCCTTTAAACTGAGAAGTTGGAATCACCTCCTGAATATCCACTGAAGCCTGGTATAGCCACAGTGAGAGCTTGCCTCCCTGGAAGAATTTTCACACTGTTCTGACAAGTCAGAGCACCTTGCAATGATGGGCAGGGCCACAACTTGACCAGGACTGTTCAGCTATGCATGCCTCCTGCCTTCTATTAAAACATCAACTTATATCAGGACCCCCAATGACAGACTTGGGGTAACTAGACCTTGTTGTTCCTTGTACCCAAGTAGCCACATTGACTATATCTCCTTTCTCTGGTTTTCACTGTGATTTGTCTTTTTTGGCTAGCTAAGGATGGATAGACCACCCTGGATCGTTGGCTGCCAGGGCCCAGGCTCTGACCCTAACAACTCTAGCAGAAACCCTCTGGATCTATGGTGGTCATCTTGCTTCATCTTTTACCTTTACCTGCTTCTCTGAGCCCTTGTCCAAATCACGCTTCCGCAAAATTCTCCAAAGTTGTCACATACCAAGTTGAAGCAAATATACCAACCTGAACTAGATCTCAAACCCAGGAACCTGATCAAGAAAATCTAACTGGTCACTGTGAGCCAGTGTCTAGCCTGGTCCACTCACTTGTGCCCACAACAGCAGGACAGTATCCTGTCACATAAACATGGCTTTGAGGCATTCCTCATGAATGCCTGTGAGGGTCACAGAGGGACAGGATAATGGCGACCTAACAAGAGTCCCACAAAATGACACAGAGCGACCTATAATTCTGGAAGGAAGTTGCGTCTTTCTCTATAGAATGCTTAGGTCAGTCAAGAGTCATCAGGGCCATACCTACAAGTGGGCTCCAAATTAATCTCACTGCTCTGCATGGTAATAGCTTATCACCCACCCCCTCACTTTTGTTACGGATCTTTGGTTTCTCTTGGCTGTCTTTTACTTTATTTCAATTTTTTCTCTTTGGAAGCAGATGTACCCTCTGAAAATGAGGTTTGATACAGCATTGTCTTTGGTTTGTCTCCAGATGTGGCCAATTTAACGTCTCAATCATAGGATGGCAAACAAATGCTTTCCAGGGAGAAATGAAGTGATGGCATTTAAGTCTTAATTGCTGCTCAGAATCATATCCTTTTTCAAATACTTGATTCAAGTAAATGGACTCATGGTTCTCCAAGTTTAACTTAAAAGAACTGTGGGCCTAAAGAGACAATACTTTACCTCTATAGCATTTCTTAAAACGAAAATAAGTGTAGTTGTGCAGCCTTTTTATATTCAAAAAGTGTGACTACTAGCTATTTAGTCCTAGCATAGCTTATATCTTCTCTCCCACATAACTACCGATGTGCAAAAGCTATTTCTTAATGAAACATGAAAACCCTGAACACATCTGTCATGCTGTATTCCCCACAACCACACAGCAAAAGAATCTTGAATTAGTGAAGCACAAAATTAGCCTGGTTTTTCTTTGTGAGAGCTGGTGCTCGAGTAGCTCCTCTCAAATTGTAATTCTGTTTATTTAAGGAGGGTGCTTTCAGAAGTTTCTATTGCGCCATGTAAGATTTTGTAAGTCCACACTAAATGGCTTGTCTGAAGAGAATCCATGTTGCCTGAAGAGAATCCATGTTGCCTGAAGATGCAAAGAGCTGCTGGCTGCTCAAAGTAAGAGTGATGTCTGTGGAGCTTGGAAGAAATCCCAAAGGCAGACAGATGTTGAATTACTTCTGAGATACTTCTACATGTGAAGTACTATCCCTGTGCTGACTTTCCCATCCATTCTTCCATCCATCCATCCATCCATCCATCCATCCATCCATCCATCCATCCCTGCATCTGTTTATCCATATGTCTGTATGCCCATCTATTCATTTGTCTATCCACATTCTCATACTCTCTATCCATCCATCCATCCATCTATCCATCCATCCATCCACCCACCCATTCACCCATCCATCCACCCACACACACACATACATACATACATACATACATACATACATACATACAACCATTATCCCACCCTCTCACACATTTGTCCACTTATCCTTCCACACATTTATCATCCATCCATTCTTCCATTCAGCTACCCAACTTCCATCCAGACATCCTCCAACCCAACTATACATCCATCCATTTGTCCACCCATCAACCCATCTATTCCACACTCAGAGTCTGACACTATTATAGCTATGACTAATCATTAGAAAACAAGAATCAGGGGCCATAATGCCAAGGAACCTATACCGAAAGGCTTTCTGCTCAGTCATTTTTAATATGACACAAAGTAGTGGCTTATTATAAAGCTATTCAGGGTTTGTTTGAATAATTTTAGACAGTTATAGTGTGGGAGGGCTGCTAAGCCTGTACCAGCAGTTGCCTAAGTAGGATGTGAGGACAAGAACAATAAATAAGAAAAAAAAACAAAACAACAAAGAAAACAAGGAAAGGAACTAGCATTATAAAATGTACAACTACGTAGAAAAGGACAAAGAAATGGACTTCATAAAACAATGCCATCCTCATGTTCCATTACCTTCTAGAATCTTTGTTTTCTGTATTTCTTTACAATGCCTAGCAGCAATTACTTTGATTTCTCTTGAAACATTCAGACTTTTATTATGTCTTATAGTCCTTTGTGATCTCATATAGTACAGGCTGAGCTGTAGCTCAATGGGTAGCTAAAGATGACCTTGAACTCCTCTACCTCTTGTTTCCACCTCTGAAGTGCTGAGATTCATGTATGCATCCCTCCATTTATGCAGTGCATGGAATCAAATGCAGGTCTTCATGTATGCCAGGCGAGCACTCAACATGTGAAGTACTAATGACTAAGGCAATTAATGAACATGTGCCTTATGTGTGTACTATCTCACTCTAAGCCTTATACCTTCATATACAGGATTATATGGGATTAGGACAGTAAATTCACCTGAGAAAGAGAACAGAATAAGCAGATATCGTAGAGAGGAGTGGGTTGAACATCAAAAGATAACCATACAAATTTAATTATTGCTACAAAGCCAACTTTACTTCTTCACAGAAGATAGAAAGCAAGGACACTTGACCACCATGGCTTCCACCTTTCAGGTAATACAAGGGGACATGGCTGTTTCTCATTGGCTGAGTTTCAACTCAAAGTCTATACTCTAAGGCTTCCTTGTGGGAGGTACAAAAAGAGAACAAAGAAAGAAGGAGAAGAGTCGGAACAGGTAACTATTCCTGAAAATGGTGGCAATCTATCAAGATTTCACATACTAGAACCGTCCAGAAAGTGTGCGACATTTGGTCAAAAATATAAATCTTTCTTAGCATAGAGGCTGGGTGAGCCAAATGGAAAACAGACATGTTTACATACATTTGAAAGACTGAATCTTTCAAAGTGACCAAGTACTTTTCACATGACAAGAAATGCCAGAGTCCTTCTGTGATTTTTACACATGGTTGAAGTTAGATTCAGTGTTCATTTTTCTTTATATTTTTGCTTTAGCAATGGTTTCACTTATTACTTGTTTTCCAATGCTAGGGATAAAACCTAAACCCTCTTATGTGCTAGGTCTTCAGTCTTCACTGAGATCTAGCCTAAGCCATCTTTGAAGCTGTAGACTACTGATTCTGACTAAAGCGCTCAATGCTCATAAAAAGATGTGCTTACCATGGACCTTACAAACCCCAGAGTGCTCTCTTATTATTATTATCAAACAGTCTGTCTCTCTCATTTTTTCTTCACAAGATGTGACTTACAGATTCCTGCCCTTGCTAGCCTTGGGTCTCCCAGTCCATAGCAATCAGCAGCATTCAAACTCTCTCATGTGGTCAGTGGTCACCAGAAGGGTACGTAGTCCAAGGATATGATCTGAGGGACACAGAGAGGAGCAGGGACCTCTGAATCTTGGCAAGCATCCATCAAAACATCATCCACTATCATTGTCACACTTGGAAGTCGGATTCATATTCAAATTTAGAATTCAACATACAGATGTAAATAGGCCTGGGTTTTGACCTTTAGGGATTCTTCCTTTGGTTCTACATGGCATAAATCCAGGAGAAAACAAGTTACTTTTGCTAGGAAGCATCTCCTAGTTATGAGCTGGTAAGTGCCTTCCAATAAGTTCTAGTCAACCCTGCAGGCAAAATAATCACATAGTTGGAAGAGATAGGAACATAGCTGATAGATGTTGGAACTGTCATTTATCCTGGGTCAAAATGACTTCAGTGCACATAGGAACTACTTGGTTTGTTTTATGCAGTGTCATCTGAAAATGTGGTTAGTGTTTTTTGCCCAAGTCACTGAAGCATAGAAGTGAAATCAAGCTGATGGCCCATGTGACAACTCCCTGTGCTTTTGTGTTTCACCCAGTATCAGGCTCTTTCGGGAACCCTCTTGCCTTTTCTAGAGTTCATAAAAAGTTGGGAAGTTCAGCAAATAAATGTAAAACAAGTTCCATACATATACTTCCAAAAATAAGACACTAAGAATGGAGCCCTGAAGACACTTTCTGGACAGAAGGCATCTGTCCCTTCTTAAAAGTTAATGGGTTGATTGCCATTCTGGGAGAGCAGTAACAAAATCAGAAGACACAGTTTGGATCAGACATTGGTTTTAGATGATTTCATCTCAATGTTGGACAATTATTTAGTCATCCTTTCCCCCTGGGACTTAAGAGTAACTCATCATAGTTAACACGCAAACTGTACTTACACATCACACTGTCCTTTAAAGTCCCCCCTGTTGCTCCCTTTTCCCTCATATCACTGAAAGCCCGAGAGGGATTATTTCCCCTAGATTGGTAATGAAGCAATTGAAACAAAGAAATGATAATTGTAATTTATAAAACCTAATAGAGGCAACAGTAAGAAGATTAGGGTGGCTCAAAAGAAAAGAGGAATTACCTCAGTTTAGAGCAATGCAAAATAGGAGAAGCTATGAGCCAGGCCCGCTGGCATGTGCCTGTCAACCCAGCATATGGGGAGAAGTAGGAGGAAAATTAGTATGAGTGAAAGGCTATATTTGGGTCCAGAGTGAGTTTGAGGCTAGCACGGGCTACATATATCCTGGTCTTAAAGAAACCTAATCGGTAGGAGCCAGTACTGCTTTTGTAGAGGGCTCAATTAAAGTTCTCAGGTCCTATGCCAGGCAGCTCACAACCATCTGTAAATTGAGTTCCAGGAGATCCACTACCCTCTTATACACTCTTCATGTGCCTATCCTCATGTACACATAACACACACACACACACACACACACACACCATAATTAAAACTAAAATCTTTAAAAATACTAACCAACCAACCAAATAAATAAATGTAAAACTAGGATATTGTCTTAGTCAGGGTTTGTATTCCTGCACAAAACATCATGACCAAGAAGCAAGCTGGGGAGGAATGGGTTTATTTGGCTTACATATTGCTGTTCATCACCAAAGGAAATCAGGACAGGAACTTGGATAGGACAGGGACTTGAAGCCCTCTCAGGCTTTCAGTGATATGAGAGAAAAGGGAGCAACAGGGGAGACCTTAAAGGACAGTGTGATGTGTAAGTACAGTTTGAGTGTTAACTATGATGAGTTACTGCAAAAACTGATACAGAGGCCATGGAGGGTACTGCTTACTGGATTGCTTCTCCTGGCTTGCTCAGCTTGCTTTCTTATAGAACTCAGAACCATCATCCCAGGGAAAGCACCACCTACAATGGGCTGGACCCTCCCAATCCCCCTTGATCACTAATTGAGAAAATGCCTTATAGCTGGGCCTCATGGAAACATTTCCTCAAGGGAGACTCCTTTCTCTGTGATAACTCCAGCTTGCATCAAGCTGACACACAAAACCAGCTAGTACCAATGACCCCTTGTCATCATGACACACAAACACAAAACTATTAAGCCTCATTCCTCACCTTTTCATTCATCCCCAAGATCTAAATAACTTTTCAAAAGTCCCACAGTCTTTACAAATTTTTACATATTAAAACTTCAACCCCTTTAAAATATTCAACTCTTTTGAAATTTAAAGTCTTTTTACTATTCAAAGTCTCTTAACTGTGGGTTCCACTAAAACGCTTACTTACTTCAAGAGGTTAAAATATCAGGGCACAGTCACAATCAAAATCGAAATCAAACTCTTACTGTTCAATGTCTTGGATCCACCCACAATTTTCTGGGCCTTTCCTTGGGTCACTTCTCCAGCTCTGCCCATTGTAGCGCACACATTGTCTTCTAGGCTCCAGTTGCCTGTACTCCACTGCTGCTGCTGATCTTGGTGGCCATCTCATCGTACTGGCATCTCCAAAACACTGCAGTCTTCTGCTGCAACTGGACGGCACTTTCACAAATAGCCTCTCATAGACTCTTTTCATGGTGCTACGTCTCAACTTCTCTGCATGATCTCTTCAGTCCTGGGCCTTCAACTGCCACTAAGGTTGCACCTTCACCAATGGCCTCTCCTGTTCTCTCACAGTGGCAAGCCTCAGCTGCTGCTCCTTCATGTTTCAAAACCAGTACCACCTGGTGACTCTTAGACATTACCAAATCTGGCTGCCAATACGAGGCACAACCATGCCATGGAGGGATGCTACTTACAGGATTGCTTCCCCTCCCTCAGTTTGCTTCCATATAGAACTCAAGACTACCATCCCAGGAATGGCACCACCTACAATGGGCTGGGCCCTCCCTCCCTGCCTTGATCACAAATTGAGAAAATGCCTTACAGCTGGATCTCATGGAGACATTTCCTCAAGGGAGGCTCCTTTCTCGGTGATAACTCCAGCTTATGTCAAAGTGACACACAAAATCAGCCAGTACATATATAAAAAGCATCTTACTATGGCACTAACCTTGTTACTGTTTCTGTCTTGACACTTTATAAGCTTGTCTGAGGAACCACAAACTCATTTTCTCTACTTCTATTATCTTAGAGTATGGACTTCAGCAGAAAGGGGCTCCATAAATAGCATCATTTTAAGCATACAAGAGGTCACTTCATTGAGTGAGAAATACTTACTTCATAAATGTCTCTAAATTACTTACATGAAATATATCAAGGAGAGAAGTTAAATTTAGAACCACATACGTCTAGAGTTAGAACTGGTCCTATTCCCCATTTTATAAATGGAAGACATGATGTAGATGATGTCCATGGCACAAGCCTCACTAGCATTTCCATCTTAATTAGGGTTTATATTACTATGATAAAACACTATGATGATAAATAACTCAAGGAGAAATGGGCTTATTTCATCTTCCAACTTTTAGGTCACCCTCCAATGTTAAGGGAAGCCAGGGAAGGAACTCGAAAAAGGTAGGAACCTCGAGGTAGGAGCTGATGCTGAAGTCATGGGGTGAGTGCTGCTTACTGGTTTGCTCCTTATAGTTTTCTCAGCCTGCCTTCTTAGAGAACCTATGACCCAAAGCCAAGGGGTGGACTCACCCACAATGGTCTTGGCTCTCCATCAATTATTGATTAAGAAAAGGGATTGTAGGCTTGCCTGCAGCCTGATCTTATGGAGGTATTTCCTTAACTGAGGTTTCATCTTCTCAGATGATTCCAGTTTGTAACAAATTGATGTAAAAAATCTGTCAGCATTCAATCCCACTTACCTAACTAGGAAAAAGGAATTGAACAGATAAAACAAAACAAAACAAAACAGAAAACAAAACAAAACAGAAAACAAAACAAAAAAAAACAAAGAAAACCAAACTTTCATATTAAAAAGTATCTCAAGTGCCTTCCCAGAGTCTCTGTAATTTTTCTCTCAATAATTAATTTATTTATTCACTTTACATGCTAGTTGCTGCCTCCCCCCCACACACACAGTCCCTCTCTCCACCCTCCTTCTCCTCTGAGAGAGTGGCTGTACCCCCTGGGTATTCTCCCTCATTGGCATATCAAGTCTCTACAGGATTAGGCTCATCCTCTCCTACTGAGGTCAGACAAGGCAGCCCAGACAGAGGAATAAATTACAGAGACAGGCAACAGCTTTAGGGACAGCCCCCGTTCCAGTTGCTGGGAGAGACCCACATGAAGTCCAAGCTGCACATCCACTACATATGTTTGTCGGGGGTGGGGGGTCGTTAGGGCAAGCGCACGCATGCATGCTCTTTGGTTGGTGTTTTAGTCTCTGAGAACACTAAGGTGTTCAGGTTAGTTTTTACTATTGCCCTTCCTATGGAGTTCCTATCCCCTTTAGGGCCTTCAATTGTTTCCCAAAATCTCCTGTAAGAGTTCTCCAGTTCTGTCAATGTTTGGCTGTGGGTCTCTGCATCTTTTTCAGTCAGCTGCTTGGTGGAGCCTCTCAGAGGAAAATCATGCTAGGCTCCTGTTGGCAAGCATAACAGTGTATGATTGATAGTGTCAGGGATTGGGGCTTGCCTATGAGATGGGGCTCAAGTTGGGCCATTTATTGCTTAGCCATTTCCTTAATCTCTGCTCCATCTTTGTCCCTGAATTTCTTTGTAGAAAGGACAAATGTTGGATTGAAAGTTTTGTGGATGGGTTAGTGTTCTTATCTTTCCACTTGGGGTCCTCACTGGCTACAGCAGCTGGCTACTTCAGTTTCCATATCCCACTGCTCAGTTAAAGTAACCACCATAGACTCCTGGAAGCCTCCTCACTCAGCTCTCTGTCATGTCTAAGAGGTGCTCCCCATACCCCATCACCCACCCCCACCAGCCTCAGCTCTCCATTCACTCTCCTGTGTCTTCTCACAGCCTTCATCCTGAACCTTTTTCCCTCCCTATCCCCTCCCCCACCCAGTTCCTTCCCTTTATCTGCCGCCTATGAATATTTTATTCCTCCTTCTAAGTGAGATTCAAACATCCTAGCTTGGGCCTTTGTTCTTGTATAGTTTTTCTTTTTGGGGGGAAGTGGGGGGGGGTCTGTGAAGTGTAGTTATCCTGTGCTTTATGGTTAATATCTACTTATAAATGAATATATACCATGCATATCCTTTTGGTTCTGAGTTAACTCACTCAAAATTATATTTTCTACATCGGTTCATTTGCCTGCAAATTCATGATGTCCTTGTTTTTAATAGCTGAATAATATTCCATTGTGAAAATGAATGTCCTTTTCTGTATCCTTTTCTGTATTTCTTGATTGAGGCATGTCTGGGTTGATTCCAGTTTCTAGTTACTATAAATAAAGCTCCTGTGAACACAGTGGAGCATGTGTCCTTGTGGTATACTGGAGCACCTTTTGGGTATATGCCCAGGAGTGTTGTAGTTGAGTCTTCATGTAACAATATTTCTAATTTTCTGACAAATCACCAGATTGATTTCCAGTGCAGTTGTACAAGTTTACACTCCTACCAGCACTAGAAGAATGTTCTTGCTCCATACATTTGTCAGCATATTCTGTCACTTGAGTATTATAATCTTAGCCATTCATCAGTTTCCTGATGACTAAGGACAATGAACACTTCTTTAAGTGCTTCTTGACCATTCGAGAGTCCTCTGTTGAGAATTCTCTGTTTAACTCTGTACCCCACTTTTTAATTGGGTTATTTAGTTTGTTGCTGTCTAATTTCATGAGTTCTTTATATGTTTTGGATATTAGCCCTCTGTAGGATGTAGGGTTAGTGAAGACATTTTCCCAGTCTATAAATTGTTCTTTTGTTCTATTGATGGTGTCCATTTGCCTTACAGAAGCTTTGCAGTTTCATGAGGTCCCACTTATCAGTTGTTAATCTTAACATCAGAGCATTGGTATTCTGTTCAGGAAGTTGTCTCTTGTCCTAGTGCATTCAACGTATTTCCCAGTTTCTCTTGAAATTTAGTATATCCAGTTTTGTGTTGAGGCCTTTGATCCATGTGGACTTGAGTTTTGTGTAGGATGATAAATATAAATATATTTGCATTCTTCTACATACAGACATCCAATTAGACCAAAACCATTTGTTGATGCTGCTTCCCCTCCCACCCCGCCGCCCCCCCGGTATGTTTTTGGCTTCTTTGTCAAAAAATGAAGTATCCCTAGGTATGTGAGTTTATTTCTGGGTCTTCAATTCAATTCCATTGATCAACCTGTCTGTTTCTATATGTATACCATGCAGTTGTTGTTACTACTGCTTTTTAAAACAGCTTGAGATCAGGGGCAGTGATAACTCCAGAAGTTCTTTTATTGTTCAGAAATGTTTTAGCTATCTATTTTTTCCCATATTAGTGAAGTTGAGAATTGCTCTTTCCATTACTGTGAAGAATTATGTCAGAAATTTGATGGGAATTGCACTGAATCTATAGATTGCCTTTGGTCAGAGGGCCATTTTCACTGTGTTAATCCTACTGATCAGTGAGCATGGGAGATCTTTCCGTCTTATATCATCTTCAATTTCCTTTTTCAGAAACTTGAAGTTCTTAGACCGATTTTCACTTCTTTGGTTAGAATTACAACAAGCTACATTATATTGTTTGTGGTTATTGTGAAAGCTGTTGTTTCCCTAATTTCTTTCTCAGCTTATTTATCTTTTTGCATAAAGAAGGGGTACTGATCTTTTTTTGAGTCAATTTTGTATCTAGCCACTTTGCCAGAGATGTTTATCAGCTGTAGAAGTTCTCTGGTAGAATTTTGGGGGTAGCTTATGTACACTATCATATCATCTGCAAATAGTGATACTTTGACTTCTTATTTTCCAATTTGTAACCACTTTATCTTCTTTTGTTTTCTTATTGCTCTAGCTAGAACTTCAAGTACTATATTGAATAGATTTTGGCAGTGTTCCTACTGTTTCTGTTTTGTGGAGTAGTTTGAGGAGCATTCTCTTCTTTAAAAGGCTGGTTGAATTCTGCACTAAAACCATCAACCCCCACTATTAATGTTTAGGGTTTATGTGTGTTTCAAGCTTTAGTAATGTTTCTTTTATAAATATGGATGCCTTTGCATTTGTGGCATAGATGCTCAGAATTGGGAAGTCATCTTGGTGGATTTTACTATTTATGAGTATGAAGTGTTCTTCCTTATCTCTTTTGATTACTTTTGGTTGAAAGTCTATTTTATAAGATATTAGAATGGCTATTCCAGCTTGTTTCTTGGGTCCATCTGCTTAGAAACCCTTTCTCCAGCTCTTTACTCTGAGTTAGTATCTATGTTTTTTGATGAGATATGTTTCTTGAATGCAGCAGAATGATGGATCCTGTTTACATGTCCATTCTGTTTGCCTGTGTCTCTTTATTGGGGAATAGAGTCCATTGATGTTGAAAGATATCAGTGACCAATGATTGTTACTTTCTGTTATTTTGATGTTGGAGGTGTTTGTGTGTGTGTGTGTGTGTGTGTGTGTGTGTGTGTGTGTGTATTTCTCTTCTTTTGGTTTTGCTATGAGATGATTAATTTCTTTTGTTTTCTTGGATGTAGTTACCCTCCTTGCATTGGAGTTTTCTTTCTAGTATCCTTTGTAGGGCTGGATTAGTAGAAAAATAATT
The DNA here is from genome assembly GCF_004785775.1 of Grammomys surdaster. NCBI lineage: Eukaryota > Metazoa > Chordata > Mammalia > Rodentia > Muridae > Grammomys > Grammomys surdaster. The sequence continues at coordinate 102,948 of NW_021604703.1, read as the reverse complement.
GTTTTAATTTGGTTTTGTCATGGAATCTCTTGGTTTCTCCATCTGTGGTGATTGACAGTTTTGTTGGGTATAATAGTCTGGGCTGGCATCTGTGGTCTCTTAGTGTCTGCCCAGAGTCTGCTTTTAGAGTCTGTGTTGAGAAGTCAGTTGTAATTCTAATAGGTTTGCCTTTATATGCAATTTGGCCTTTTTCCTTGCAGTTTTTAATATTCTTTCTTTGTTCTGTCCATTTTGTGTTTTGATTATCATGTGGTAGGAAGATCTTCTTTTCTGGTCCAATCTATTTGGTATTCTGTAAGCTTCTGGTACATTTATAGCCATCTCTCTTTTTTTTTATATATTAGGGATGTTTACTTCTATGATTTTATTGAAGGTATTTTCTGGGTCTTTGAGCTAGTAATCTTCTCCTTCTTCTATTCCTATTATTTTTAGATTTGGTATTTTCATAGTGTCCCAGATTTCCTGGATGTTTTGTTTTAGAAACTTTTTAGATTTGGCATTTTCTTTGACTGATGCACAAATTTCTTCTATTGTAACTTCTACGCCTGAGATTCTCTTTTCCATCTCTTATACTCTATCAGTGATGCTTGTGTCTGTAGTTCCTGTTTTCTTTATTAGATTTTTCATCTCCAGGTTCCTGCTGTTTGTGTTTTCTTTATTGCTTCTATTTTTACTTTCAGGACTTGAACAGTTAGTTTATTCATTTCCTTCACCTATTTGATTATATTTTCCTGTTTTTGTTTGTTTGTTTTGTTGTTGTTGTTCTCTTGTTTTAAAAGCTTCTACCTGTTTGGTTCTATTTTCTTGTATTTCTTTAGTGACTTACTTATTTCCCATTTAAAAGACTTTCTCATCCTCATAAGATGAGATTTAAGGTCATTGGATGCCCCAGTCTGCGGGGATCAGAGAACCTGGAAGAGAGAACGGGGGACAAGGGCATATAAAGAATGAACAGTAAGTCAAAGAATTTTATCAAGCTGTCAAATTTTATTTTTTTCACATGAGATTATATACACATAGAAGCAGGATATGGGGAGGAGGAGGATGTAGGGTCTTATTTGTTTTTGGGGAGCACAGATATTCTCAGGGGGAGTACAGAACACAATGTTGGCTGGGTGAAAAGTTCATAGAAGAAGCAGGGCAGAACAGGTCACTATGTACCTGTTCATAAGATCTATGGTCACTTGTTCTGATCTAAGCTAGTACTTTTCCACCAAAGGCCACCTGTCCATAAAATCTATTGGTCATTTGTTCTTATCTAGGCCAGTATTTTCTCACCAAAGCTACCTGTCCACAAGATCTTTGATTATTTGTTCTTAACTGAATTAGTGCTTTCCCACAGAGGCCAAGACTTTGTAAGGAGTTTAATGTAAGCAGGGTCGTTCCTGACAATTGTCTTACTCTTCAGTTGTGTTACTATATTCAGAGCTTGCTGTAGTATGAGAGCTGGGTTCTGATGGTGCCATATTGAACCTTGCTTGTTGATTGTGTTCTTCTGCTTGCATTTAGTCATCTGGTTGTTTATGCTGTTGGCAGGCCTCTGAGACTGGTTGTCCTGGGTGGCAGTAGGCCTCATGAAATATAGGGAGAGCTGTGGGCTGAGAAGTGGAGTGTGGACCCATGATTGTAGGTAAAGATGTGGACCTGAAAGTGGAGCACAGAAAGGATGGGGCAGACCTCTAGGATGCTGGGCTTATCAGAGGCCCAGCCAACAGTGGACTGGAGTATGGGTATCTCACCTGGTTGTCCTGGATGGCAGCCCAGGAGGCAAGCAGAGCTATGGGTCAAGGAGTGTAGTGCAGATCCAAGATTGTCCTGTGTCTCTTTTATCCATCTAAGTCTGGAGAACTATACTTAGGACATCACTGACTGTCATAAATAATGAAATTATAAAACACAAACTCTGTAATTCTCAAGGAAGGTGCCTAGATTTAAATTTAGCTGGGTAGGATCTTGCCCCAAAGTCCTAATCTCTTAATTTGTTATCTCCTAGAACACAGGATTCAGCTCTATTTCTCTTACTGGTGCCCCTTTAATACTTGAACCATGTATTTTATATCTTTCCTTTCTCAGTTTGCTATAATCGTTTAAAATGCTCTTCATGAGACTGAACCAGAGAACAAAGTCTATGATGAGCATTTCTGAGATTTTCCCTTGTCAGTGTAATTAATCTGTGTTTTTTCACCTTAGCCTCAGGCAGACTCTTTAGAAAAGGGCAAAAAGTAGCCAAATTCTTTATCAAAATACCACCAAAAACCAGTTTCCAGGCCACATATTGAGTTTCTCCACTGAAATCTCTTAGCCCAGGTCTGCACATTTCAAATCGCTGTCAGTAACAAAGTCTTCCATATTCCTGCTAGGATAGCCCATTAAGCCCCATTTAAAGCATTCCAATGTTTTCCAAATCCAAAGTCCCCAAATCCACATTTTTTCCAAACAAACACATGGTCAGGCCTATCACAGGAATACCCCAGTCCCTGGTGCCAACTTCTGTTTTAGTTAGGATTTTACTGTTGTGAATAGGCACCATGACCAAGGTAACATTTAACTGTGGCTAGCTTATAGGTTCAGAGGTTCAGTCCATTATCACCAAGATGGGAACATGGCAGCGTCCAGGCAGACATGGTGGAGGAGGAGCTGAGGGTAAAACATCTTCCTCTGAAGGCTGCTAGTGGAAGACTGACTTTCAGGCGCTAGGATGAGGGTCTTAAAGTTCACACCCACAGTGACACACCCACTCCAACAAGGCCACAGCTACTCCAACAGGGCCATACCTTCTAATAGTGCCACTCCCTGAGCAGAGCAGATACAAACCATAACAATACATAAACATATATTTGGGTGTACGTGTTTATGTGTTTGTGTGTTATTGTGCCTTTGTGTGAGTGTGCAAGCATATGTGTTTGTGTGAATGAGTATGTATATGATTGTGTGTGTGTGTGTGTGTGTGTATGTATAGGTGAGTGTGTATATTGTATGAGTATGTGAATGTATATGTATGTGACTGTGTGCGGGAGATATGTGTGTCTCTCTCTCTCTCTCTCTCTCTCTCTCTCTCTCTCTCTCTCTCTTTGTGTGTGTGTGTGTGTGTGTGCATGTTTAGGATATGAGGCTGAATGAGGCAGAGAGATACAGGAAGAGGATGAAAACCAGAACCCCTAAAAAATTTCACTATTATTCTTAAGAATGTAGTCCACACTGTGGTTATAAGAGAAGTAAGGCCTTTTGTTTAGCTCTGTTCCCATTGGAGGTTAACTCTTTTCAATAATTGAAAACATCCTGATCAATGCAAGGGTTGTCATACTCTTTAGAGAAAAACAGTTATGATGCCATAGGCCATCCACTGAAGACAGCAGGGTCAGCCTCTGCTCTGAGAGCACACACATGATTCAGGATCAAAACTTTCTATCCCAAGAATCTGCTGGCCTTGGACACCAGGAGGACACCCTGATTCCTCTTCAGTTTCTAGCATCTGATTATATTCCAGACCCATGCTTATAAACATAAAACTGCAATTCAGAAAGTCATAAAGCCTATGAAAAAAGGAATAAATGAACGTAAGTGCATGAGAAACTACTGTCAAAACCAGAGAAGTGGGATTTCAGTTTTAGATATACAGTATTCTGTTAGAGCATCCTTGTGGGGGTGGGAAAACTCTATCTTTAGGACAACAGGCATTGAGAAGAAGCCTCAGCAATTTTCAATTATCACAACGTGCATGAAAGCAGGACTGGCCATGCGCATCTGATATAATTATAAATAGATTGCATGCTAGAGCATAGCACTCTATTAGGAGACATGAGTTTCATCAGAGGAGAAATGGGGTGTAAATATGAAATCAGAGAAGTTAAATAAAAGCTGAGGCCTTATAATGTGACTTGGAAGGGACATTTGAATAGCAATATGTCTCTTCTCTTTTTTCACTGTTCTTGATTTCTGAGCTCTGTCTACTGGAAATACTGTGGCAATATAATAGTGTGCCCAGAAGCATCTATACCTACACAGTAGCCTCTACATACAATGGCCTAATCAAAAGAAACCCATTTCCTCCAATATATGCTTGATTCTACGTTTGGAATAGGAAATATATTAATGTAAGGGGACCCTAGAATTTCTTGCCAATTGAGAAAGTAAAGAAGTGACGATCATTTACAATATGTATCATATTAGACTCAAGAACCAAAGTGATGAGGCTTAATGTATGGGGCACTGTAGGGGTAACTCCAAGGACCAGAAAACAAAACAAATTTTAAAAATCCAATGGGTTAAATGCATACATTCATAATAAAATAAAAAAATAACAAAAATTGGTTTTTGCATACGAAAAACATCATTGGTCAGCAGTGGCAGCTGATAAAGAACAAAGTTAAACAGTTTAAAAACTGGTAAATGGAGGGAAAAATTTGACAACCATATTTTTGCCCATATATAATTTGTAATTTGTAATGCCATATATATGTCATATATATATAAAATGCCATATATATGTGTATGTATATATATATATATATATATATATATATATATATATATATATATATATATGTATGTATTAGATGGGAGATTGTGAAAATCCCTTTTCAATCTCAACCAGATGATAAGATGATAAACAGAGTAGATACTGTGTCTATTCTGATGAAACTAAGTCTTTAATTCTACATCAGAGAGAAAGGAGAAGAGGAGGATACCCATAAAAAACCACAGAAAATGCTAAGTTAGTTCTTCGATAAACATCACAGGGGAAATATAAGAGCCTAAGGGAGAAACTATATATAAAGGATGGTAAAATACATAACAATCAATTTCATTTATTATACACTGAATATATGTATTTTTGATAACTTGAGAGAAGCAGAAATCAAGAGGAGCCTCACTGTTTTTCCTGTCACCAGTTCAGTCCCCCATTGCATTGAATTTTCTTGGAAAGCCATACTCAGATCTCTACTAGTTCTGGTTACAAATGTAAGTCTACCTTTGTCAGTTACTGTGTGTTTCCCAGCTGCTTTCCCTTTGACAAGGCGTGAGAAGGGATCTGTATTTCACATTTCACTGATTCTAGCAACTCCAAGCTGCTTGGCTCATGCTTTCTACTCAGCAAGCATTTGCTGACTGCATAAAGAGTGAATGACCAATAGACATAGTGCTGACAACAGTGACTGAGAGCCAGTAGTCATAAACCACTGCCCATTGTTGTCATCTGAGCTGCTACTGTTTCTCCAGTGTTAGAGCCCCAGGATAGAAGAACACACAGTTTTAAAAAAGAGGTACAGGATTTAAGAGAAAATTGCCAGCCATGCTCTAGACTCAAGAAAGAACTGGGGACTGTCTAAACGTGAAGTCTGAGGAAGACTCACCATCTGCTCACCAAAGCCATGTCCAAGGACACCTGCAATCTTATGTATGGAGGAATACACAGAGCAACCATGTACCCACCAGGGAGCCTGAACTGAGATTGGGGAGCCCTTCCAAGTTCACAGTGAGTGGGTAGGGGAACTCTAAATGCACTGAGTTCTGTTAATGAAGAATCAGTCAGAAACATCAGCTACAAATGAATAAACTTGATCTGAAAGCCTTTGGAGCCTGTGGCATTATAGGTTGACCTATAGTTTCATAATAACTGGCCTTTCACCAAAGTTCACCCGTGCTATGAGGCATGGAAAAAAAATGAAAGCAACAAATGCAACCCTCAGCTCCCCAGCCTTGTCTGATAAAGGGTCTGAAAAAGATTTCCATCCTAACCATGACGGTTGGGTTTGGACTGGATTAAGAGCTAGTCAAGGCTGGTAAGAAGTATTTGTGTATCTTGCAGGGTGTGGAGGGTTAAAGATGAGTGATTGACAGGTGGGACAATAACTGAGGTTGTTTAACCTTTAGAAGGTGGAGCCAAGCTGGAGGAAGTGTGTCACTGGGGTAAAGGGATGGCTTGCAGAGAGAATTGTTTGGCTTTAATCCCAACTGAGACCTGATGCACATGTGGGACATGGAACTAACTGACACTGTGTTGTCCCACCATGATGGACTGTTTCCTCTCAATCCATGCACCAGGAGATATTTTCTTCCTTTAATAATTTTGGCCACAATGGTGAGAAAAGTTTGTGATCTGGTGTCTTTTTAAAAGTTTGGGCTTTCTTTCTTTTGCTTTTTATGTTGGAAATAAGTAATGGTTTGCACGGACCTTATAAAACATTCAAGGTAGTTGTTCTTAAATTTTTAAGATTGTGTTTTCCTTTGAGACTCCAATGATAAATGTAGACCTTTCTCAGAAACAAATTTGAATATAAATAACAAGCTTCTGTGATCATCTCTAGGGTGTTCACAGAATTTTGGGAACTTACACAGAGGCACTCCCCATAATGGATGTAACAACAACCATTATAACTATGGAGCTGTGAACTGGTGTGTGTGTGTGTGTGTGTGTGTGTGTGTGTGATATATGTATGTATGTATGTATTATATATGATATATAATACACATATGTACACATATGTATGCAGATGTGCACACTTGTGCACACTGAGAAGCCAGAGGAGGACACCAGATGTTCTGCTGTATCACTCTGCGCCGTAGTTCCTGATCCAGAATTTTTCATTGAACCTGGAGTTAGGTTGGTAGCCAAGCAGTGCCAGGGATCCTCCTGCTTCTGTCCCTCATAGTGCTGGAGTTCCTGGTGTATATTACCACACCTGTCATTTGATGGGAGTGTAGAGGTTTGAACTCAGATCCTTATACTGGCATAGCAAATGCTCTTACACTCTGAGCCATCTCCCCAGCTTTAGTGGCTGTTTATCATAATTATATTCAATGTTGATTGAAAACAACCCTTGTGTAAAGTAAATAATATCTGCAGAATTGACATTACACTATGAGAAGGAAAGATTATAACTATGTTTCAAAGCATATCACTAGATTACTGATACGGCTTAATGCTAGTTATCAAAGATGTTAAGGGTGAATATGATCTAGATACAGTGTGTTAATGCATGAAATTAAAAAATACATAAAAATGGAGAGAAAAAGAAGAGCTCAGATTAGAGAAACCTGAGATACAGTGTAAGTGTTTGCTGAGGAGACACTGTCTCCATGACTATGGAACTCACTCTACACACCTGCCTGAAAATAGTGCTTAGAAAACGAAAACAAACAAACAAACAAAACTTTCAAAGGCCAGCAAGTTTGCTCAGTGGGTTAGGCACTTGCTGCCAATTCTGATTGTCTGGGTTCAATTTTCCAGGACCCCTGTAACATAAGGAATGAAAGAACTGACTTCTACAAGTTGTCCTCTGACCTCTCACTATATACTGTGGCACGCATACTACCCACACACAACAAATGCAATATAATTAATAATTGTATTAATAAATTATTAATGAATTAATAATTTAAAGTGATATATATGACAGAAAATAATAATGTACTTGCAGTATTCATTACAGTACTGCCTTCTCCACAGGGATGAAGAGGACACAATCGCTATATGCGATGAAAAGGTTTAAATGCGAAGCTCTTATCATGGAAAAGGAAGGATAAAACACACACGATGCAACATTACACACTGGCCATCTAGGTGGTTGGTAGTGTTAATACTGTGCTAAAGTCTCTCACTATCTACATTCATACATCAAAGCAAAGTGCTTAAAATAGTAAACTAACATATTGCCCAACTCATGAGGGAATCGAGGGAAATTAATGAAAAGGTAAAATTACTTCAAAAACTGTAAATATCATGAAACATTTGTAGAATATAAGCATCTCAATGTAATGTAATCTTTAAATTCAGCCCCAAAGGGTAAGGAAGCAGGGTTAGCATGGTTTGTAACAGGACCTGTGCACATAAGAATGGTCATAGACTCTACTACATTTTCAGTACCTTTCTATTCATCTTTAAAAAAACCAACCAAACAAAATAAACCAACAAGAAAAATTATTTGATATTTTAAATGATGTGTATATCTCTTTGGGTATGTGTGTGCATATGAGTACAATACCTATGATATTGCATGCCCTAGAACTGAAGTTTTGAACAGGTGTGAGCTGTAGGATGCGGATATGGCGAACTGAACGCAAGTACTGTACAAGTGTAGCAAGTACTCTAAACACTGAACCATCTCTCCAGTCTCTTCTTTTTATAAGAGTCACCACACTGTTCAGATTCTTGCAGTTTTTGAGAAGCACCTTGGGAAGCTTTGAGGTGAAGGGAATGTTGTAAGAAAATATCCGACTCTACCCATACAAACATCCTTTCTGTTATATTTAATATATTATCTACCTATCTATCTATCTATCTATCTATCTATCTATCTATCTATCTATCTATCTATCCTATCTATCTGTCTGTCTGTCTGTCTGTCTGTCTGTCTATCTATCTATCTATCTATCTATCCTATCTATCTATCTATCTATCTATCTATCTATCTATCTATCTGTCTATCTAACTATCTGTATTTGTTGGAAATATGTGAACATGCAATGACACTTGTGTTGAGGTCATATAATACCTTGTGGGAGTTATGTTGTTTTCCTTCCACCAAGTGGGCTCTCTGTATTGAATTTGGGCCTCTACAATTAGCAGCCAAAGCATTTTTTTTCCTGCTGAGTCATATTGCTAGACCATGATCAACAAAACAAACAATAGATCAATTGCTGAGCACTAGAATTCTGTCTCCAGAATTTATTGAGGGAAGCTTGTTGCTTTTTTGATGCTGTTTCATTGCTGTTCATGTGACCAGAGAGCCCTATTCTGACACACACAGTGAGCAGGATGCTACTGAGCTCACCCTTGAAGACACTTCTGCTTATTAGAGGAGACCATATCCAAACTTGGGAGTTCAGCCACATTCATTGTATGGGAATCATGGAGACCCAACCTCAAAACTCAACCAGTCATGAGACTCAGGTGCTCCTTCTCCACAGAAAGTTCCTTACTTGTGCCAAGCTCTAGACTTGTTATAGTGTATGTAAATTAGAAACTTCCAGAAGCCCTTTTGCTAGATTGAGAGACTGAGTTTTCTTGAGACAATGGAATTTGAGAGGTATACATGTGTGGAGCCACCACAGAGGTCAACAATGATCTTCCATACAAGTCAGCATGAAGCCACCACAAAACCAGTAGACACCTCAATGGAAAAACATGGTGGTCCTGATAATGTCACCTGAACCCCTGGATCTCATGGTGCCTTAACTATTAAGGGGGCATTAAACAGGTGATCCCTTTATTGATTGCTGTAAATACACAATGAGACCTTTTTTAAAATTAAAATATATAAGAGTCAAGTATCTCTCCTTCACTTCAAATGATGAGAAACTACTGTCATGTATAAATTGCATCCTTGGGTTGCCTCTCAGCTTCCAGAAGATTCTCTGCAGCTTGCATTACACCCTTAATCCCAGTATGGAATAAGTTTCATCCGTAGCTAGGATGATGGAACTGTGTCTTTCCTCTCCCTGCCATTCCCATTCCAGAATGACATCCCCTGCCATTACACTGAGAAGGACCATCTAAACCATAAGCTTTTTTCCTTATCCATAAAATAATTGTGTGCCTTTGTGTATGTATGCATGTAGGAGGGTGCTCATGTTTATGTGACTGCAGAGGCTTGAAGTCGTGTGACTTCCTTGGACATTCTGCCTCCTTATTTTGGAGACAGGGTCTCTCATTGACTTAGAGCTCCTTGACTGGATTTATGAGATCTTTTGGGGAGCCCTAGTGGTTCTCTTGGCTCCACCTCCTCAGCACTGGCATTACAGACATATTAGAAATAAGAAAACAAAAACCAACAGACAAACAAAAAAACTTGGGTTCTGGAGGATCTTGCTCAATTCCTCCGGTTTCTGTAGCAAACATTTTTATGACTGAGCCATCTTCCCAGCCTCCCATGAAACAAACCTTAATCTGTATACATCAATGACCACTTTTGCTATTTTTTAGTAATGGCTAGAATTAATTAAAGCTTAATCACCTTTCAGGATCTATACTCAAACTGATGCAGATAATAGTATGATAACTTGAATGGCAGGAGTGATAGATGCATTCCATTTACACAAGAAGGGCACAGGCTCAAGTATCCCAGAGCATCCTGGAGACTGTTATAAAGCCGACTCCCTTCATTTTTATCAAATGGGAACAGCTGCTGAGAGGTTCACAAACATCTAGGGCAGGACAAGAAAAACCTCACAAAGGAACTGTCTTCAGGAAGTGTGTGAGCCAAGCACCTTGGAAAATCACCGTAGAGAATAATAAAGCTGGTAAATTCTAAAAAGAGAGGCTGAGTTCCGGAAAAGAGGCAAGCCCAGGATTGCAAAGAGATGATAACAGGTCTTGGTATCCAGATGTCCTCATTCATTCAGGGGTTTTTTTTTTTTTTTTTTTTGCCAGTTTCACAAATGACATAAGATGAGCTATTGAAAACGTCTTTAGGCTACTGCCACACTAACACACACACACACACACACACACACACACACACACACACACACACGAGTCTACTCACCTCAGATAGGTGATTCATGATGGACCAAAGTAATGATTTCATAATGCCTAACCCAGAGAATCAGTAAGTTTCTACTGGGGTTACTAACAGGAGTATGGGTGAGGGGTCATTTACAGGAACAGAAATGACTCAAAAGCAGTTGTCTCACCAAAACAAAAAAACAAAAAACAAAAAAACCAAAACAAAACAAAAAAAAAACCATTCCCACAAGGCAGACAACTATTGAAAGCTACAACCCTGGGGCTTTCTGCACAACTTGCAAGCAGCTGAACAGCTTCAAGCATCTCCTTTCAGTAGCTCTGAGAATTGGTATCCTCCTGCCACCAGTTATTTACTCCTTCTATATAACTGGAGAAGAACTTTCTAGAATCTTCTAAATTTCTAAGATCCCAGGCATGTGCATTTTGTTTACCTCCTGAGTGTCTTGATCCTCCTCCACCATCCTGCAAGAAATGTTTCAGTTTGGAGGAAACTGCCACACTATACCATGTGTTCCAAGAAAATGGGAAGAAAAATCCAATAAAATGTGGAATTGATAGGTGAATTTCTAGTGTGGGTTATGGCTGAGATTTAGCCAAAGACTTTATTCTTCCTAAATTCCTCACTTAATCTATCAAATGTGAGACACACACACACACACACACACACACACAACACACATATAACACACTTGAATATCCTGGTTGAGATGCCATGTGGAATGTGCCATGTATGCTATCCAGGCAGAAGGTGTGGAAGTGGGCGGGGAGTAGATGATGCCTGTATTCAAGAAGTGTACAGACTCCAAGGAAGTTCCTTCACAATATGCTTTACCATATTAAATAATAATAAATATGGTGATGTGTTCTAATTTATTCTTTCTAGTAGAGTCACTGGAAACATCTTTGTCCACAGAAGCCAGGAGACCACAGTGGTCTGAGGCATTTGGAAGTTATATGCCCAGGTGAAGGGGTAAGATGAAGCCTTGACCTTATGCTCCATTACCTCATATATTCTTTATAGTTTTTCAATTCCAACCTTCTCCTAACTCTCTATCTTTCACAAAGCTCTCAAGTCCCCCTGCAGATGCCATTCTTCTTATGAGTTCTTATAATACACTACTAAAACAGTTTTTGGCTGCATAGTACTCAACTCCTGATTGAAGATTTATCACTGGTGACAGTAAACATTTTTTATATTAAATCACTTGCTATGTCATCCTAAAGCAAGAGACCCATGTACATTAAATGACTGTCACTTCCTTCTAGTTTTCCACGTCCAAACAAGTCTATCTACCGCCAAGTCTTTGTGCTCACCATTCAAGCCAGTCACTATTATTATTAGAAAATGGACCTTAAAGAGTAAGTGTGGAGAATGGAATTTTATAATGAGAAAGAACTAGAAAGGATCTAATTAGCCAATATCACATAGGAGCTTGTCTCACATAACATATAATACAATAAGTAAAAGAACATTTTTATGCCCCAAAAAGAAAAGCAACAGTTATTCATAACTATAGCATGACCACCAATGATCTCACCTGAAATTTTAAGGAATTTTGATAACACAGCCTGTGTAGGACTGTAGAAGGCTTTCCAATGATGTCTGGGTATGTATAGAATCCAATGCCTTAAAAAGCACACACAGGGGACTCAGTCAACTGCTGAGCTAAGTAGCAGAGAAGGAAGAGGACTAAGCTTTAATGATCCTTAAAGCGTTACTAGCAAGGAAATTTTGGATATAGGTATTTGTGCAATGTATGTCTGTTTTTATGGTATTCCATTGAATTTCAACCATAAAATTAAATTTAACATGTTTTGTATACTGGTTAGCTTTAATTGTCACCTTGAGACAGCCTAGAGTCATTTGAGAGGAAAACCTAGATTTAACAATTGCCTTGTCTTTCCCCAGGTTCAATGTTTTAGTTTTATATTCTACTTTGTTGTGTTTGTCATTATGGCTTAGAGATTTGTTCATTGATAATGAGAGACAGAAATGGAGTAGATCTAACTGGGATGATAAGTAGGGGAGAAACTGGAAGGAAAAAAGGGAGGGGAAATTGTAATCAGGATATATGATATGACATAAAATAAAAGAATATATTTTCCACAGAGGGGGGAGAAAAAAGAATTGCCTAGGTCATATTGGACTATGGACATGTCTATAGGGCATTGTTTTGATTATTAATTAATGCATGAGAGCCCAGCCCACTATGGGCGGCTTCAACCTAGGTTAAGCTAGGTGAACATGAACCTGTGAGACAGAGAGCAGTGCTCCTTCATGGTTTTTGCTTTGAGTTGACATCCCACAGTGCTGGATTATGACTAGGAAGTGTAAACCAGCCAACCCTTTTTTCTCTCCTTCATTGCTTTTGGTCAGAGTGTTTTATCGCAGTGACAGGAACAAAACTAGAACACTTAGTTATTTATAACCCATCAGGAATACCTTCCAAGCAGGTGGCAAACCTGCCTGGAGCATTTCCCCTTAGAATGAAGCATGTTTTAATGATGGCAGTGGCCAAGTCAAATGCCCACAATTGCCCTCAAAGGAAACATCTTAAGTGACAATTTCAATTTATTTAGTTTTACTTGGTCTCCAGCAGAATTAGCACATGTTAACTGACACACAGAAAGAAGAGAGAAGAATGCAACAGGGTCCATTTAGATCCCATTCAAAACAGAAGAGCATCAGGAGACACACTCGCTGGATTGTTAAATGCTCATCCGGGTTTGCGCTAAATGAGAGGTAAGATTTCAAGCAGGCTCTCCCAGATTGCAATCTGCTGTCCTAGTTTTCTTTTATTGCTGAGATAAATACTGTGGTTAAAAAGAACTTGGAAAGAAAAGGGTTTATTTCATCTTACACTTCCAGGTAATGATCTATCACTGAGGAAAATCAGGCCAGGAACTGGAGCCTAGGCCACAGACGAATGTTCTTTGCTTGCTTACTCTCCATGACTTGTTCAGTTTGCTTTTTTATAAGAGCCAGAGAGATGGCTTAGTGAGAGATTGCTTGCTCCCAAGACTGACAATCTGAATTTAATCCCTGGGATCTCAAGGAAGGAAAGAGAGAAGGAAACAGACTCCCACTGTTCTCTGATCTCTAGACACATTCAGGCACAAAAACCACTCTGTGACATGTAGCTACACACACAAAATAAATGTGTTAAGTTAAAAAATTATACCAAATGGATTTCACCCCCATAGATATAATATGGTAAGAACATTAAATTTAGTAACATTAGAATACTAAAGTAGTCTAGTTTAAATGTGTATTCCTGTTGTGGCCAGAAAAGAAAAATTTATCTTCTATAAGGAATCTTTAGAGTGAATTTGTAATAGGAGCCACAATATTGTCATGTGTCACTCTGGAGAGAGGAAGTGTTAAAAGCATTACCATGATTCCAAGGACTAGACTGATTTTTCTATTGGAGATCTGAGGGAAGTAATATGAATCAGACATTGCTAGCTGCTTGCTGAGTTTTCCTTCTGCTGATGGAGCCCATGCACCATAAGCTTGTGTTTCCTTCCTTGTAGTCACATAAAATTTCAGCCAGAACAATGAGCAAAATTCTTAGAAAAATTGACCTGGTGTCTGTTCAGAAACTCTCTAAGAAGGGACAGTAACCATAGCCAGACCCCCAGAAGCAGGAACTCTGGAGTCTTGGGCATTCTCTTTTCCATGGCTGGGAACAAGTTACAGAGTCCCAAGGCCATGATTCAGAGCATTCTTTTCTATAGCACACAAGTTGGATCATCTTAGGCCATCTTCATAATATATTGACTGTTGTATGTGGAAACAGGCGTACTCATAAATTTTATCGATTTTTCAACAAAGGCTAAGTTCACTGGGGAAACAACAAGATTTTCAACAAATAGCACCATAAAAATTTGATGGCCCTATGCAAAAGAACTCCTAAACAGTGACAACACACTCCAGCCATATTTCACAGTATATATTAAAAGAACAAGAAACCTAAAACAAGCCAAACTGTTAGTAATATGTCTTCAGAGAAAATAAAAGGGACCAAATCTTTGTAACCTTGAATTTGGGAGACATATTAGTATGAATGAAAAGAAGAAATAAATCAATAGACTAAACAACATCAATACACAGATTTCACATTTGAAAAGACACTGATGATAAAATGCTAATGTTGACTTTAGATTGGGAGAAAATAATTAACAAAGGACAACAGAATGGGCCAGAGAAATGGCTCAGCCATGTAAGGCCAGGCTCACAGCCAAAAATATAAGATCATTTTCTGCTCTTCCAGAAGATCAAAGATATGTTTCTAGAACCCAAGTTGAATGGCTCATAACTGTCTATAACCCCATTCTCCAGGGGTTCAGGTCCCTCTTCTGGCTTCCAAAACCAACTGCACTCATGCACAACTCCCCCCACCAACACACACAAATACAGACACAGAAACAAACACAGACACACAGACACACACACAGAGAGAAGAGAGCATGAGAGAAAGGAAGGCAGAGAGAATAAAATTTTAAAAATATGACAGTAGAAGAGTGGAAAACCTCACACACTCTTGACTGACCATAATAGAAAGCAGTTTTCTCTTGTCCTAAACACTCACTAATTTAGTGAAGAATCATTCCATTCCTATGTACTTACCCACACAAAATAGAAACCTATTTCACTTAAGATATGTGCACACATATCTATGATAGTCTTTTGCTTCTTTTTTGAAAGACAGTCTCACTGTGGATGCCTAGTTGCCCTCAATTCGCTATGAAGACCAGATTTGGCTCAAAAATCACAACAATTCAACTGCTGCCACCTCCTGAGATCTGGGATTAAATATATGTGATACCAGTGCCTCTATAATAGCTTTTGCTTGTTAGAGACCCAGATTACAAGTGAGTCACACATTCAAGGACACGGGAGACATAAATATATTGAGGTAAACCCATATACATTCTCACCAAATGTTCCACTGTTATTCTAGTTGTCTTTATAAAATATTGGAGGTTGACCAGAAGGAGATTTTCATGCTGATGACTTAGCACTAAAATGGAATGAATTTTTGTTTTAAAAGATTTTAAAATTTTTTATTTACAGTTTTGTGTCTGTGTGAGTGCATGTACACATGTATCTGTGAGTCCCTACAGAAACCAGAAGAGGGCACTGAATCTCCTGGAGCAGGAGTTACATTTGTTTGTAAGTTGTCTGATTTAGGGTGCTGGGAACCAAACTCAGGTTTTCTTCAAGAGAAATGGGCACTCTTAATGGTTGAGACATCTCAAAAAACCCTGCAAATGATATTTTTTGTGTGTGTGTTTTTGACAACATGGATGATTCTCAAAATATTATGTCAAATAAAAGAATCCAGAAATGCCTTCCCCAAAGAGTATATAATTTATCATTGAAAAATCAAACAAATATCTGATTAAAGAAGGCAAATCAATGACTTCTTTGAACAAAGTGAGAGAGACTAATAGGTGACCAAGGGCAAGGCTGAAGAGGTCATGTTCAATGGAAAAATTCATTGTCTTGGCTCAGGAAGTAGAGGCTGTTAAATATGTTACAACTCTGTGTATGACCCATATTGCATACACATGGTTTATCACTACAAAAGTTTACTAAAATTTCAAACAACACAGATAAAAGAAAAATCTCATCGAAAGGTATTTTTCATGGTACAAATGAGTATGATACCAAATAAACCAGGTTCTATGATTAACTCAGTTTTGTGAGGTCAGAGAGAAATTGTCATAGGTCATTTTAATATCCTCTCATCATGGAGTCTCTTTGTTTCAACACATTATCTATTTACATCTCTTTCCATTGAACTATGTCTATCTGCTGTCATAAGATTATACAAAACTTGCACTTTGGAATGCCATTTTGTCTTAGTCCTGTTTCCTTAGTGTACTTAATTAGTGTTTGTTGAAGGAATGAATGGATATGGCACCAAAATTATGTGCCTGATAAAAAGCTAGAAAGGGCTTCTCCTAGTTTTAACCATTCAGTAAAATAATAGTAGTTGTTACTCAGAGCATATGTGCATGAATGCATTCCTATCTCAGTCTTTAGTTTAATACTTGTGAGAATCTGTGAACTACACAGAATGAATGAAAGTTACCTCCTTTGACAAATGAACCTAGAAATCAAGAGGTCGCTGGGCAGGGGTGGTGCACACCTTTAATCCCAGCACTTGGGTGGCAAAGTCAGGCAGATTTCTGAGTTTGACGCCAGCCTGGTCTACAGCGTGAGTTCCAGGATAGTCAGGGCTATACAAAGAAATCCTATCTCAAAAACAAAACAAAACAAAACAAAACAAACAAACAAACAAACAAGAGGTCATGCTATGTGCATGGTCAAAATTGTGGAGTCCTGTGAATCCAAAATCTAGTCACTAAGGCTAAAGTCTTTCATGCTTAAACCACAGCTGTTGTTTTATTTTTACTGATGTGTATGTGTCTTATGTGTGGGTTTGTACATGTGAGTGTAGTGCCCCTGGTGTCCAGAAGAAGGCAGAGACTCCTCTGGAACTAGAGTTACAGGTGTTTGTGAGACAACTGATGTGGGTAATGGGAATCAAACTAGGGTTCTCTGCAAGAACAGTATGTGCTCTTCACTGCTGAGCCTTTCCTTCAGCCTCAAGATACTATTTTAAAACCTCTTCATTATATGACTCTTGGGCACTGAATGCATCAAGGAAATATAAGCAGTTTGTTATTTGTCTGTTTATCTAATTTTGTTCCTCTGTCCTACCCACAGAGAGTTTGGCTTAAAGGGTCTAGGATGTTTACTATCTCTTGTGTTCAAGTTTTATGTCACTGGTTTATCTGCCTTAGGCTACAGAGTTGTATTACCTCTGCCCATCTTCACTTAGAAGCAAGTATCACCTTTTTCAAAAAAGTACTTGAACGTATTGCTACACATCATTCAGGATGTCCCACAGTGTCACCCTCATTTGACAGAGGAGCTTCCCCAGTAAATGACAGCCTGGGGCCATGAAAGGAAGCAAAGAGCACAGTGCACTAAGCACGGTGCATCTAGTGCTAGTGAACAAGAAAGTAGGAAAAGATGAGGAATGCATGTCAAAAAGCCACTCAGACAATTTGGTAAGACTCCTACCAGAAGCCTCAAAATAATGGTAGTAATATACTATAGTTATGTGCAAGATAGGAACCTCTGAATACATACTGACCAAAAATGAAGGAATAAATCAATAAATAAATACAGAAGGTGGGGTCCTTCTTAACAAAAGGATGACACTAAAATTAGAACATTGTAAAACTATTATCCTGATAGTTGGAAAAACAAAAATGAGCAAGGATGGCTAAAATGAGGGTGTGAGGGAAAGTTTCACAACAAAAACTAGATAATGACATAGCCTCGGGATATTGCCCCACAAATTATTCATTAATTGTGGAGGTGAAAATAGAAATGTTCATGGCCAGAGTCCTTGCTTATATATAGCCTGTTTTTATTGCAAGAAAGTACTGGCCATTGTTATCGGGTCCAGTTATCCTGGAACTTGTTTTCCTTCATTCACAGGGTCCATCTCTTTTCATGATAGCAAACTCACTCTTTGAAAATAACATTCTCTTTGAGAAGCCATCCTGTGTGACTTCTCTTCCTTAGAGGGCACTCTCACAAGTCTGTGACACACATCGCTCTTCCATAGCTCAGGTCTCCCTGCTCATGTCCCCATGGAGAGCAAATGCTTCTTAGAGTCTCTCATGACTGTAGTTCTTCGTACATTAAAGGCATGCAAATTGATGACAAATGGTTGAATGGATGCCCTTCATTAAGAAAAATATCAACACCAAACATTGTATACATCTTAGTAGAGGGAAAGACAGCAGCTCAATTACATTACTGCTGTGACTTTTTATTTAGTATGTACCATAAAAAGATATTTTATATGCATGCCCTATATAGATGTTAACAGAACTCTGAAATTTGTTGCCTTCTTGCAGACAAATAATTACTTTTGTTTTTTCTAATGTCTAAGGAGAGTGACTCCATGCAAGACTGGAGTTCTGCTGGGTTAGCATGAATTGTCTTTATGCACAAACCCACATATTTAAAATGTGCTTTAAATGATGAATTGCAGAACTGTGTTGGGTGATTTACTCTGAAAAAAAAAAAGAGAGGATACAAGGGGGGTTAAGAAGAGGTTCCTGGAAGCAGCATGGAGCAGGTGGACACCCATAAGAAAAGATGAGAGGGAGCAGGAACGAACTGGAGACAGAGAGAAAACCAAAGGAACTGCTTACTGGTGAGAAGACATTGGGCTTCCTGTGAATGTCCAGGAGACTCATGATGAATGAATTCAAACAGGACTCAGTACAAAAGCCTCTCCCTCATCTTTGCCACAAAATCTTTAGTAAAATACATATATTTGACAGTGATTGGGATTGAGATTGACATTGGGGCAAGAAAGATACTTGATAAACAATCCGGGATATGAAAAGCTACACAGGGGGCCGAACCATGCTGCATGTGGGCTTCATGGATTGCATAGTCAGCTTGTGAAGACAGATGTGACTGACGTGATCTTGCCTCAATAGCCTGCATCCAATCTCAATGGTTAGACTGAGAACTACATACCAAGTGTCAATTGTTTTGAAGACAACTGATAACATGATAAGAAAAGATAAGAAAAGATGAGATGATAATTCAAGAAAAGATTAAAGTAACCAAATCATTCCACCAGAAATCTTCACAAATCAATCTGTGAAAGACATACATTTCCCAAAACTGTTTGGGAAAATGAGTCTGTTTTGTTAAATGAAGTATTATAATGAGGAGTACTGGGCTGTGCCATAGTATATGGATTTGTGTGTGTGTGTGTGTGTGTGTGTGTGTGTGTGTGTGTGTTCTATGGATGGCTGTTTGGGCTATTATATACACATGTTAATAACATGCTGACTAAGCATTGGGGTTCTTCCCTCCAAGATCTTGAGGTTTAGAATCTTAAATCAATACACAGAAAATAATGAAATGCCATGTTTTAGGGTATGACTCTGAATACTAAATTACCCCAACTTCAGATTCAGAAATCAACCAAAACCAAATCTGAGATGCACCTTGGAGGTTAAGAGCTTTCTCTCTAATCACTGATTTGGAAGTTGGAATTACTAGGGAATGGTATGCACCCAGATACTATCCAAATATGTGGACTTAAGGCATAATTGAGCACATTGTTGTATACAAGGTAGGCCCTAGACAAGGTCAGAACTGTCATATATTCTGGAAAAAGCCTTAAAGGGGAAGAAAGTATCTTCTTCTCAGGGGAGGAACAGAGGCAGGCTTTATTTGGGGGGAAGGGGAGGAGGCAAATACAGGAGGAGGGAGGAAGGAAAAATAACTCAAAGGATTTTTAAAAATTCCATAAGTAATCACACTATTTTTATTTATGTAAAATTATACATATAATTTTACATAAGTCTACATGTAAAAATATAAATCAAATTATCATACTTGGACTGGCAATGTTTGCCTTAAGAATCATAGACTACCTAACAAAACTCTAAGTGCCAGGTATGAGAAGCCCCTTTTGAGCTTTACTCAAGGGTATCCAAAAGACTCGGAAGACAATATAGGCTATCACTGTTGACCTTAGTTGCCTTCTAGAGGTCAAAAAGTTGACTCTGAGGATCTGAGCTGGATCAGACTTGAGAGCCTCATCTCTGAGGACTAGCTTTCATAGTATAAGAAGGTGCTGTGCAAGCTGCCAATAGAGGGAAGCAACCAGTAGTCCTGCTCTGCTGTGGGACCTAAGAACTTCTTTAACCAACTATAAAGGTGAAATACTAGCATTTATATCTTGGTGGTGGCTAGCAGTTAGCTAGTTGGATTTAAGGCCTGTTCAATGGGAGAAAAATAATGTCTGGCACTGGATATCCAGCCAAGTGCTTGGGGCTAAAGAGGTCGTGGAGCTTAGGGGAGAATTTACTCTAGCTGCCTTACTAAAACCAGTATAATTCCCAACTTCATTCTAAAAATTTGTCCTTATTCCCACAGATAAGTAGAGCTTTCACTCTTTATCAAGAAGCATCTTTTATTTTTTGAGCAGGTAGAGAACATTACAGAAAACCAAAACCGTTTAACCTATAGAAAGCAATTGATTGTGGAGTGCCCAGTGTAGGCATGTATAACACAACTTCTGCACCTGAAGCTCAGGGACCACCACAGAAAAGGGGACAGAAAGGTTTTATGAGCCAGAGGACCAGGAAGCCGGCTGTGAGACTGTGTCTCTTAGGGAAAATGTAATCATGATATCCCAAACATTTACAGTAGGAGATGGGGTGAGATAGGTATTGGAGTTCTACTCCCCAAGAGCCTAGAATGTAGAACATTAGATTAATCTACAGAAAATCGTGAAATACAATGTGTTGAGGTTTGTGATTAGGAATATTTTCAAACCCTAAGTTATCCCAATACTATATTCTGTTTTTTTTTTGTTGTTGTTTTGTGTTGTTTTGTTTTTGTTTTTGTTTTTGTTGTTTTTTGGTTTGGTATTTTGAGACAGGGTTTCTCTTGTAGCCCTGGCTGTCCTGGAACTCACTCTGTAGACCAGGCTAGCCTCGAACTCTCAAACTCAGAAATCCGCCTGCCTCTGCCTCCCAAGTGCTGGGATTAAAGGCGTGCGCCACCACCGCCCGGCTCCAATACTATATTCTGAAATGAACTAAAAGAAACTCTGAGATATAGCTGCCAAAACTACAGGTAATTAAGAACATTCCCCAGGGATGAGCACCTAATTTCCTATTCAGTAATAAGTGGTCAGCTCTAAAATCATACAAGAAACACTCAAGTATATTCATCACTTTGCATTTACATATAATAATAATGAAGAAAAAAGCCATGTATTTCAGAAAGAACAAATGGAGAACAGGAGAAGGGTTAGAGGGAAAGAGAGGGAGGGAAATCATGAAGTTATGTTTAGATTTTAGAAAATAAAAAAGAAGAGAAAGAAAAAGATTTTATTTTATAAATTCCTGCAGGAATATTTTCATATAACCATTTAGACTGCTATCTGTATTTCCACCCACCCCCCACTAAGAACTCATATTTACTTGTTTGCCTCTGATAGAATTAAAAATCTTGATTGCTCTCTTCCAAAGTTCTAACCAATTAACAGCTAGAATTTCATGCAAGCAGAATCTAATTAACATATCTAATACATTCATCAACTATTAATTTAATTAGAGAATTCTGCAAATTGCCATCATGTACCCAAAGTTGGCTGAGTGCCTTGAATACTTCAGGGAAGTCACATTTTCCACAGGCATGCTTTGTATCTTTAGAGACATAAAATTACAACCAAGAGGAAAGCTTCAAATCCTGTTTATCCAATCTCAAGTAATTTGGAGATACTGATCCTCTCCTGAGAGACTGAGGCCATTGGCTGGCTTCTGTTGTATTCAGTTATTCATCTCACTTCCCGTATACGTCATGTTTCTCTAGAGATTTCCTCAGTTTATCTCTCTCTCTCTCTCTCTCTCTCTCTCTCTCTCTCTCTGTGTGTGTGTGTGTGTGTGTACATGTGTGTATGTAGGTGTGTATGTAAGTATGTTTGTATGTATGTATGTATGTATGTATGTATGCATGTATGTGTAGGTGCATAGGGGATACATGTACATGTGAGGCCAGAGGTCAACATGAGGTGAGTTTCTCACTTTCTGTCTACCTTTACTTTTTGCAACTGATTCTTTCATCAAACCTAAAGCTTGTATTTGTGTTAGACTGGCTGACCAATGAATTTCTGAGGTTGGACTATATCTAGACTCCCTGTAAGTCTAGGGTCACAGATATTTGCCCTTAGCCCTGGCTTGATGTGGGCTCTAGACATATAAACTCAGGTTTTATACTTGCGCAGGGTAAGCTTTTCCTACACAGCCATCTCCCTAGCTGAAGTTCATAAACAATTGTGGTTATATTGTTGATGTTAGACTCCATTGTCGGGATAAAGTGGGGGTCCTTCGTCTGCCCTGTCACAGGGCTAGGACCACTGTTAGGGGAGGTAGGACGCAGAACACAAGAAGTTTGATTTTTGCTCACCCCACGCAGGCACCTAGAGGGTCTTGGGCTCTGAGAAGCCACTATGTGGACACCATTCTGGGGGTGGGAGGGCAGAGCGCAGCCTGAGGTCCCAGGGAGCTGGAGCTAGCTGGGGGTGGGGGGTCCCCGGGGCCTGCAGGATGGCGAGGGACCATCTGATTCTCAGGCTCTTGGGCACCCAGGTGCCACTGAAAGCCTCGGAAGAGCTGAGAACAAAGTGGGGCTCATTGGCTGGACTGGCCCACGGTGGAAGGGAAGAGGGGGAAAGAAGCTCCAGCTGCACCCCTCAGGGGAGTTCTTGGCTTGTCATGGCAGTTTGGCTTGGCTTGGTCGCAGGCTGCTGGCCCTGGGTTGGTGGTTGCAATGGCTGGAAACGAAGAGAGGTCTTCTGCAGGAGATAAGACGGTGGCTCTGTAGGTGAAGGCCTTCTGCATTGCTCCCCACGACAGATCCCAATGAAAGAGAAACAGTCTATGGTTTTAAGATGTTTATTGTCATGGCAGAAAGTAGATGAGAAACCCTAACCCCGTTACTCAGGGCAGGGCTGAGGTTAAATATCTTTCGCAGGGAGGAGTGTCTGGAAAGGAAAGCTTAATTGGCTAAGCCCTTCTGGTCTTGGAGATCTGTCTTGAGGCTACCTGATGTCTTCTACCTGTGGAGGGGCTAGGGGTCATTGCCCTATGTGACTGAAGGACACAAATCTTTAGAGGGCTGTGGCCTCATGTCAGGAGCCTGGAGTCTGGGGACATGGTGAAATGCCTGCCGTCCCTTAGGGTCATCTGCATCCCACATGGGGCCGCTCAGGATCACCTTTGTCTCCAGGGTTTCTAGCCAGTGCTCAACCAGAAACCAGGCTGCCTTTCATGGTCCTACACTCTGTTGAGTTTTAAATGGCAGTGGTAATTCTATAAAGGCCCCTTCTAGTAGATAATGGACACTGGTACAATCCATTCTCCCATCTTCTGCTCATAGCATATATATTCTTGTGTCCAAGTGCCTCATATTTAGGATCCAAGATCATTCCTCATTTAAAACTATAAGACTGACATTAGGGAATGGAGACTTGACTCATCTGCCAACAGTTCTTCTAGAGGACTGGGTTTAATTCCCAGCATACACATGATGGCTCACAACCATCCACAGCTAGAATTCCAGGTGATCTGGTACCTTCTTCTAGACTCCATGGGAACTGCATGCATGTGGTTCATTGACATACATGGAAGCAAAATACACATACATATAAACTAAAAATAAATAGCATCGTTAACCAAACATTTTTAGAAGATTGACTTTTAAAACAAGCAAACAAACAAGCTAGATATTCAATTGCTCCCCTGGATGTCCTACTTTGCTTCTCCCAGTCCTCTCTTACTCTTCAGTTGTCATTACATCTAGAAATGGTTAGAATTCACTGATAAATATACTTAGAACAAGAAGAAATTAGTGTATTGTCCCAGCTCCTAACTACTAGCAAGCAGCATGCACTGTAATTAAACCCTTCCTTTGCTTCACCCTCCCTCCTACCACTCTCTCCCTCTAATTCCCATTTCCCCAGGGATGTCCTCCTCCTGCAAGCTTAAATGTGGCAATTACTTTATCCAGAGGAAACCAGCAGCTCACTCATGGTTCCAGTTGTTATACCCTGCCCTCTCCCAACTCTGCCCCAGAGAGAGTGTTAATTACTGCTGTCAGAAACCACTGGTAAAGATACCTGGTGTGCTGAGCCCTGGGGTGGCAAGATTGGCTTGATTGAGCTCTGTGGAATCTTTTCAAGCCTCATGCTGAAAGGAATTTGATTGACTCCAAGGCAAGGGAAAGCAAGCAGAAAGGTGGTCTGGCAAAAGTGTTAGTGGCCCAGAAGCCCAGAGACGTTGGCTAGTCCAAGTTCTACACAATGGCGTTGGTAATTATTCCTTTTATCACAAGTGATGAAATTAAATAATAATGAATGTAGGATTCTCAACAAAGGGATTAACCCAAAGCAGCCACTTAGTGAACTGTCACCAGGTTCCATTTGTTTAGAACTTCAAATACAGAGAAGGGAGGTTTTCCTGTTAACTAGAGCTAATGTGCTTTGAATGAGAATTCCCATCACAGGCTCATGTTTAAATGCTTGGTCCTGACCTGGTGGCTCTGTCTGAGGAATCATGGAATCTTTAGGAAATGGAGCCTTGCTGGAGGAAGCCTGTCTCCAGAGTCAGGCTTTGAAGATTTATAGGTGAACTCTACTTCCTGTTCTTTCTCTTTGCTTCCTGTGTGTAGATAAAATGTGACCAGCTAGCTTCCTAACTGTCAGGCCAGCCTCACACTCCTGCTGTCTTGCTCTCTCCACTGTCATGGACTCTCCACATCTGAGGTTATAAGTCAAAATTAACTGTTTCTTTCCTAGTTGCTTTTAGTCATAGTACTTTTATCACAGCAGGGAAGCAGGAACTGATACACTCATGGATAAAATAGCCATGCCTAAAAACACCAGGGAAATCACAGTGATTCCCTAGAATTCCCATGAGGGACAGTAAATGCAATGTACCTAGGACATAGCTTAGAGTCAACCCTGATTTTCAAATCCAGCTACAAGTTTTACCAATGTTTTTACTATGTCAGGAACTATGGCTGTTCTTAAGTGTGCATCCAATTAGATACTGCAGTGTTTATTTAGAAAAACTGCGCTGAAATCCGTCCAACATTTTTTGCATCATCATCACCTTTTTAAGATTTACTTATTTTTTAAAATTATCTTATTTATTTACACTCCAGCCATTGCTCCCCCTCCCAGTTCCCCCTCCCACAGTTCCTCACCTTCTTCCCCCTCCCTCCTGTACCTGAGAGGGTGCTCCCCAACCCCAGGACTTCTCCCTTCTCTGGAGCCTCAAGTCTCTCCTGGATTAGATGCATCTTCTCCCACTGAGGCCAGACCAGGCAGTATGCTTTCTGGTTGGTAGCTCAGTCTCTGGGAGCTGCCAGGGGTCCAGGTTAGTTGACCCTGCTGGTCTTCCTATGGAGCTGCCCTCCCCTTCAGCTTCTTCAATCCTTTCCCTAATTCCCCCATAGGGGTCCCAAACTTCAGTCCAACAGTTGGGTGTAAGTGTCTGCGTCTGTCTCAATCTGCACAGACAACCATATTAAGCTCCTGTCTGTAAGCACATCATAGCATCAGCAATAGTGTCAGGCCTTGGTGCCCACTCCTCACACCCCATGAGATCCCAAGTTGGGCCAGTCACTGGACAGCCTTTCCTTCCCTTCAGTCTCTTCTCCACTTTTGTCCCTACAGTTCTTTCAGACAGGAAGAATTCTGAGTAAGAAATTTTGTCCTTCCACACGGGGCCCTGTCTGGAGGTGGACTCTTTGAGTTCTCTTTCTACTGTTGTGCATTTTGGCTAATGTTACCTCCATTGAGTCCTGGGAGTCTCTTACATCCCTGGTCTATAGGACTTCTAGAGGGTTCCCCTACCCCTAGCCCCAGAAGCTGTGTATTTCCATTCATTCTCCTGGCTCTCTGGGCTTCTCTCCTTCCCCTCAATACCTGATCCTGTTCACCTTTTCCCCTTTCCCTCCCCTGTCTCACTCAGGTCCCTCCCTCCCTCTGCCTCCCATGATTAACATGTTTCCTCCCTCTAAGTGGGATTCAAGCATGTTACTTGGGCCTTCCTTCTTGTTAAACTTCTTAAGGTCTGTGGGCTTTACATTTTATAGACAATAAAAAGTGAAATAATAGTATTAAAAATACAACAGGCCAGCAAGATGGCTCAGCCAGGAAAAGTACTTGCTGTCACATCTGATAGCTTGAGTTTGATCCACAGGATCTATGTAGCAGAAGGAGAGAAATCCCTTAACACTTGGGAGGCCTAGGCAAGAGGATATTGAGGTTGAGTCCAGCCCAAGCTATAAGAGGAAATCTTATCTCACAACAAACAAACAAACAAACAAACAAAAAACAACAAAAACACTTCCTATCTGTTAATCAGTGAATAGAGCCAGGCTGGCAGAAGTCTGAAGGCTCAGTCACTTGTCCAAATCATGACTGTTCTTTCCCTTTGAACTCTTGGCTGTACCTGGAGTCTCTCTGTAACCTTTCTCTGCCATCCTCATTTTGACAATCACACCCTTGTTTTGTTCCCATGACCTTTGCCTAATGTTTGATGGGTGCTGTTCTGTTTGAGTCTCCAGAATCCTGGATGTAGAAGAAATGAGAAGAAAGAAGATCAAACAGGTAATGAGGGATGGAGACACCAGAAGGCAATGTGACATGACTCTAGTTCCTAGTAACTTAATTCCTAAGAAATTTTTGTGTTTTAATTTTTAAGTTGAATTTTAAGTTTTGGTTTTGTGTGTACATGTGTGTGGGTACTGTGAACATGCCAAGATGTACATGTGAAAGTCAGAGGACAACTTGCAGTCAGTTCTCTCTTTCTATCATATGGGACTCAAGGATAGATCTCAAGACACAAGGTTAGGCAGCAAACACTTTACCTACAAAGCCATCTTGCTAGCCTGTTTAAAATTTTAAATATTTTTCCTATTAACTTCAACAAATTATATTTTTTATATACTATATTACATACCTTTCTCACTTATGAACGAGATATCAGGCAAAGCAACATAATGAAGGGAGTATATACATTGGTTCATACACGGAGAGGATAGAGTGTCACAGAATGTCTGCAGTCAGGAAGTAGACTCACTTGAAAGTTGGAAGTCAATGTGCATCTTTTTCTACTTAGTCTTGGATCACTGCAAGGCAATGGTGTCACCTGCATGCAGGGTGGCTCTCTCTACCTCAGTTAACACAATCTAGAAACTCCTCCATAAACTTGCCCAGGGGTTTGCCTTCTAGGTCAGTTTGGATTCTATCAAGTTGACAAGCAATATTCATCATCCCAGGTACATATATATTTGAGATAAGGTCTCTCTCACTGATCTGACTGACTTGGCTGGGCTAGCTAGACAGAGCCACAGGGCTCTGTTCCCTTCCTCTCCTTGGTGCTGGGACGACAAATGCACATTGTACACATGGCTTTTTTATGTGGAACATGGCATCCAAACTCAGGTCCCTGTGCTTTTGCAAGGAACCCTTCTCAAGCTGAGTTAACTCTCAGTTCAACAGCATTTATTGAACAGCCATCATCCACCATTCCTTTATTAATTCTATAGAGAGATCCACTCCTTTTTGGCTGGTCACATTTCTCTTTTGACTTAAAGTAAGGTAGCTCTAATTATCATTTGTTCCAGACACAGATTCTACCTAGTAAAAGCCAGCATGTTCATTCCTTGATATCTAGCATTGCTTTAGACATGACTTTTATCAGTCCCAAATGGGAGACCTCGGTGTGCTTAGGTATCCATTTTCTTTTTCAGTCTGGGTATCTTCCTGCCTCATCTCTTTTTGTAGAAATTTGACAACAAAGTACATAACCATACTTATGAGTAGCTGACTGGCACCCAAAAGAAAGTGTCACCGTGATGACTATAGAGGAAGGGAGAATGGAGACTTGAAGATGTGGGTTTGTAATAAAAATGTGGACCCTAACCCACTTCTGAACAGTTACAAGCATAATTGATATCAGACTGTTTGCATTATGTTTGATTGCAGGATTTTGCAGGCATTTTTGTGTAGTGCCTTCCTACAAATTGAAATAATTTACTCCTGAAGTGGGGAGGTGACTCTTAAGACTCAGGAAGCTACTGGAACTTGTAGGGCTCTTTGAAGCTAAGGAAGTTACAAAGATTCCCAAGCTGCTCTTCAAAGGTAGCCTCCAGGGGAGCTACCTGCAAGTTGGGTCTACATCCCTATGAGCAGATATTTGCTCATAACTCCCAAGGAGAAATCACATAGCACACATTTATAGTCAGTGCTTAGCTTATTTATATTAACAAGAAAATGAGACCAACCTAACCTTACCATCCCAATCTACACAGTCGAGCTAAAATTTTCAAATTCTCTTCAGGTCCTTTTCGTTATCTATTATTTCCAAAACGATTAGATGTTTCTATTCTTCTAAGATATACATATGTGTGTGTGTGTGTATGTGTGTATGTGTGTGTGTGTGTGTCTGTGTGTGTCTGTGTGTGTATTAACTATACTTTATTCCATTATGCATCATCGCAGCTCAAGTTTCCCACCTGAACCATCACTGCCTCCATTGTGCATATCAAGGACCCAGGAGCATTATGAAAATCTCCTCATAATGTCTCATCACTCTTGGGTTAGGTAGAAAGAACAGAGCCCACCCCTTGCTTTTGCCAAATCATTCATGTTTTACTTCCTCAGCATTGCTTCATCCCAGCTACACTGGCTTCTTTATCGTTTGTTTATTTGTGACCAATCTAGAGTCTGTGTATATTCTCTACCTATAGTGCTTTGTTTATAGGCTTTTATGCTAACTGTTTACTATCCTTGAACTCTGAGTATAAATATCATCTTCTCAGGGAAGACATTCTTGACTATACAGGATGTTGTTTATCAATTTCCCTCAAGTTGGAAACCATGTTTTGGAGGGAAGCTCCTTAAGACACAGAGTGTTCTACAGGAAAACTTGCTGAGACTCAGGAAGTAATCAACTGAAAAGTCTAAGAAAGACCTAAAACTAACCAAATACACAGGCTATTCTCCCACAGTACCCTATGTTACAGAATCAGTCATAACTTCTGGGAAGGCGACATGACTAACTAACCTGTGTAAAGGAGACCCTTATACCTGTCAAGCTGTCTTAAAGTGGTGCAAAGATCTCCAGATCTACAGCATCTATGAGTTATCTATGTTAGAGTTGGCCTCCGATGATACAGCTACCTTTGAGTCATCTATTTTTTAGTAAGTAACTTTTCCCCAATCCTCCTGTAAGTAACCCCAATAAACGAATTGCTTCAACAAGTTGGACATTGATGGTATAATTTATTTTGAGCTGTTACCAACCTCCTGTTTGGAGGAAGAGCAACATACAGCATCCTTTTTCATCTTGGAAGTCTCCTCTTATCCACTGAGCATCACCCACATCATCCTATCTATTTACCATGTCAGCAAATTCTAATTGTATTTTGCTGTTTAGTTTTGTTTGTTTAGATCTATCTCCTGGAGCATACCTAAGCAGAAAGAAAAAAAATCTTCACAGTTTTATCAACCCACCACACTGACTAGGTGATGACTTGCCAAGGCAAGTTTAAAACCCAGCTAAAAGTTCCCTGAAGTGTGAAGTAGAATCTCATTTTCAGATCTTGAATCTAGGGAAATTTGACAAATACCAAAAGCAGAGGAAATATTGCTTTCTGACTCTTTAAGAGAAAGTCCCAAGCAGCCACACTGTTTCTGGGTGTGACTGGGGGTGCTCACTCATGGAGCCCTGAGATGAAGAATCACACTTCTGTATACCTGTTAAGAGGGAGAGCCAACCCACAGGTGCTTTGGTAAACAGCTCATGCTGATCTAACTTCACCCATTCCAGCCCAGCATCTAGATGCATGAGCTAAGAATCTATCCAGGAATGGGGTCCCATATCTCAGTCCTGGGAAGACACTGGAAATCAGACCCATACAGTAGAGAGAAGAGGGCTTCAGGCTTCCATCAGAGTTCCTGGGACCCCAAATTGACAAACACTGTGAACTGGTTGTTCTCTGCCACTACAATCAACAATGCACTGTGATAAAATAATGATTTTCTAGAACATATACTTCAATTAAATAATCAAGACCATTTGCTGAAAGTAACTCACCACCTACCATGGGGAAATGTATCTAAGGACCTCAGCTCTAGTACCAGCACAGCCCTAATGAAACACGTGACGGGAAGAAAACCTTACCAACGGAGTTTCCATTTCCTTCTCTGTACCAGAGTTTATAGGTAAGGGTAAGTGCAAGAGTCCCAGCAACCACAGGAAGATTAGTAGCCAGAAGAGGCTCTTCCTTCCTGTATTAATCACTTGTTTCATAGCTTGAATCAAATGTCAGATAAGATACAATCTGAAGGAGGAAGTTCCATTCTGCCTCCTTCACAGCAGGGAAGGCACAGCAGCAGGGAACAGGAGGTCACTGGGTCATAGTGCATCTACAGTCAGAAAGCAGTGAGTGATCAGGAAGTGGGGATGGACTATAAAGTCTCAATGCATCTCCCCATTTCTATGACCTTTATCTTCCCGTAAGGCTCCACCTTCTAAAGGTTCCACAATCTTTCCAAATAGTGCTCCCATCTGGGGACCAAGTGTTCAAGCACAAGAGTCTATGGGGGAGGGGCTTTTACATTGAAACCACAACAAAGCATATGATCTACGTTCGATCTGCATAGCTCTGGAATTCAGGAAACTGCACAAGGGACTAGGCTCTTTGATCTTAGATTCATAGGAAATAATCTCTTTGGCCCTACAGAATTAGCAAGTCCAAAGACCTGTGAGAGGGGCAGGAGGACAACCAACAAAGGAAGAACTTCTATGGGTTTTCTGTTTCACAGTGGAACCATTTTCATCTTGTGTTTTACCCACTGAGATGCTGAAAAGAGTATTTCTACAGAATCAACATGAGGATGTATAGGATAGACCTATGGTTATAACAGAAATGAGATAGGAAGATGAATCTACTGTCCGATCTGCAGGTTAGATTACCCATACAAGATACCTATCTGATGTCCCATCCTAAAAGTTTGCAAGAGCCACCCTTCTCCTGCCTTCTCCATTAGGAACTAAGAACACATTTCAGGTAGGTAGAGTAGATGCACAAATATAGGTTTGTTATGTAAAGGCTTATTGTTATCCCAAGACCATCCCTCTTATATCTCCCAGAATAGCATCAATTTCCAAAGATGGGGAAAATGATCGATGGTTCTTGTCCTCCTCAGAATATTTTATGACATTATTCACTAAGGACAGATATTTGGGGTTGTCTGATTGGATGGCACACCAGAGAAAGACAAAAGTCTTGGAAGGGTCCCAGAGGCATAGTCTAACCAAAAGGATGGAGAATACACTTGGATAAAAATGTTCTCTAGGACCGTCAGCTGCTCAACTGACTGGCCATAGCTATACCAGACACTAGTTCTACCTTATTGTGTTTTCCTCTCCTAAGAGTAGGAAAATCCTCATACTCATTCTCAGCACAGCACAATAGCAGTCATACAGAAACATGAGGATTATAACACAAAGCCAAAATTATTTGCTATTTCTACACCCAGGCTACTTCATCAGAAGGAAGACAGTCTTGAATATAGCTTGGCATTCTGTAATGTCCTCCCCTACAAGGGAAGCTCCTCTATAAGACACAGGTTTCATATGTCTGGGATAATAGCTATTATGTGAATTATTTTTAATAATGTAACTAGTTATTGATCCTAGGTTCTATATCTGAATCAATAACTCTCATACCACATTCCCCAGAATTCTCTCTAGCAAGGATCTAGATTTCCACACACTCAGCTTATTAAGAAGAATTTAAATCTGTTTAATCTTCTGTCATCCTGAGAGAATAAAATTATCTATGAGACTACAAGACAAATGGAGAAAGGCAATGGTCATTCACAGAAGTCATTTATGTGAGGAATCACAGCAGGGCTGGGAAAGAAAAAGCCACAGATACAAGGCCTGCTATAACCTCACTTTTCTCACATCAGAACACCACTTCTTTTACACACATACTAGGCCCTCTAATCCTCTTCCTGGTAAAATCCTATGAAGGAAGGGGTTCTGTGCACAGTGTTGCTAGGTATAGGTATAAAATTTAATATAAGTACTATAGAAAATGGAGTTGCCTTAGAGCATAGAACTAGAAGTAGACTATCCTACGTCTTTAAATCACACTATGAAGTAAGTATTTGGAGTATATTGAGGTGTTCTTACAATTACATGCCCCAAAATGAAATCCAAGGGCTAAAATGACATCTGTCCCCTCTGCCCTCAGTGCACTATAGCACTTTTATAGTAGCCAAGACGTAGAAGAAACCAATTCATTAATGCACAAATATAAAAGTGAGCAGTTTAGATATACAATGGAATACTATTCTCCTATAAAAAGCTAAAATCCTTCATTTCTAGCAACTTGGCTGAGCCTGGAGGGCATTGTGCTCAGTAATAACAGTAAAAGCTCAGTAAAGGAGCCAACACAGAAAGCCAAGCACCTACGCCATCCTTCACTTGTACAATCTAAAAAGGTTTATCTAATAGAAAATGAGAGTTGAAGAAAGGTTGCCATAAGCTAAGGAGAGAAAAAATGAGGTGGATGGAGAAAGGTTGGTCAATAGGTATTCACTTGTCATTCCAAAGTAATTATAAGCTTGAATGTACTACCACATAACAGGATGATCACAGCTAATTATATATATTTTGTATTTTAACATAGATGAAAGAGAGATCTTGAGCAATCTTACCTTGAGGAAATAACTAATGTTTATGAAGATGAATATCATGATTGGATCATTATACAATGTGCTTGACTAGGAACACATATTGTACTTTACAGTTGTGTTCAAATATCTTGTGTCCATTTAAAGGAAAACTTAGACCAGCGAGATGGCTCAGTGGGTGAAAGTATTTGCTGTCAAGCCTAAAGACTTGAGTTCCTGGACCCACAAGCGTTCTCAAAATGTTGATTCTTTTCATTTATTCTTTTTTATTTATGTTAAAGATATTAGAGGAACAAAAAGAAAAATACAGAGTCTCCCAGATGGGAGCTTGGAGCAGAAAGATTCTCAATCAGGGCTTCACAGCTCTAGGGCTATAAGGTAGAATTTGCTCCATTCTGATGTGATGGCTTCCTAGACAGATGACTGTATTTACCACAGCCTTCACCTTCTTATTGAGTTCATCTTCAGCTTTTTACTGTGAGGTGTAAATCTCTGAACTATTCAAGATGAATCTTGTCCGTCATCTGCGGACACCTCTCCAGACACTTGTAGACAAGAATCTTATCTTCATTTCTTCTTCCTTTGAACCTGAGCAATGCTGCCAAGTCTATCAGATTGTAGTAGGGAAAACAAGAATGTCTAAGGAGGTGCACGGCACAGGAAGGTGTCCAGGCAAGGACAAAAAGATTGCCTCTTCAGCAAAGGAAGAGAGCTGTGTCCTATGATCCCAGAGAAGAATCTGAAGGAAATGCTTGGGTGTTGCTGCATCTGGCTCCATCACCTATCCTGAAGGGGATGATGAGTGAAATTAGCAGAGTCTAAATTTAGAGCACATCAAAATAATTCCTTTCCCATACCATGTACCCTGCTACTGTAGGGTATTACTGAGGCAAATTGAAGTAACCATTTGGGAAAGGATTAGGGGCTTATATGAATAAGAACAGCTTGTGCAGGTCACGGCAGGGATCACAATTACATGGCCAATTAGTTCCCCACTGGTGTCAGAGTGCCAGCAAGCACAAGCTGGGGTCAGAGAGCAAGCTGCCTATAGAATAGAATAGTGGCATCTAGTTTTCTTCATATGTGGTATCTGTATCAGATTTTCCTTCTGTAATTCCTCAAAGGGTCTGAGGGGCATACAGTTCATCTGGTGTGATGTGAATCACTTCAGGGCTGACTTCTGGATCTGGGTCAGAAGTCGAAACAGCCTCTGAGAAATTCATAAAACAATTCAGTGTCCTAAATCCTCCAAATAGTTTCACAAGCATTCTGTC
>NW_021604703.1:39905-58854 GCF_004785775.1 Grammomys surdaster | reverse complement strand
ATGAGAAACCTAGTGACACCCACAGCAAAGTAAAAGAGTAGACATTAGGCAAGGTGGAAGATGGCTTAGCCACACAGCATTTGTTTAACGTGTGTGAGTACCTGAGTTCAGTGCCCCAGCCTAAGTAAAGAAAATAAATGGCCATATATTTATTTGCTTTTCTACTCAAGATCTCATCATTGCCCACCTTCTAGAGCAAGACCTACCAAAAGCAGTGATTGCTACTGGAAGGTGGAGGGTACCTTGATTCCCAGCTCTAATGTCAGGTTCTAGGCTTGTGCGTTGAGCTGATCTGTTCATGGAAGCAAGATGACAAGGATTAAGGTAATAGCTGCCAAGATGCCAGTTTCTCAACTACACAACTATGGTCACTGCCCATGCTCCGTGTCCAAAATCATGTCTCTAAAGAGAATTAAGCACAGTCCCACCCAGAGACTCCCAGGGAAGGAAAACTGCCCTTCTAGAACAATGGTGTGCCACAGATATTTCCAGGGTCAGAGGCGCTGGGAGGAGAGAGCAATATTTTTCTGAGAGTTAAGTCAAAATGAAAAGCTCACTGAATTATACAAAGGCCATCTTCTGACAGAAATTTCATAATCTACTTTCAGAGACAGCTTTATTTTTGCAGGACTAAAGAAAAAATTTGAACACATACAGAGTTGTAAAAGGCACTGATGAACAGTGTCTGGTACCTCTGGGCAGTGGCCTCATCATCAGCTGGTACATGATATGTTCGACATGCAGGCTTTAATCCAGACCCTAATCAGGTTTTTATTATTATGCTTTCTGGAGATTCATGTACTCGCTCAAGGCTAAGAAACTGTGATGGTTAATCTAGATGTCAACTCGATAGGTAGATTGTAACTTCAAAAGCTGAAATAGAAAACACATCTTTTCCAGTTATTTTTCTATTGAGGTGACAAAACACTATAACTGAGGCAACTTATAAAGGAAAACTTTTAATTTGGGGCTCATAGTTCCAGGTTAGAGCCATCACGGCGGGGAACATGGCAGCAGGCTGACAGACTCGGCACTGGAGCAGTAATTTAAAGTTTTTATTTTGAGAAACAACCAAGAAGCAAAGAGAACTAAGTCAAAATGATGGGAGTCTTTTAAAACCTCTGAGCCCACCCCCATGGCACACCTCCTCTAACAAGGCCACACCCCCTAAGCCTTCAGAAACAGTTCCACCAACTGGCAACCAAGTATTCAAATATATGGAGACCATTCTCATCCCAACCACCACAACTTCCTTCCTTAGGTTGCTTTTGTCGGGCATTTTTTTTTTGTCACAGCAATAATAAATATAACTAATGCAGGAGCAGGGGTATATTAGACAGAACATATTTAATTGCAGTTTTATAATAGGGTAGAAACACTGGTCATCTGTGTATCAAAGTGGCATTACATAATGAAACAAAAACACCTGAGGCACTCATCAAAGGAGAGACAATATACAACAAAACCAGGATCTTTTTCTCCATCCCTACCACCCTTGTTCCCTCTCTCTAATTTCTTCCTCTCTGCCAGTCTTTCTTCCCCCTCCTTCATTTCTCTCTCTCACACATCCTATCTTCCACTCTCCTATACTTTCTTTTTCCTCTCTAGTTTCTTTCCCTTCTTCCCCCTTCCTTTTCTTTATCTACAGTCCCAGTCAGTAGGAATTAATTTCCTCCTGGTATAAGTTTTTGCTTGATGCCTGCTTTTAGACATTTTCCCTAAATATCTATCAGCACTTTAAACAGAGTTATCAACTCAATTCTCATGAAATTCAAAGATGCCAAGCATTCTGACTAAGGG
This sequence comes from Grammomys surdaster, assembly GCF_004785775.1. NCBI lineage: Eukaryota > Metazoa > Chordata > Mammalia > Rodentia > Muridae > Grammomys > Grammomys surdaster. Next base: position 57,054 of record NW_021604703.1, on the reverse strand, counting down.
CACACAGCAAGCCATGGAACTGGCATTCAAATCCAAGCCACTTTGCTTTCCCAATGACGCTGATAGGAGAGTTACTGAGGAGGGAAATCCTTTGTGAATCAGAGACAATTTAATATTTCCTAAAACTTCTGTACCTAGATACTAAACTCTTCCTGCCTGCTTCTATACAAACATAGTAATTGGGCCAGGAAGATTTCTTTGTGGGTAAAGTCATATCCAGCTAAGCTTCACACTGAGTTGGATTCCCAGGACCCTCGTGGTAAAAGAGAACCTGACTCCTGCATGCTGACCTATGACCTTTCAAGCTCACTGTGACACATATAGCCACATACATGCATATTACACATTAAACATAAGCACATGGTAAAAGATAATACATTTCTAGAGTTTCACTCTAGAAAAGTCTAGTGTAGCTTGAGGAAGATAGGAGGAAGCTAGGAAACTTCGGCCTCTTGACAGATTCCTTGATATTGTGACTTGCACTTTCTTTAATGTAGCAATGCAGCTATGGGAATGGGGATGAGATGCATGGACGAGCTTCTAGGTCTTTCTATCCATGACTCTGTCCATTTCCAACAGCAGAAAATGCACCTTAGGGTGAAAGGTGCACTTTCACCCTAGATTCTTTCATCCCCAAATACAGAGATCACAGAATGGATCTCAGCTTCCAGGGTTTTCAATGAAATGAACCATCTAACCCACACCAGTCAACAGTTCTGTGCTACTTTTCTTAAAAATAAATAAATAAATAAATAAATAAATAAATAAATAAGTGAGAAGGTTTATGCACTGCTATTCCCCCAGAGATATTGCAAGGCATTTTAAAAACATGAACCATTTTTATCTCCTCTAGAGAAGCAGGAGGCGATTTGAATAATAATGACAACAAAAATACAAATGAAAGCAAACACATACAGGCAATTTCTCTAAGAAAACACACTCCAGGCGCCCGCCGACCCAGAGCAGACAAATAGAGTCGCTCTGGTTTTGCTCGTGTTCTTTCTTCTCTCAAAGCTCATTAAGCAGCAATTATACAATGATCTGTAGGAAGAATAGCTGTGCCATTTGGATTCCATGTGACTGCTGAGACACTGCCGAAGAAACTCACAGAGGAAGAGTTGAAATTTTTTTGGACTGAGAGGCAGAACTTATATGCTGAAGTATACAAATCACTGTGCTCAAATACTGAATGGAAGTAAGACCCACTCGTGCCTCATATATTTAAAGAGCAATGGTCTAATTCCTAAAACATCCCTACCTATGGCTCCTCTCATTATCTTTCAAAGAAAGCCTTTATCTCCCTGAGTAGATCTTATCTCTTTCACTCATATAGTTCAAGAATGATAATACAATTGAGAATACGTTCTTATTGAAAATGAGGCAAAACAGGAAGATTTTTAAAAGTAGACCTTTGTTGAATCCCAGCTCTGTTCTCTTCTCACTCCGAACTTGGACAAGTACATTAACTTCTCTCAGGAGGGAGGATTCTCAGCCTTTCTCAGCTTAGTGCTTGAGAAGTTTCACAGATGATTTCTGTAAGGTTTTTTAATGTGGTACTCACCATTCATGTTGAAACAACTTAATAGACAAGATTCTTCCTTCTCCTAGTTCTCTTCTGAGTAGACAAATAGGAAGAAGACCCAGACCTTGCAAATTAGCATATCCTATAGAGGCTTCTACCATTCGAGATGTTTTGTAGTTCTGAGGTTGTGGGCCACATGCTACAATGTCTTCAAAACATGATTGCTTGAGCTTACGTAAGAATCTCTAAATTTAGGAGTTCTCTTGGTTTCTTCTGCTTAAGGAGATACCTGCTTGTGCAGATCTGTCTAAAAGTGCTTGGCTTCTCTTAATACATGTCTTGGGTTTACTTTTCCACTTCCTGAAAGGCCAAGATTCTTGGCTCCAGGATACTGACAAAGCTAGGCACAGACTATATTTGCCAGAACAACACAAGTGGTCCACCCTGCCCTTGCACTTGTATCTCGTAGGATAGTAGCCTTTCTCTAATTCCAGCACTGCTAGCATTCACTGACCAGGAGCAGAACTTACTCTTACCACAAGCCCTTCCCTCCACTCCCAGTCTGAAAGCTGACATGATATATTGCTGTTAAAACATTGCCGGTAAAAATTTTCATCTAGAAAATCTACTATCCTGTGGATAGGCTGACTCACTCATGGGAAGAGAATAGAATTTTAGTTCAAAATTGGAATACAAAAAATTGTTTCTGTCTTGTCAGAGCACTGACTAACAGAATCTGTCTATCCCTAAAAACCATCATTGTATGTCTAAGCCCCAAATCATCTTTGCCATCAATTCCCTGTTCTATAATGAGCCCAGTGTCCATCTGTCCTAACTAAGGCATCTATTGCTGTGATAAACACAACAACCAAAAGCAACTTGGGGAAGAATGGGTTAGTTCAGTTTACAACTCTCATATTGAAATCTATTACTAAGGGAAGTCATGGCAGGATCCTGGAGGCAGGAACTGAAGCACAGACCAAGAAGAAACATCGCTTACTGGCTTGTTTCTCATAGCTTGTTCAACTCGTTTGCTTTCTCATATACCCCAGGTCCACCTGCCCAGGGGTGGTACCATCCACAGTGGGCCTTCTCATTTCAATCATCCATCAATACGATGATACTCCAAACACTTTCCCATAGGTGAGTCTTACAGAGGCATTTTCTCAATTGAGAATCCTCTTCCCCCATGATTCTAGCATGTGTCAAGTTGAAAAGAATATGAACTAGGACACCAGCAGTATGCAGTGTTGAGTTAGCTGTGGAAGTAACACTCTCTATTCCCCTCATCCAAAGCTCTTAAACAGAGGGTTCAGGCCAGAGACTTCCTGGGATTCTTTCAAATCCTACCATTCATATTACCAGTGAGTCTACTTGCTTTCATTTTCTTTGGACATTTTTAGGGGCTTTGAGCTGTATTTACATTTGCTAGAATCTTTTAGTTCAGTCTGTTAACTAGATACTTGCTATCTTTATCACCTATTTGTTTGCTCACTTCATGTTGGCCTGAGCACTGCCAGGTAAATAAATCAAGAATAAATTGTGAGAGATGGAGACATAGCTCAGTTGGTAGAGCTCCTACCTATCTTGCACTAGGCCCTGAATTTGATTCTCCAGCACCATAAAACCCAACTAATATTGTAGTACACATAAATGACCCTAAAATCCCCGCCAGAAAACTCCTACAACTGATAAACACTTCCAAGGAAGTGTTAGGAAGTATCAAGAAGGATAATACATTGCCATGCTGGGCGTCAAAACTCTACTCTTTATCAGTAAATTGGTTACCACTACTCATTTGTGAAAGCTATATCATTTAAATTATACTAGATTCTCATTTCTTTAGAAAACATTTTTTAATAATTGTTTGAGGAATCATGCAATATATTTTCACTACCTCCCCTTCCCCAACTCCTCTCATTTCCACTCACCAAGCAGTATCTGCTGTTCATCTTTGTTTGAAATAACCTATCGAATCCAATTTGTACTATCTGTATTTGCATGGGTGTAAGGTCACTCACTGGGGATGATCAACTTACCAGAGTCCATACTCTTAAAGAAACCTGCTACTCCAGCCTCCAGAAGCCATAATAGCTCCTTTGTTTAAGATGGAGCCTTGTGAGCCTGTCCCCTTCATGTTGGAATGTTGAGTGGTTTGACCTTGCACAGGAAACCACAGCTGCTGTGAGATTCATGACTTCAGTGGTCATGTCATGCATGTTTTGTCCTGGCCATCCTCAATCTCTGGCTCTTCTATCCTTTTAAATCTCCCTTTCTTTCTCAATGATATCTGAACTGTAGAGTTTGAAGGCCCTTTCTAGTTCACAGCCCTGAGAAAAAGAGGAGATGACCTATATATGACTGATAGTGATGATATACCAATAAGGTATGTATGCATGGGTATAATTATAGTCAGTTTTTTTTAGACTTATAGAAAAAGAGACTTTGTCATGACATGTTTTTTTTAATCCCCTTAAGGCAAATACAATTTGACTCTGAACAGTCAAGGTAGTTTAGAGAGCTTTTATTAGTGCTTAAAAGATTAAACAGAATAGAACAGATTATAAAGGTCTCTACATGGCAAGCACGGTTTGATTTGGTGATTTGGAAAAGGGATGTTAGACAGTATGTATGACCCTAACACAGACTTTCTTTATGGGTCTCAATACAACATACACAAAACATTGATTCAAAGACATCTGTCTTTCTAAAAGTGTTTTCAGAGTAATATCTCCAAGATTTAGGTGAAGAACTAACATTGTTGGGTACCATCAATGGGTGTAAAATCATGTGAGTGTCTATGACAGTGTGTTGTGTTGTCTATAGAGATTGATCAGATAGAGAAATGATATAATTTGGTCAGATAACAACCTCATGTTACTTCAGCTGTGTATTTAGAACACAGTTATTTTTTGCAATACTTAAAAATACTTAGTATTATAATTTACGTTGTGAAAAGAATTTAGGAATTATGTCTGAGAACAGTGAGTTTGAAACATTCTGAGCAAGAGTTGATTTCTCTTAGGTTAGGTGGTATGGTCCGTATCTCAGAATATCCCCATTCCATCTGATAATTACACTGAGTTTTACAAACAGTAACAGGCCTGTTGGAAATGGTGGAAAGAACAGACTGATTCTAGCTTCTACTCTTCTAGAATCATGTTTAAGGCAGTTTTTTTGGACATCCCATTCTAAAATAATCTTGAATTTCCACATTCAATTTCTACTTTATTCTAGATAGCTGTGTGAAACAACACCTTGCTATATGCTAAAATCCTGTATATTTTCTCCTCTTGACTGCATTCTCTTTCTCCTTTTTATTGATTATACTTCTGTACAGTCTACCAGATCCAGAGACTCAAACATCCTATGCAAATGCCCTACCCTTAGATGACAACCCATCCCTTCCTATGGAAAGTGAGGTGGTAACTAAACACATGTTGCCCCTCAGGATTATAATAGATTCATGAAACTATTTTAAATGAATTTTGAAATATTATTTTAGCTATTAGGTGTGTGTGTGTGTGTGATATGTATGTAGTACCCAAGGAGGTCAAAAGAAGGCATCAGATCACCTGGAGTGGGAGTTACAGGCAGTTGTGAGCAATCTGATATGGGTGCTGGGAACTGAGCTCTAATCTTCAGCAAGACCAGTAAGTAGTCTTAACAGTCAATCCATCTATGCAGCCCACCCATGACAGGTTTTTAAATATTCTTTGTCTAGGAATCTGCAGTCCTCAGAAAGAGATGTGGCCTGAAAGGTCTAGCTGCTTGTAACTGGGAACAGATGATGGCGGAGGGCAGGTTGTTCTCCACCCTTCTCCACAGGCTTGCAGTGGTTGGAATGCAGGTTGTTTTCCATGGGAACTTTGTTCTGTAAGTCGATTATGTAAAGATATGACTTTTTCTTTATTGTACTATAAAGATTTTTTTCAGATGCTGGATACCATTCTATACAGTAAGGCTGTTAGAGGGAATCCCACCTGGGGTCCTTCAGTGGGGACACAGGCTAAGAATAGGAGGTTAGCCCCCAAAGACTTACAAAAGACTATTTAGAAACCCCTTTAGCAATTTTTTCATTATCTCTTTGCAGAATTACTTCATGATCTTTATTTACTCCTGGTGAGTTGCTATTAGCCGGATGTCAATTGATTAATGAAAGAGCCTTCCTTGGTATCTTAATTACTGGTTATGAAATAAGCCCCAGTTAATAAAATAATGATTTGAAAATTATACAGATATTGCTGCTCAGGGTTGGGCATTTGGAAAGAATCATGCACTTTATTTCTTTAAAAGTTGGTGTTTAATGAACAGTGGAAAAAAGCATTTTAAAAGCTTCCTTCCTGATATAATTTAATTGTAAATTTTTAAAGTTTTTAAAAATATTTAATCACTTGGAAAAGCATCACTTAATGAAAGGAGGGGTGACAGTACTAACTAGCAAGCAAGGTGACAAAGAAGGTAGGCAGCGACACAGCCTGATGACAGAAATATGAGGGTCATGGTCCACGCGGCCCTGTATGCAGTGTGAGTCACTTGGTCAGTTGACTGGCTGTGTGCATCCTAAGCAACAGCGACTAATTACTCAACAAGGAATGCAGCAACACTGGCCTATGAACCTCTCAGGGAGAGCTGATAGGGTGTCCATGGAAAGAAAAACCATGTCTCTAATTAACACATCAAAGCTATGTACCTATTAAATTAGAAATCCACTCACTGCGAGGAACATTTGGTCTAACATGTTGCTTCTTCTCTTAGAGGCAAAGATAACCATCACCTTCAATACTGAAATCTTCTAACAAGACCCAGAGGCTTAGAGAATTTTCATACTCGTTGCAGTTGCACTAGAAAGAAATGGTCTCTAGTGATGTGTCCAACTGTAAAGCAAACCTGTGCGGCTTCTATAGGTTGGAGACTGGTTTTCCTCTATGATGGTCCAAGTTCTGGAATGTGACATCTGTTAAGGTTTGTGTCAAGTCTGAAATGTGGGGCATGGCTGTTCCTAGTGTACTTTGATCTGCAGGTTACCTCTGCCCCTCTTATGCACTGGAGACTAAAGAATAACCTGAGACAGAGTGCTATCTATTATGCTCACCTGTGGTGGTATTGAGAGTGACACACTTGGAGGTACACATGATGATGATGATGATGATGATGGTGATGGTGATTGTTGTTTGCTGAAGTTTCACTGTGTTTCAAATGCTACTCTCAGCACTTTGGAGACATTATTTGAGAACATTTTCAAAAATGTCTCAAGATATAAGCATGGTAGCTACCATCTTAGGGCAAACAAGGACTCCAGGGCAGAGAGAACTCTGATGACTGTCATCTGAATTCATAGAGTCCACAGAGTCTAGCTTAAAATGCTGCTGTTTTATTAGAACAATTTTCTTTCTGTTGAAATGAGTGATTTATTGCTGACAAGGATGTGAGAAAGAAAGCAAGGGCCTCTGTCCAGTGCTAGTGGGGATGTAAATGAGGTTAGCCACGCTAAAGCTATATAGAAGGGTCTCAAAAACCTAAAAATAAGATGGCTCTGTGAGTAAAATTCTTGCCGTGCAAGCACAATGACCAGAGTTTGTATGCCCAGAACACATGTGACCTGGGCTCTGTAACGTATCTCTAATCCCAGTTCACCTAAGAGATGGATGATAGAAACAAGAGAATCCTTGGAAGTCCTTGGGCCAGCTAGCCTGGTGTATGCCATGGCAAACAACACAGAAACCTTGTCTTAAACAAGATGGAAGGTGAAGACTGACAGCCAAGGTATACAGGGTTTTCCTCCAAAGTTTACATGTGTGCCATGGCTTACATTCATGAACATGCACATGTATGCATGCATACATCACATATGCACAGATACGTATGCATACATGAACACACCAAATTTTAAAAATTAAGAAGGAACTGAAAATAGAAATACCATATGATCCAGGCATCTGATTATTAGGTATATTGCTGAAGATTCTAAGTCAGAAAATCACACAGCTTCTCCTCTTCCCCTTCCACCCCTGACTCTTAATGTCTCCATCTTTTTCTTTTCATCTGGGCTATTGACAGTCGGTGACTGCTGAAGGAGGAAGAGCCGTTATCCTTTGGGTGTTTGTCAAAGGGTAAGATGCCCATGCCCCACTGGATAGCCTCCTATCCACAGGCAACACTCATTGGACTCAGGGAATGACTAATAACAACAAAAGAGGCAGACGTGAAGTTGAGAGGATCTTACTGTGGCTCCTGAAGGAGTTGTAGGGAATTATATGGATGGACATAATCAACACATGTATGAACTTCTAAAGAAATTTCTAAAAACATTATTAAAATATAGAAGACAGTATAGAGTAACTCCTGTACAAACTTCCCTAGACACACACACACACACACACACACACACACACACATATACCAGAGACAGAGACAGAGACAGAGACAGAGACAGAGACAGAGAAAACAGTCAACATAGAGTCATTACTAGAACTGTAGAGAAAGCTCAGTGGTTTAAAACACTTGTTACTCTTGCAGAGAAACTGAGTTCTGTTTCTAGCACCCACATTGGGCCCTTTGCAGCTACCTGTAACTCTAACTTGATGGGTGCTGAACTCACATGCACATACCCACACAGAGATAAATAACTACACGTAAAGCATCTCAAAATGTAAGTCAATTACTCTTCCTTGCTGAGTCTCCTAAGCCAGATATCATAGCTCTATTAACTCAGATTCATGATTTCAAAGTGATGATGATGGTGATGATGATGATGATGATGGAGATGGAGATGATGGTGATGATGATGGTCATGATGATGGTGATGATGATGATGAAAATATTCAAGACAAAAGAGATAATCTGGAATCAGGCAAGATCTTTACTTAAACTGTATTTGCTATAAACATGCACGAATAGAGAACATTTGATTTATAGAGCCATAGGGTTCTGCCTGACAGAATCAACTTGAATGCTTTGAGGAAAGCCCTAGACTGGTTCTTAAGCTGCCCTCTGACCTGTGAGCCACTCTTGCTTCACTCTTTTGATGAGCCATCCCTAGGAAGTCAGATAGAGCCTGCCTCCCTCTTTTGCCTTCCCAGATCGTTAATTGGTTTATTAAGAAGAAATCCTCCGGGATACAAAACTCTTTCCATCTGACTTAGCAATTGGTACCTCAGGGCTATTAAAGAAAGCAAGCATCTCCTGAAGCATCCAACATTTATCATCATTTTCCTCAACAAGGGCGACTTGCAGGACCCAGCAACTCTCTGTTCTCTTCTCTAATAAGCTGTAGGGATGGCCCGGAGTATCCAGAAGAGGGAGTAATTAAATACATTGAGTGGCAAAACAACATTTCAGAAGGCTGATGGAGAGCAGGAAGTATCTCCATTGTTTAACTTCTGTTACCTAATCTAGTCTTCCTACTAGAGTTGAGCATTCCTGATTGGGATAAGGGGTGGAAGGAAACTGCAAATTTGCATCATTTTCTCCCCCACATCTTCCTCATGACTGTCTCTGTGTGTTCTGTAGATACATCCTTTGGTCCTCTTAAGCCACACTTGCCAGAGAAGCCTATCACTGTCAAGTCATAGCCAGGTGTCACATAGGCAGTCATGGAATGATAGAAAAACCTCCTAGACCAGAAATCAACGTTCACAGAAATTTCAGGATCTCAGACTAGCAGTTTATAGCCCAGAGCAGGGGCATATGCTAGTTAAATAGCATTAAATGTACCTGCTTCAATTCCTTCACATTCCATCATTTAAATTTTCCATAGGAAAGTTCATGTACTGATTTAGTTCTTACATTTTTTTTTTTAGCAACTATGGAGAACTGAATCCAGTCTTCTGAGTCTGCGTTCGACAGCTTTCCCTTTAGCATTATTCTTCCTCTGTCAGTCAAGGGCATCTCATCCATCATACACGTGCTGGGCGTTCAGCTGAGAGTATCTGTCTAGCTCTTATTCTTAAAAATATGTAGGAAAATGAAGGATAGGTACAAAGGACTTTGCTTTTAGTAACAACTCATATACAAGCTCTGACTTGCTCAGGCAGACATGGTAGCTAACATATTTCTGAAGAAACACCCAACATTGTTAAATACTCATGTGTGCCAGCCACCCTTCTGACCTCTTCTCTCGCCCCTTCACTTGCTCACAAAATACCTACCTCTTTCTTATTCCCATTTTACAGACGAGGAAATCAAGACATTGATCTTCAAGACATTGTATGCATGCTTGAAAATAGCAGGTTCCTTGGGAGTATGTGCAAACTGATTCATCTATGAGTTGCCCTAAGTGATCTTGGAGATGGTTCTCTTGTGGATAGTCTTGTCTATGATATCATGCTGTCACCAGTCTAGCTTTCAGACAGGTGTTCCTAGTTCCTTTGGGAAGCCCCAAGGTCCAGTGACTAGGTAATCATGTCCATCAACACCAACAGAACATATGATTGAGGTTCTACTTAGTACCCAGTTCATGTTCCCTGGCTGGCAAGAGATGCACAGTCAAAGAAGTAGGACTTTGTCAAATTTAATGTCAATGAATTCAACAACATGGTAGCTGAGAAGTGGCTCATGCCTCATGACTGTGGTGTAAAGTACATTTCAAGTCATGTTATCTTGGACAAGTGATCGGTCCTGAGGACATTAGTGCTTTCTGCTATACTGAACCTATGTTCAACAATAAATCTCAAATCCATACTAGGAAGAAAGAAAAGAAAAGAAGAAGTGAAGGAAGGTTAGTCACTCTAACATTATGGAACTTGAGTAAGGCCACATTGCTGTGGGATATACCTCAACTCTCCTCAGAACCTAGTAACAGCTTCACTTGGATAGTGATTCTCACGATAACAACTCATTGATAATTATTGATAACCAATCTGAATGTAGCACTATGTATCTCCACCCTCTGTTCTTGGAGGCTGTTGGTCACCAGCCTGAGGGGAGAAATGAGGCAAAGATGTAGAGCAGCGTTTGAACAACCTTGAGCATGTATGAAATGACCTCTGGAGACTGCTGCAGTTGAGACACATCTACTTTATTGTTTCAGGGATAGAGTGTATAAGGCCTTTTCTAGGGATCTGGGTGGAAAGGGACAATTGGTCATGGCATCCAGCAAGTAGGAAAGGCTGATTGGTTCTAGTACAGGATCTAATTATCATGGGTACAGGAAGCCAGAGTGGGACATGTCTACTGACTTATACAGCCTTGTAGAGAGCTCTGTACAAGGTCACTGATCAGACAAGGTCAGCCACCTGTATTCAGGAACATTCTCCAGACAAACACAGGCAGAGGCAAGGAAGCTCCACTGAGAAGGGTATTTTGCTTCAAGCTCAGAAAGCCATCCAATCATGGGGGGTGGGGGAGCTGCTACCTAAATAGTGAGCTTCCCCAACAGTATGGTTTGGTTTATATGCGAGAACACTTAGGTCCCCTGCCATTATTAAAGTTACAGAACAGCATCTTCAGCAGAAGGCAGGAAGCAGCAGAAGAAAGGGAAATATTATAAGCATGACTTCCTGAGCTCTGAAGTTATAGCTCATTTATATCCTGTTATTTATACTCGATTTCCCAGATTTTGTATAATGAGCTTTTACTGTTCCTATTGTAGCACAAATTAAGAATTATAGCTGTGGAAATACTGTATCTGCTTGCTCTCAGAACATGAACCCCCCTATACATGCCCAGGCGGGAACTCTAGAGACCAACCAGAGTAGAATGAAGGTCTCAGCTCATGAGCATCATTGAAATACACTCAGATATAAAGATTTGATTTCTCATAGTATCAAATAAACAAGAGAAGAAAGGTGACATGCAAGACCTACATAGATGATCTAGGCTTTGAACTCCTGAAGCTCCTGTATCAGCCTCCTAAGTGCTAGCTTAGTAGGTATGATCCTATACTGCACTAGACTTGTAATGATAGATATGGAGAAAGTCTGTGTGACAAACAATTCTAGTACAGCATAGTGTGGCTCATGCCAGGAGGCTCAGGAGTTCACGGCCAGCCTGAGATGCTTGAGACCACTTTAAATACTAAAATAAAAGAAGGAGACACATTATTCTAAGGGAAAAATTGGGAATATTGTGTGTGTAACTAAATAGGCTGAGAAGGGAGGGTCAGGATATTAAGGCCATCCTCAATGACATAAAGAGACCTGCATGTATGTCAAGTGTATGTCCACATGTGTCTGCAGGTGCTCAGCACCTGTGCAGAGGCCCAAGGAAAACCGTTTTCTTTCCTGTTACTCTGTCTTTTCCTCCTGAGAAAGACTCCATCATTGTATCATTTGCTATGATAAAACACCATGATGAAAGGCAGCAAGTTTGGAGTCAGGAGCAGGAAACAGAAATCCTACTTGGAAATGGGGCTAAGTTACATAATCTCAACACAGGTGGCATTCTTCTTCAACGATGCTAGAATTCTTAAACTTCCCTAAACACTGCCACCAACTAACAGTATAAACACCAGAGCCTATGGGGGTGCATTTCTCATTCAAACGACAAAACTCAATGCACTTGCATTTAGACTGGCAGCTAGTGAGCCCCAGTGATCCTCTGTCTCTTCCTCATCTGGTGGTGGTGGGGTTATAGGTACATGCGCACACCCTCATCCTGTGTCTTATGTGGGTGCTGGGGATCAGAGTGCACATTTTCATGCTTTCTCAGAAAGCATCCTTACTCTAAGCCATCTTCTTAGCCCTTCACTTAAAAAAATAATGAAAGAGGAATAGGGGATTCTGAAAGTATTAATATTAGCATGAATTTATGGAAAGAAATACCAGGTTAAAATGTCCATCTCTGAAGGCCAGAAACACAAGACCTGGAGACTCACGTTTAGGCTATCTTCTAGATCCCTGGAGGATGTTTGCTCTCTGTGACCACATGCCTGCTATGTGGATTTATCTGTCTTCACTATTAGCCCATAAGCTAATACTTTATACAGAGCATATCTTCAAAAGCAACATGCTTTTTGACTGTGAAATCAAAGGAAGCTGGAAGAGGTGAATTATCACCTTCCAGAACTGCTGGGATCAAGTAAACAGCAAAGTTATTTAAGTCCTCCAGGTGTCCCAGGGCAATCTTAGCGGGCTAACGTGGGAGGAGGGAGCTTGTGCTGGAAGATGACTCCTTGGGAGGAGCACAGCAGAGTGCTGCCCCTCTGTCTGGTGCACTGGTGCATCATGACTGCCAGTGGGATGTTGCTTGCAATAGACCACCGGGTACCACGCCAGCCTCCTCATTGGCCATTTACTCCTCTATCAGAGGCTGTAGGAAGCTGGCTTCTATTCTGCTGCTTTGACACTGCCAGGTTGTTTCTGATCCACCATGCTTTGTGGGTTGTATCTCTTGCTGACAAAGCTGAATCCCAGATGTCTAAACTGTTAATAGAGGAAGAGTTACAAGATGTCCCAGCTGTCCTCAAGCTCCTGCACTAAAGCATTCCTCCTGCCTCAGCTTAACTAGTAATTGGGACCTCAAGTGCACGCCGGTAAATCAAGTCTAGGCTCCATTTCATTTTCATTTTTTTCTGTTAGTTTAATCACACACATACACACACACACACACACACACATATATGTGTGTGTGTGTGTATAATGTAATATGATCATATCCACTCCCATTCTCTTCCAGCTCTTCCACAGAGCACCCAGTACATCCTTTTTCCAACTTCATGTCTTCATTTAAATAATCCACTAAGTCCAGTTAATGCTGTTTATATGGCATGGGTGTGTCCCATCCACTAGAACATGGGCATCTGGTGGCCTTTTCCTCAAATAAGAATGACTCTTCCTCTGTTTATGAGTTCAATTGCTACAAACTTCTCAGTAAGGTTTGGGGCCTCATGGGTCCTTCCCATACCTGGCTAGAATGTTAAACAGACCGATCTTGTGCAGGGAACCCCAGCTGCTATGAGTTCACAGCTCTCTTCTTCATCCTTCTGTACAAAATACCTTATTTATTTTTGTTTCAGCCTCGATACTGGTATCATTTCCTCTAGGAAGCCAACTACCTGCAAAATCAGATCTCTTCTTCCTAGGTACTGAACCTGACAGATGTTTCTGTCTTTATGGCCCTCATCATTCATTATTAGGGTCTATCTTGTTGAACTTTTCACTCATTTGTTTTCTGTCTCGCATTGAATGCTAGCTTCGAGAAACCTTGTTTCATTCATGGCTAGTGTACACACTAGTCTTGGAATACAGAAGGTGCTCCATAAATGCTCATGACAAACACAGAAAAATGAGAAAATGTTTACAGAGCAGTTATCTTCTCTGTCCACTGCTTGCAAACATGCACATTGATTTGATTCTTTCTAGAAGCCTTAAAGACAATGCCATAGCTTCATTTGGAAAGTGAGGTAACTTGCAGAAATGGAATGTGAAAGAGAAGGCAGGAGGTACCCAGGATGTGTCAGAATTTACACATGACCCATCAAGTCAGGCTGGCTCCACAGTTCACTCTTGATCCCTTCCAACAGAGCTTCCTTATATACCATTTTTTCTGATAAGGTAAGCACTATAATTCATGTCTCTATTTCTCGTCATTTGAAAGTATCCAACAGACAGTGAGATCAATACCTGTGTGGCTGGGCTGTCCCCTTCACCCTCAATCTGTCTATTGGTTCCTTGCAATACTGTTTCCTTTGTTCTAAGCTAAGACTGTCACTTCCTAGATGAGAGAAAACAGAGTTCAGGGTGAAGACTGTTCCCATTAGTACCTTACTATGGTCAAGCATCTATGGTCCATGATTATATGGACTCAGTCCTTCAGCTAGAATATCTTCAATTAAAAATAATTGTAGGAAATCAGTTGTTCCAAAGAGTGCATCTGGTGATCCTGTCGCTGGTTGCTACTTGGGATCTTAAATTGCTATAGGTAGCCTGAAGGTGTAGCATGATCTAGCCCCTGCCTGCTTCTCCACTCCATCTTTTCAGATGCTTCTCTCACATATCTTCTACTAAGTCAGTCCTATATCTGACACCTTCTTGTTATGGCTTTCTGTCAATATGCCCTCCAGTCCTTTTCTCACTGAGAAATATTGGTCCAGTCTTATCTTTAAGAATTTCTCTCAGACTGAATCTTTCTAGAAAGGTTCATTTTACTTTTTTTTATTATTATTTTTAATCAGCCACACTCTTCTGCCCTGCTCTGGCACCTATTTACCCATGGTCTGTAATAACCAACATATTATGCATTTTTATAATAATTATATTCCATTTTAGTGACTAATCATTGGCATTTCTTTTTTTTTTCTACCAGATCACCAGCAACTAAGGGATTAAATCTTTCTCATGACAGAAGTAACAATAGAAGTACATAATTACGTATTTCGCCAATATGCTAGATTCTCTATCAAAGCCACACCCACACAGATTATCTCTTTAATTTAATCAATAAACATATGAACAAACTGAACATATTTATTTAGAGGTATTATATAAACACTTGATACTGAGACATACATGATGGCACTCTATAACTCTAGCACTCAGAAGGCTGAGACGGGAGGATCAATATGTGTAAGTTTGATGGTGATTTTGGCTACAGAGTCAATTCAAAGCCAATA
This sequence comes from Grammomys surdaster, assembly GCF_004785775.1. Classification (NCBI taxonomy): domain Eukaryota; kingdom Metazoa; phylum Chordata; class Mammalia; order Rodentia; family Muridae; genus Grammomys; species Grammomys surdaster. The sequence goes on along the minus strand of NW_021604703.1, from coordinate 41,980 downwards.
TGGGGTACATAGTGAAAACTTGTTTCAGAAAGCTATTGAATTCACAAGGTATTCTACCTACTCAGGGTGACTTCTGAACATGCCCAGAAGTGAATCTCGTTACCTATTCAATTGCATCTTTCTTCAGACTTCTGAACACAGCGATGTCCTCAAACCCATTATGTTTAGTCTTGATACTTGTCTCACTTGGCCCACTCCATCTGAGTGGTGGATATGCTTTCTCTGTGTATAGTTATACCCCAAACTTCCTAGTTTGTATCATAGAACCTCAAGAAGGACAATTATAGACAACTTATCTAACTTGAGTATCTGTATCTATACAGTGATTTTTGAAGGTCTTCTTATACAACTTAGCAAATTATTTTCTAAGAAAGTCAATCTTCTGGAGTTCAGCTCTGGACCCTGGCCTCCTTGGTTTTAGGCTCAGGGTAACTTGCCATTCCATGTGTACCTTTGGAGGCAACACTTAAACCTCAGTTTCTCTCTCTGTAAAATGAGCATGTCAACCCCTAGTCCCACATATCAGTAGAGCTCCTGATTTATTTTAAAGGTTTGAAATGTATTAACTACTAATACAAGGGACTATAAAAGAGAAAGTAAGCCCTCGATTTTGCAAACTGGGAAAGAAGCCAAGAAAGGAGAAAATATTGATCTAGATGCTGTCTCACCTGAGAACCCCATCACAGCCTTCCACCTCTCAAATCCCAAAGCTTTGTAATTTTTTATACATGAAGCATATGAAACTTAAAAGCCTAGACTATTAATCTTCTATTACCTCCTTCATTTTTCCTGAGGGTTGTTTAAAATGTTGTTTGCTATGAGATTATAATTTTTGAAAGATCATTACTACAAGAAGGCTTCATTGCCAGTGAATTTTTTTCTATGCAAGGGGGTAGCTCCCTTTGAGGTAGAGAATGGGAAGGATATTCAAGAAGCAGAAAGAAGGAGAAAACAAAGAAGAGAAGACCATGATGAATAATTATAGACATGGAATTGCTTAGCTTGCAAACCCAGGACTCTGGGAAAGGAAATAGACTAGTTACAAGAAATAGCTGTTGGCTAGGAGAAAACTCAGGATTTTGTTCCCCTAATCCAGAGGCTGCTGAGCCTTCTGTTGCTAAGATTCATTGAAAATGTAAAATGAGAAGAGAACAAAATCATTTCTATTCACCAAAATATTTCTCATCTCACCAAAGACAAACTGTTGCCAGACACAGAAACCAAGCTGAACAAATTTCCTTCTTAAAGATCAAAGGGATAGGGCCATATGAATCTGCTGGTGTCCTCTGACTAAAATTCATAAGCCTTTAGAGGACTGGCGGCGTTAGCAGTTATGAAGAGTCTCATCCACCAATTATTGTTCTTCACTTCTGCATTCTTTGGGCCCTCCTTCCATCTCAGACATCCATTTTTATCCCTTCCAGAACATTCATGTTTAGTCAAAGCTTCCAGCAGAGGTGACATTCAAGATGAAAAAGAGCCCTATATTCAAGCTCTTCCCTCAAAATTCTAATCTTCTTATTGTAGCATCAGTAACTACACTGAGAGGAGCTTGACATTAGTCTATGTCTCAAATGGAAAAAGTAAGCTCTACACAAAAGACTCTTAGGACTTTAAAACTCATAGGACTTTAACAGGTTTGTTGATAGATAAAGGGAGAATCCATACAACATCACTGAGGAGAGATTCCACAGTGGAGTTTTCTCTCACCGAGCACACACGTGCGTGTGTGTGTGTGTGTGTGTGTGTGTGTGTGTGTGTGTGTTCACGTGCACGTGCGTACGCGCACACACACACACACACAGAGTCTTATTTAGGGTTTCTATTGTTGGGAATAAATGCATGAACATGACTACTCTTATAAAACAGTTAATTTGGGCTGGCTTAAAAGTTCAGAGATTCAGTTCATTATCTCATGGCAGCAAGCATGACAGGATGCAGGCAGACAGCAGGCAGACATAGTGTTGGAGAAGGAGCAGAGAGTTCTACACCTGGATCTGCAGGCAGCAGGAAAGAAGAGAGAGAGAAAGAGAGAGAGAGAGAGAGAGAGAGAGAGAGAGAGAGAGAGAGAGAGA
>NW_021604703.1:20984-39895 GCF_004785775.1 Grammomys surdaster | reverse complement strand
AGAGAGAGAGAGAGAGAGAGAGAGAGAGAGAGAGAGAGAGAGAGAGAGAGAGAGAGAGAGTTATTCGGCCTGGCTTGATCATCAGAAACCTCAAAATCCACCCCTTATTGACACACTTCTTCCAACAAGGCCACACCTCCTAATATTGCTACTCCCTATGGGCCTATGGGTGTCATTTTTATTCAAATCACTACACACACACACACACACACACAAACACACACATAATCTAGTCTAGAAAGACTAAATTTTGATAAACTTATAACTAGGATAAACTTGTCTAAATGCACTCTTTCTAGATAAGATGGTGGGGAAACGTCTTTTCTCTTATCTTCCAGCACACTCTGTGGTCAGCTATGGGTTCTATACCTTGGGGAAGACAGAATTTGTGAGCTGTTAGGATCTGACTGTCTCCATAATAAAGCTTGCTCAGATGTGATGGTGGACAAGCTTTCTCTCTTCTGCTATCAAGTGGGCACCGTGACACAGAAGAAACAACTGCGTGGAACGGAAATGTACAGAGAAAGATGAGACTCAGTCAGATAAGCAATATAACTGCAGTTCAACATATCTGATGCAAAACTGGATTTGTCCAGAGTCAAGCAGAAGGACTTAGAATTGGAAATTGTAGAAAAAAAAAGAGAACTAAAGAGTAGCAGTCTGATCAGGATTGCAGTAAGAGGAAGGAGCAGAATAAGGAGTTTTGCATCCATATAATAAAAAGACGTGAATTTGAGATTTTATTTTGAAAGTAATTTCCTGCCAGCATTTGGGGACTTTATTTTCCTTCTCCCAAATCTCTTAACAATTACTGGAAGAGAGTGAGCAGAGAGTCTCCCTGACTGCCATTTTCCAAGAAAAGCCTACATTCCCACCAAAGACATGCTATTCCATGAGATGATAACCCAATCTCACTGTGAACAGCCCTCTCAATGTTCTGATCTCTTCAGGGAAGCTCTCTCCCTGAAGCTTAGACCAAAACTTCATCAATTCTCTGCCCACCTTGGAGTTTTGCAGAGCCTCAAATTTGGAAGAACCCAGTGACTCATAGTGTGACTCAGCTTACTGGTCAATCACGAAGTGAGTGAGTGTGACTTGCTGGTGACATGAGGAGTCGTTTAAAGTCGGAATAGTTTTGGATTTTCTGTTCTTTTCTCATCTGACCTTCCTTCTAAAGAGGCTATACACTATTCTGGCGTAAGCTGCTTCCTTTTATCAAGGCTCCAGCAGATGAAAGGCAAAGAGCAGACATGGGGACAATGGACTTTGGGCAGCTCTGTTCTTTCTCTCTGCAAAAAAATGAAGACATTCTAGCCCAAAGATGATCAAAAAGGGCATGCCAGGCCAGCCTCTTTGTGCCTTGTGTTTATAATATAAGACTTTCTTGGGAAGTTCTGCTCAACAAAAATGTCATGGGTGTCACATACCCATGTACCCAAGCCACATAGATAACTTTACATTTTACATAACCATATTACAAAGAAATAGGAGAAGCTAATTGGCACCTTTGTAGTTCACCTTTATGCAGGCATGACTCAGGGGGAGGGATAGAACCTGAAATATTTTGAAATCTTTTTAGGATGATTAGAATTATTTGAGAAGGATTTTGCCTTCTTTTGTCTTCCTGACTGTGTTTGTGTGTACAGTGCAGCCCTTGTATATGTGTGCACATGTGTGAAGGTCAGCTGTCTTTTATGAGGAGCTGTCCACCTTGATTTTGAAACAGGATCCCTCACTGGTTTGGAACTTACCAAAAGAAGCTACGCTGGCTGTCCAGTGAGTCTTATGGGTCTGCCTGCCTCTGCATCTCAAGCTCTGGGATTACAAGCACAGTCTACAACGCCTAGAATTTTTAATGTGAGCTATAAAAAATGAACTAAGGCCATTGTGCCCACAAAGCAAGCACTCATAAACTGTGCCATCTCTGGGTCCTAAGTTATTTTTTCTAAGTCTACAATATCAATATCTATTTTATATCGATGATACATCTCAATTGAGATCTTCTGTCACCCAAATGGACAGGTAAGTAGGTGGCCACTACACTAGACCAACAAGCTCTAGACCTGAGCTGCACCTGTTTGTTCAAAATATGATTTATTAGCTAGCCACAGAGTGGCTTTTGCTGCAATAATAAAATATTAATAGAGTTGTATATCAGTAAGTGTTTGCTGTGTTGGAGATGAAAAGCATATATTTATAAAGCTTTTATGATTCTTTTAAGTGTTTGGAGAGTGAAAATGAAATAAGATAAGAGGAAGATATTAGAGCATATGAAAGAGATGGATGTTATCAATGAAAATATCCTGGGTAATTTATAACCTAATAGAGGAGATGAATGTTTTCAAAGACTTTACCTATCAATGAGAAACAGTATGTATATAAATAGCAACATGAAAGGAAACAGCTGGTACATTCTATAGAAATTAAAGAGACAACTTTCTTCCTCTAAGGTAGTAAAATATTATAAAGGATGCTTATTGTAGGCATGGCTGAGGGGGAGGAATAGAACCTGAATTCTGCTTTAGTCTCCTTTCTGTACTGTAATAACACACTTGAACCCAAAGCAACTTAGGGAAGGAAAAGGCCACAGTCCATCACTGATTGAAGTCAGCACAGGAAGTCAAGGTAGAAAAATGAAGGCTTGCTATGCCATGCAGTATTATCTCTGGCCAGGGAACTCACCCACAGCCAAGCAAACATGGAGGAAGTGTAGATGCTGCTGCTTTCTGCATTGCTCTCAGACTTATGCTTAGCTAGCTCTCAAATGCAGACCATTTGCCTAGGGAATAGTTCTTCCCACAGTGGGTTGACCCCTCCCCCTACATCAATTAATAAGACAATCATCTCCCACAGGCCAACCTGACCTGGACAATTCCTCCATTGAGGCTTTCCTTTCCATACTCTGTATGAAGCGGTCAATTAATGCTAACCAGAACACACTCCAATATACTACTAGAAATTAAAAAAAGTGATACCATAGTCATGAGAAATATACCTCATATCATTAAAAGGAATATTGTTCATTCTAGCTACTTTAATTCTTTATCTTGGGGAAATTGCTCAGGATGGTTGTAAACGTGAGCATATAAAGATACTTTCTTCCATGACATAAGAGTGCTAAAGAATTGGAATTGATCCAAATATCCAGGAAGAGGCAGGAATGAAAGGAACTGTGAGTCCATCTGGATGGCCAGGCACGTACAGAGCAGTGTTGTGAAGCCATTTAATTGCAAATAAAATTTTCCATTTATCACACACATGACTTAGTTCACAAAAATGTTAATATTGAGGAACAACACAGATCTAATTGCATTCAAAGCACCCACCCAGGTCTGGGGAGATAACTCAATGAGCAAAATGCTTTCCATACAAGAAGGGACCTGTGTTTGACCTCCAATACCATTGTAATTAGCTAGGTAGGGCAGCATGTATCTGTCTTCCTGCTTCTGGGGAGAAGGACACAAGAAGACATAAAGCTCCAAGGCTAATGAAAGACCCCATCTTATCAGTAATGTGGGTAGTGATTGAGGAGGACAGCAAATGTCAAGTACTGGCCTCTGAATTCACAGGTGCCTGTGCACACACAAACATACACACACAGTGAGAATGAGGCACACATGAAAAACAGAGCATTTATAGAACTTGTGTTCATTTTACTTTTTGGAAAACATTATTCTAATAGGAAGCACATGGTGTTGAATTAATAATTAGAGTAAGTAATACATTCCTTTATATTTTGATTACAATAGAAACAGAAACATAAGGGCTCCCAAAGGATTGCCATGGAGAGATAGATTTCCTTCTAGGTGGAACATTAAAAAGAAAATACAAGGGATTCATTCTTTAGTCAAATTATTCTATTTTCCTTTGATTTGTTATCTAGACAATGACTTCATTTCAAGCCTTCATCTTTTTTTTATTTTGCTTAGAATTTAGAAGGAACACACACACACACACACACACACACACACAGAGAGAGAGAGAGAGAGAGAGAGAGAGAGAGAGAGAGAGAGAGAGAGAGAGAGATCTGTAAACTGATTTCCTATCTGACATGTTTACAGATTACAACCTTCACCCAGGGATGTGTGCGAGTTTACCTGACAAGTGTGAAGCCTAAAAAGCTCACGGGGCAAAAGGGAAGTGGTGGGCTGGGAAAATGTGCAACAGCAAAGCTATTAAAACATCAAATCAGCTCAGTGAAAGGTCAGCTGAGGATGTGTCACATAAAGAACAGAACACAGAGCATGCCTTTCCGTGGGGAACATAGTTATCTCTCAGCTCTCAGAGAAAGACACACTGTGATTGCACAGGGCTCTGAGTATTTCCTCCCCCATAAATCTGCATAATGAAAACTCACACCCTAGCCAAAGTTAAACTAAATAGCTAAACCATAGTCATAATGCTATGTTATTAAGATGTGGGATGTATAAAGAGATGGGGTTCATCAACTTCAGATATTGTAACAAAACATCCAAGATCTCATGAGGAAAACTGGCTTGTTTGGTCTCCAGTCCAAGATCAGGTGTACATACCTTTGAAATTTGGCAGGGACAGCATGGCATGGCATGATGGGAATACAGAACACATGAAAATGCCTGTCTTATGAGCCAGAAGGCAAATAACAAAAGACAGGAAGAGACTGGCATCATCTAATGCCCTTCAAGGCTACACCCCAATGACTTAAGGTTCTCTCGTGAAGTACCACTGCATAAGATTCCACCCCTTTACCCTTTGCAGTACCACCCTGGGGACCAAGCCTGTAACATTTGGCCTTTATCCACCTAGAGCAAAGGTGACAAGGGGTAAGAATCTTATAAAAGTGACCCAGGCAAACCAGTGTCCCCTGTTTACCATCTAATGACACAAAGTGAGGGGTCCCACAAGACTTCAAATCTGGAGCACCTTAAACTTCCCAACATAGTTTCAATGTTTATGACAAACCAACTTTGTCATGATTTTGTTATAGCAGCAAACAGACACTAAGACAGAGAATCTTTTTATGTGAGATGTCTCCCCACCCTTTCCCCTTTTCTTCCCTTCTCACTTTCTGTAGCAAACATGACACCTACAAATGATCCTATCATCTCACACTCAGGCTGCAACCATAGTTACCTCTCATCTGTCTTCCTCTGGGTCTATTTAAGTGTCAAGCCCCTTCCTCCACATTGTCAAGTGATCCAGAGCACTTTTTAGGAAGCCATCCCACCACTCCTACATATTCCATCTGCTGTTTTGTCTACACTCCCTTAATTTCCAGTGTTATTAATATTCCAGTGTTATTGTTGAGTTCTCCTTGTACTGTGTCACAGAATGCCTTAGAGATAAGGATACAGAAGAACAACCTTGAGCTCATAGTCTCAAGACAGACAACATTCTTGGACTGAGTGCTAGCTGCCTTTCCTTAGTAAGCCTTTCTCACTCTGTCCCTGCTCCTTTTGCTTCATTCATTTTTTTCTCCTTCTTTGTCACTGCAGAGACATAATCTGCAAGCATGGTATACCTGGGAACTCTTTCTCTTGTGTGTGACTTTTCCTAGGAGGATATGTGTGGGAAAAAAGGCAGAGGCGGAGGAGTCCTGGTGGGTTTTCCACACTGGCGAGTCCCATATACAGGAGAAGGTCTAGGGTTCCAGAGGCTGGAGGCTTTGGTGACAGCAGACCCCAATGACACTAGTTAGTCCTTGGTTCCAGAAAGATTTATTTTCATGGCAGATGGTGGATGGATTCGGATGTACCCCCGTGAAACTCAGGGCAGTCCTGAGTTAAATAGGGAGGGAAAAAGGGGGAGGGTCTGGGGAGGAATGTTTAATTTGCTCTGTCCTCTGGCATTCATTAGTATGTATATCCCTAGGGCCTGAGGTCACGTGCCTATGGTCACGCCCTCTACCTGTGCACTTTGGGAGGGGCTGTAATGGCCTATGTGACTGAAAAATGGAGGTCCATGGAGACGAGACTGCGGGTCAGGACTCTGGGTTTTGGGGATGTGGCCGAAGGCCTGCTGTTTCACACGTAGAGTCTTGGGATTCCAGGCCCATGCTCAACCATGAACCAGGATACCCTTACGCAGTCCCACAGATATGAACATCCACATATGGATCAGGCGTCACTTGCAAAACAGAAAGGACCCCACCTGAGCCTAGATCATTAAACTGCTAAGTTTACTGCAGGGATTTCCAAGAACATGGATGGCTCAAAGGTACCTACACCACCAAAGAAGCCACTCCACTGTGGGTGATGACTTGAAAATACTGTAGCTGGCAAGTCAGAGAGACATCTCCATCATTGAGCGTCAAGCAACTACTTACTGATTTTACATATGGAGGTGGAGGCTGGTATGGATCTTGTACACTTATACATTCCCTGAACCTATTGAGTTGTATATTTACTGAGGTTTTGGACTGATAGTGATGCTTCAGTGTAGAAGCTGAGTGTTGGTTCTCCTATGAAGTTTGGTCATATCTCCCTAAGGCAAAGTTGTACAGTATAACCAAACTGATTTCCCTTCCTATTTGATACCTCTGTACACTGTCAAAGGACTTTGCTTTTTCCATCTCCCACATCTTGTCTTCATATCACTTAATGAAGAACTTAATGAGTGAACTTAGAAGAATAAACTTCTCACTGAGTTTGCCTTGTGACAAAAATCCAGCTGAAACAAAGGATGGGTTCAGTGGGCTTTCCCTATACATACGAAGTGCTGAATATTTTCTTTGAGCCTTGATCCGAAAACTTTGTCTTGGCTCCATGCGTCTCACTGAGTTTGGAGAAGGGCGCATATATGTGCTGCTTACACCTATCCACCTGCATAAGTGTGCCAGAAGAGGGCATCAGGTATTCTCTATACACTCTCTACCTTTGAGGCAGGGTCATTCTCTCTAAACCCGGGGATTGCATCTTGGCTAGACTGAAAACCAGCAAAATCCAAGGATCCACCTACCTTTGTCCTGTTGAGCTGGCATTCCACATGTTTGCAAGGTCACTTGTTTTTTCTATGTAGGTACTGGGATCTGAACTCTGGTCCCCATGATTGTGGAGCAAGCTCTTTTAACCCTGAGACACTAGCACTGTTCTCCTCTGCCCTTTGGATTTTCCTGATGGACTATCAAAACATATTAGGTTCATAAAAAAGCATCTACATCTTTTATTCAGCCACTGTGAGTTACCGTGCTTGTGTGTTCTTCTCTTGGTAAGATGTTTGCACATAATTCTGTTCTAGAGAAGGGACCACGGTGCTTAAATATGCTTTGATTGTGGAATCTATATGCATACTGAGGGACAACTTGCTTTCCAGCCATACATACATAATCCAGGAAGCAAAGAACATTGGATAGAGAAGGAGATCTATGCATGATGGACAGCTTGGCTGAGTGGTTGCCAGGGAGCCACTCAAATGCCAGGCAGTGTGCAGCTTCTTTAGAGCAGGAAGGATTGCTTTGACAGTTACCATGCCTCTTTTCAAATAAATTATTTGCTGTGATTGCAAAAGAGTGTTGATTATCTACCTCCCTGGTAAACCTGTGAAATTAAGCTTCATTCCTGGTCAGTATGTAGTCATCTTCCCAAGCCCCTTGACCTGTTGAAGAGCCTTGTCCATTGCCATCAACAAAGATGAGATGTTTTCCTGAGAAATGGACTCAGTCAGTGTTCTCAGAACAAATGGAACATGTGAGCTGCCAGCAAAGCCCTTAAAACTGCTAATTTGTGTCTCAATGATTGCTTCATTTGATGGTTTCTACTAAGCTTCTGTCACTTCACCACCCTGTAAGAGGGGCTATCACCAGTAAATACATGCATTATCCTAGCCTCTGACTCATGAGAAAGGAAGCTTAGATTGCTATGCAGGAGTAAAGAGATGAAAAGCAATCTTTACTCAAACATCCTCTTCCAGAGGTTGACTTGGAGATAACGTTCAGCCCTATAGTATTCCATGTTCATTCCCTCCACCATATTACCAAGTGAGCACCTGTCCTCATTTTAGATCCCAAAGTTTATAAAGTCACATATTTGTCTTTGTATGGGCCAGGGTAGTATTGTCTAGGGTCATGAGACATGAGTCAAATGGGTCCCATAACCTGATTTTGTAAGTGGAGTTTTCTGGTTGCATAGCCATGCCTCCTTATGTATAAGCTGGCTATAGTTTCTTTGTACTGAGAATACATAGGATGAGCTACAGCAGCAAGTTCTTGGCTTTAAAGCTTGCAGGCCCCAGGTTCTGCTGCCACTTTTTATAGAATAAAATGTTAGTGGTTTCTTGAATTAGGAACGGTACTAAAGACAGGTTATTCCCTTTAGAGAACACTGAGAGACAGCTGACAACAGTAAATGAATGGACAGACAGACAAAAGAGTCCCTAGCAAGCTCCTTTGATGTTATAAAAAGGTTAACTTAGAATGTCCGGATTTTCAGTCTTTGACTCAGGTCTCTCACGACCATAGAGATGGTCACTGAATCGAGTACATATGGATTGGTGCTGCCTTGGCTGATGTTCTTTTGTGGGGCTGCAAAGGGATGGTTTGGTCTCCTCGGTAGAGCACTGGGTTTGAGATAGCTGGAGACCCAACAGGGACATGGCCTGTCATGGCACACATCTCCCCACGTTCCCGGACTCCAGACTCCTTCCATGTGCAGCCTATATCTCCATTAACCTGCACCTTGTAGACACGTTTGTCTCAGACTAGCTCCTCCCAGAGAGGTTTGCATCATCATCCAGGTAGAGGGCGTGACTAACAGATTTCCATATTCATGAGTTACCTAAGGCGGGGAGGGGGACATAGCTAATTAAGTTATTCCCACCCAGTTCCTCCTCTTTCCCCCTCCCTATTTAAGCCAGCTCCTTCTGGCTTCTAGGGGGTGGGGCGCACATCTAGACCCAACTATCACGCCATGAACAATAGACTTCTAAAATCCACGGACTCCATGTGTCTTCTGGGGCCTGCCGCTGCCAAAGCTTCCAGCCTCTGGAACCTTGGACTTTCTCCTGCATGTGGGACCTGCCCCTGCGAGCCTCCACTGTGTGGGCCTAAGGCGCCGCTACAAGAGTTTTTCCCACATTCTTTTGCCTTAGGACTAGCTTTGGGCACTTGCTATTTTTCTGATGAAACTGGAATTTGCTGGCAACCCAATTTATCCATCCATCTTTGCTTTTCTATATGCCCCACGTGCCTGTCTGAGCAAGTGGTGAGTCACACAAGATCAATGACTGCAGGGACCAGGCCACACATCACTCACTTCGGACTCTTTCCAGCAGTCTTCATCTGAGCCAGAGAGCCCAAGCTGAGCCAGAGGCCTCTGCTTCTAGCACACTCACTGAGCTGACAGCAAGGGGGCAGCGAGAAGAGGCTGCCAGCTATGTGACCTTTAGTTAATTGAACAACAGATCTCTGTAGCTTTCCAGACACTGTGGGGAAAGGAAATGGAAGTCATATATCACGCCGATAAACATTTTCTGATTTACCCCATCAAGCAAGATATATGTGTGTGATTATGGAATGTTGGGGACGTGTCCACAGATAAAAGTAAAAGACAGAAAACAAAAAACAAAAAGAAAAGAAAAAGCTAAATTCCTGACAATTCCCAAGGAGGAGATCAAGAACAATTCAAGGTTTTGATAACAGACAAGTGGCCATAATATCTGTTTTGTAAGCCTTACCATATCCGTGTATGAGTTTAAATTAGTATACTATGTCATGCTCATGGGTACTAAATATGAACAATTATAATAATAGTTTTGAAGGCGCTGAAAAGATACTATCAGTTGAAGTTACTGCTAGAGCACTACACCTTATGGTTTTAGCTAGTGTTTGTTGGCATGCTGTGGATGGGATAGGTACCTGAAAACAGCTGCTCAGAGACAAAACTCTGTGCTAATAACATTTTATAGAGATCTTCCCAATGCTACTCATCAATAATTTAATTCAATAATTTCTCATGCATGCAGCTCCTAGCTGGAATTTTATAACGCTTCATTTTCCTTGTGGACTTGTGTATAACAAATAAGTTTAAATCCTGCAGTGTGTAGAATAACATGAGATAGTCAAGGGAGAAGAGGGAGGCTAGACCCTGCTCCAAAGTATTTGGGATACTGGCTCTTCTTCATTCCTGGATTCTGTATTATCAATGAGGAATTCTCAAAGGCCAAAGGCAGAGGAGGGAGATAAGATGAGAAGCTGAGCAAGTCAGCATCTCCAGCAGGATTTGTCTTCCAGTGATCTTTCTTAGTCTAAAATTGTCCAAGATAAATGTGTTGGAGTAGAATATGCCATACATATGCTGACCATGAGACACTAGGAATCCTGGCAATAGAGCCTGTGGACAATCATCTTAATAATTCCCTGAGATATGCTGCACACATCAAATCTGAGAACCAGGAAAATACATCCTCAGCTTTGGTTCTTAGGTTGGAAGTTCCAGACTCTTCCTGTTCTGTTCTCCATCTACCCTATAGCAATGGACACCAGATATTGTATATTTCAGATTAGGCAGGGTCAGAGGTCTTTCCTGGACCAGATTCTTTGTCTGTAGAGAAAGGTGTTAAATACAAACCATTTCCAAATACCCCTCGAGATAATTCTGCCACAGATACACACAATAGCTCAGTAAAACGCATGCATCTTCTCACCTCCTTTTTGTCCCCCAGATCACAGAATTGAGTTGCTTCCATCTCCCATTATAATTCCAGGAAGAACTTGATAATTACTGTCCTTTCTCCAGGGTTTACTACATCAACTCAGTTTTCTTAACTATTATAAAATGAGATAGTTTAAATAAATATATACAACCAAGCTTACTTCTTTCTTGCCTACGGTCCACCTGATCTCCCATAACTTTAGAATCTAGTCCTTAGGTCTCTACCTGCTTTCCAAGATCCTCCTCAAGTTTCTCATGCTATTGCTTTGATTTCTCCCTTTCATAATTATATTACTCTTTCCTGTGTTCCAAGAACCTTACTTAAAGATCTGCATTCCTGACTCTTCATATCATGTCAGTAGGTCATGTCCTTTACGACCATGATTCACTAGCAATATCCACACTCACTACACCACAAACCTTTGTTAGACAAGGCCACATTCACTTAAACCTAATGTCGACACACCATCCACCTTCATGTATTGTTAAAGTTAGCTTTAACTGTTACTCAAAGCCAACCTAGAACCACGTGGAAAGAACGTCACAATGAGATGTTACCTACATTGGAGTGGCCTGTAGATGTGTCTGTGGACAGCTCTTAAGTTAACTCATGTGGGAAGACTCTGTCCTCTCTGGGTGGTACCATTCCCCAGGGAGGATATCCTGAATTGTATGAATGTGGAAAACTGGAGCTGAGTTCAAACAAGTGAGCATGTATGTCTTCATCTCTCATTTCTCATGACTGTTGGTGTGATGTGATCATCTGTCTCTATGCTCCTGTTTTTGCTGCTTTCAGGAATAATGGGCTACATGGACCTGGATCTGCTAGCTAAAATAAACACTTTCTCCCTGGAGTTGTTTTGTCATGATGTTTTTTCAAAGCAGCATAGAGAAACTATGATATATATTCTTAACCTTTTTTATATAGGTGACAAACTATAAAGCAGAGACTGGAATATAAGATTTATATGAGGATATAGAGTAGAGGTGTGGGGTGAGTAGTTGGAGCCCACAGTCTTGGTCTCCAGCCCCTTGCTAAAATCTAATATAAGCTAAAACTTCATGTTAATTTTTACCTTGAGATGACTCTTCCTCTCTGTGCTTTGCATATTAAAGACCAAATTCAAGTGTTGTGAGCATGTTCCTTCCATGCTTAAACAAACATACCAGCCATATCATCTGGATGTGGCTGAAGTTCCTTACTCCCTGTGACCATGCTGTTTCAGGTATCTGTGACTGCACCCATCACATTATATGGCAGTTGTTGGCTGGCTTGTCTGTCTCTGATACAACACAAAGGGAGAACAGCAAGCCCAGCTGCATTTCATTAAATGTGAATTAGCAGCAGTGATGAAGCATGGGAGAAAGTGAATGATGACGTAAAGGACAAATTGGTGATTAGCAGATGAGTAAAACTATGACTGTATCTATGAGCAGAGATGAAAACCCTCTGGAAGCTTCCAGTAGTTGGAAGTCAGTGCTTCGGGCATCCATTCATGTTGGTAAATGTAGCTAGAACATAAATTTCTCACATATAGACCACTTGGGCTAGGGCACAGACAGAAGCAGCATCTTGGAGTAAGAACCATCTCCAGACTGATCCTAGAAGGCCATGGATTCCCTCACAGATGTCCAGCCACCTATTAATGTCCATAGGAAATCCCTAGTCTTTCATCTGTCAGTCAAGGCAGCTGAATAAGAAGGCCCAAGTGGTCCTTTAGCCTTTGACTTATATTCTTTCCTTATATAACCCATGGCTTTCATAAAAATCTCCTGAGATTATTACAATTTGATGTTTTAGCTCATACCCTTCCATCAGTCAATAGTTATGCTGCCTACCTGGAGTTCTACCCCATTTCTCTTGTCAAAATATTATTTATTCTTTATTTTAAAAATCACTAGTGCATGAGGCTGGGGGAATGGCTCAGTGGTTAGGAGGACTGACTGCCCTTCTAGGGGTCTTGAGTTCAATTCTCAGCAACTCCATGGTGATTTATAACCCTCTCTATATAATGGGATCCAGCACTCTCTTCTGATGTGTCTGAAGATAGCTACAGTGTACTCATATACATTAAATAAATACATACATACATACATACATATCATTAATGTAATCATTATTCAAAGTGATACTTTTCATAATGGTTCGTTCCTTCAACTGTATCTTGCACTATGTTTAATTTCAACTCTCTCCTTCTTTGTGTCCTTCATGCCACCCTTACATGACTCCTTCCTTAATTGTATCAGGCAACAAAAGCATTGTTTATTTTGCATTAGTGTTGAGGGGCAAAGTGAACACTTCCCATAGTCAGATTCCTCTGGGGTAGCAGTATACTATGTCAACTGGTCAATGCTTTACTATGTAAAGACCTTATTTATTTATCTTTCTCTGTGTGTGTGTATGTCTATGTGTGTGAGTGTATGTGCATGTGTATGTGTGTACAGGTACATGCAGATAAGAGGAGGACACCAGCTTTCCTCCTCTATCTCTCTACCAGAATGCAGACATACCACTTCTCCTTCCTCTCTTGTTTACATACCCAACCCTAGTGATCTTTGCCACCATATTCAAGTACATTCATTATATTTTCTGACAGTGCCATTTATGATTGATGTTACGGCAAAATGGCCTTTCATATTGACTTGTTTGATACTTCTAAGAAACTTCTAGAACATCATTTATTGAGACATTTAAAACTTTATTTTATTAATATTACTATTATCAGTTATTCCTAACTAATTCACCAGAGTATGCATGGGTGCTTGGGCACTTCTGAACCTTAGTTATCTTTGTGTAGGATGCAAGAAAATAGTGTTAGACTCCAGAGATGTGAGAATCTCAGAGCAGAATGCATATTCATGGTTTGCCTTTGCTGTGTCCCTGCCAGGGAGGTATCAACTGCAAATTACCAAATACACAGGATACCACAGAAACACTTCAGACAATTGTTGTAAACCGCTCTCCCCTGCACATGGTATGGTGGTTGTCCTTTTAAATTTTTAGTTGCTGACCTGTACAAGACTGAGCTCGTTAACTTTTCATCATATATGGAGGGAGGCATCCATCAGGTTCTGCTCACCGAGGATGCAACAGAAGTTAATGGTGGTTAGAGAGAAGAGTCTTGGGAGACCCTTCCTTTTATCTAACTCTATAGGTATTTACGAATGAGGGAGACGGGGTGTATAGCTCCTCTTAAGTTTCCTATAAAAATCCTTAATTAGACTCATTGTTTCAATAACTGAGGTTAGACTTGGGCAGAATTCTTTCTTTGGTCTGCCCCCAGTGCCCTATATGGAGTGAAAAGACATTTGTTAATCTCCCCATGAAAAGTTCACTGAATGCCACAGCACTAGACTCCTTGAAAATGATGGTCAGTTTCAAAGAGCTTCTCTCTTGGCTGAAGCCCCACTGGGTAAGAGAACACAGATTTCCTGGCTGGCAGACTCTCTTCTTATCTCACCCTATCCTGGTTTATGCTCCACCTAGCTCTTTCCTGGAGCTGCCTCTCTGTCTCAATAACTTTGAGATCCATGCTCCTGTCAGTCACTCTATTTTGCATGGAAAACAAAAGAAGAACCATTAAATGATTAATGAACTTCTGGGCATTGTAAGTTCCTTTATTCTTCATTTGCTGCTTGACTGTCATTCCCATGGCTCTTTCTGGAATCCCATCTCCATGCCAGAGAAAAATCATTTAGAAAGAAAAGGTTTAAGCCAAGTCTTGGTGATGAATGGGGCTAGTAAAGCCTGTCTGTGGTCTACAGTTGTTTACCTTTTACTTCCCGAACATGAAGCAAGCATACATCCAAAAGCTTCAAAAGTATCTAGATTCAAGCAGAGACTGAAAAAGAATCACTAGGGGCTGGAGAACTGGCTCAATAGTTAAGAGCAAGTACTATTCTTGCAGAAGACCTGAGTTCAATCTCCAATTTCTAGGTCTGGGGCTCGCAGCCTTTGCAACTCTAGCTCCAGGGGTTCTTACACATTGGGTATATGCAAGCATTTGGATTCATCTGTACATATCCACCATGGACAGACAGACAGACAAACAGAAGGCAGATACACATATACATGCACAATTAAAAATAAAGAATATCTGGTTGTATTATAAATTCTCTGAGAAAAGCAACTTAAGGAAATCCTAACTTATAGTACAAGTGGGTAGAGAATTCATCTTGAGGAAGACATGACAATGATTCATGAAGAGTCACATTGTAACCACAGTAAGGAAACAGACAGCAGACCAGAAGAAGAGCCATCTAAGAATCCACAAGGCAAGCCCCAAAAGACACACTTCTTCTAGTAATGTTCCACGACCTTGCCAAATAATATCACCAAAAGGAAGTCAAATGGTCAAACACATAAACACATGGCTGACATTTCATATTCAAACCACAATGATCACCCAGTGGATTACTTGCCAAGTGAGGACAAGAACTAAGAGAGATATCTGGATGTGCAAATAGTGTACCTCTCCACCTAAAGGCTAGAGGGATTAGGACACAGCCAAAACTCCAGAGATGTGGTTATAGCTTGGTGCTGAGGCTCCGTCTGTGGTATATTCTGCTCTGAGAAGTCTAGAGAACCTTAAAACATTGCAGAGTCTCCAGTGCCTTCTCTCATCCTTTTTCGAGACTCCAGCTTTATTAAGGTCTGGGGCATCAATCATGTTACACCTGTCTGTATGAATGATTGTGTAAGGCAGAGAAGAGGCCACTTCAGGGAACCAGCATGGTGAGAAACAGGTTTGCCACTTTGTTTCTGTTTTGTTTTCAGATTTGAGAAAATTAGAAATTTTCTTCCTTCCCTTCAACTCCTCCCATTTACGTCTTTCATCCCTCCTTCAAATCCTCGGCCTCTTTTTTTATACACTAATATTACTGCATACATATATGTATCTATCTATATATCTATGTCTGTGTCTGTGTCTATAACTATCTCTATCTCTATCTCTATCTATCTCTATCTATATATCTATATCTCTATCTATATCTATCTATATCTATGCACATTCCTATTTATAACCTCTTATGTCCATATAGTGTTACCTGTATGTATGTTTTCAGAGAGGTTCATTTGACATTGGACAACCAATTGGAGTGTTCTTCCATGGGGCAAGATAAGCTCTCCCAATCCCAGTTTGTAGGATCCCCAATTTCAAGACAGGCAAATTTAGGTGTGTATTCTGGCAAGGACCCCAGTGGAGCACATCGCTTGGGTGTGTTTTTTCCCTTTCTTTATTCTCAGTGATCATACTTACATGTTTTCATACTTATAATAGTTAATAGTAGTGGATTCTGATTGTTATTTTAATAATATAAGCACATTAAAATCACTGTGTGTGTGTGTGTGTGTGTGTGTGTGAATGCTGGTTAGTTTTGATTTAACGAGCTGAAATAACATAAAAATCACCTAGGTATGGAGTATCAATGAAAATTGGGTGGATTAAGTTGACCTGTAAGCATGCTTGTGAGATATTTTCTTAGCTAGGTTAATTGAGATGCAAAGACCCACATAATGTAGATAGTACCATGGCTTGGGCTGAGTCTTGGACTGAAAGGAAAGGAGAAAGTGAACTGAGGACTGGAATGCTCACAATTACCCATAACTCTTTGTTTTTGAGTACAGAAATAATGTGAATAACTGCTTCTCGTTCCTACCACTCAACTTCCCATAATGGCAACTGAAATTTGGAATTGTGAACCAATGAAATTATTTCTCTTTTAAGTTACTTTTTATTATATTCTTTTATTTCACTAATTGACTAATTAATTTACTTTAAATCCTAATAGACTCTTCCCCTCTATCCTCTCCTTCTCTGCCCCTCTCTCCTCTCCCCTCTCCTCTCTCCTCTCTCCCCTCTCCTTCTCCATAACCCCTCCTTTTCTCCTCAGTGAAAGGGAGGCCTCCCATGGACATCAACCACCTTGGCACATCAAGTTGCAGTAGGACAAGCTCATCTTCTCCTATTAAGGCTAAAAAAGCAAGCACAATTGGCGGAAAGAGTTCCAAAGGCAGGCAAAAGAGTTAGAGACAGCCTTCATGTTATGAGTCTCACATGAAGACAAAGCAGCACATCAGTTACATATTTGTAGGTACCATAGTTTCCTCCCATGCTTGCTCTTTGATTAGTGGTTCTATCTCTGATACCCTATGGACCATGATTAGTTGATTCTGTAAGTTTTATGGGGTATTTTTGACCTCTCTGACTTCTTCAGTCATTCCTCCACTTCTTCCACAAGATTCCCTGAACTCTGCCTAATGTTTGGCTGTGGATTTTTGTATCTGTTTCTATTAGTGGCTGTGTAGAGCCTCTCACAAGACAGTTATGCTAGGCTCCTATCTTCAAGTATTGTAGAATATCATTAGTAGTGTCAGGGGTAAGCTTTCTCTCATGAGATGGGTCTCAAGTTGGTTGGCCATTTCCTCAATTTCTGTTCCAATTTTTATCCCTGCACATCTTGAAGACAGAACAAATTTTGGTTTGAAGGTTTTGTATGTGAGTTGGTGTCTCATCCCTCCATTGGAAGTCTTTCCTGGTTATAGGAGGTGCACGTTTCAGGTTCTATATCCCCTGTTGCTAAGAGTCTTATCTCTGGTCACCCTTATAGATTCCTGGGAGTTTCTGGCTCATCCCAGAGCTGCTCCCTCCTGATTTCAGTTCTCTCTTCCAGCTCTCCCTCCCTCAGTGCTCCCCACACTTGATCCCTCCTATTTCCCTCTACAGCCTCTATTTGTAAGGATATGTTATCAGAGAAAACAGGATCAAATCTAAGAGAAAATTGGATTCAAAAAGTAAGGCTAGTGCTGTGATAAACCTAACCATGTGTCTTTGAAATTGTTTTATGGAAGTACTGTAGAAGAATTTGGAATTTGGGGCTAGGAATCCATTGTATGCTGGAAGTAAAGCTTAATGGTATGTTCTAATGAGAGTCTGGAAGATAATAATGCTTTAGAAGCAATGACTACAAATACCTGATTCAGGATTTAGAGGGGAACAAGGACTCTATCAACAACTGAGCTAGAGGTTATTATTATATGATATTTTGGCCAAGAATATGCTTCATTCTACCTATACCCTGAGAACTTGGTGAAGCTGAATTTAAAGATAAACTAATTGACTTGACAGAAAATTTCAAAACAGGATGCTATTCTGGCAGCTGCTAACAAATCAGCTATAATTAATCAATCAGCACCATTCTGTACTGCATTGGGAAAATGGAAAACGTGTCCTGAGGGCAAACCCCCACCCACTGAAGGCTAAATATTCAGCTTGCAGCAGAACTCAGCAGTTATATTGAGAGTGTATTGTTTTTATAGTAAAAAAAAAATGCAAGGTTGAAAGGTCATAGAAAGTACCTGAAACAAGTTACCAGGTAGTAGCACCCCAGAATGTTGGAGATGCCATGGCTGTGAGACATGTGTTGAGGACAGCTATGGACTTGAAGTGAACAAGCTCAGGGGGGAATCTGTGTGCACTGGGGTTGTGGACTTGGAGGGGTAATGCTACATAAGTCCTTTTTGGAACCCAACCAATGTGGGTACAAGTTTCAGATGCTATACAGAAGTATAGTACTTTCTGTTTCAATCTGGATTTTATTTTTGCTCATGCATGATTGTTCATTTGCTATGCCCCGTTCTTTCATTTAGGAATGAAATATCCAGTGTGTGCTATGATATGTTGAAAGTAAATGTAATTTATTATCATTATCATTATTATTATTACTATATAGGAACTTATTATTAAGAAACTTAGTGATTTTACATGTGTAAATTTTTAAAATCTTTGAGGACTTCTAAATTTGTATTATATAATATTATGGCTTAAAGTGGTGTGTTTACCTCAAGTTTACAGGGGGAGCAATGTAATGGTTACTTTTGATGGGTAACTTGACAAAATTATGAAATCACCTAGGATGATAACCTGAGTGAGGTCTCAGTTAAGTTAGCCACGGGGATAATGAAGGAAGACCCACCCTGTGTACAGGCAGCACTAATTAATGTACTTGGACCCAGATGGAATGAAAAGTAGAAAGTATGTTGAACACAATCATGCACATATTCATTGATTTCTCTACTCTTACCTGTGGATGCCTATGACTAGATACTTCAGGTTCCTGCTACCTTAACTGCCACACAAGGTTAGACTGTAGCCTAGAACTGTGGACAAATGAACTCTCTTTCTCTTAAGTTTCTTCTATTAGGGTATTTTACCACAATGATAAAAAAACAAAATTAAAACTCTCTCATATATATATATATATATATATATATATATATATATA
>NW_021604703.1:8347-20584 GCF_004785775.1 Grammomys surdaster | reverse complement strand
TGTTATTCAATTAAAATTACCTGGTTTAAATCTGGATTTCAGCTTAAATGCAGCAAACTGAGATAATTTCTAAATATGTCCTATTTTAAGCAGATCCAACAGGAGAGATGCTGAGATGTGTGGGAGTGGATACAAAGAACATAACACTATGCCAGTGTCTAACACAGAGTATGCATGCAGAACATGGAGCCCATCAGCCTCAGAATCACACTCCTGCACAGAGCAGATTTACTTCTGTACATTTTGCAAGTCCATCCTGCAGGGGTTAAAATGTATGGGTCTCAGCACTCACATCAGATGGCTCAGAAATTCTTGGAACTTTAGCCCTAGGGGAAGTTTTATCCTCCTGCCCTCAGTAGCTACCCACACTCATGTGCACACACTGCCCACACACACATATGCATCTATACAAAATCAAAACATCTTTTAAATGAACAGAAATCTTTATGCCCATTATTAATGAATGCCTATTATTAATGAATAAACAAATGTGGTATTCATGCTATCAAATATTATTCTACTGCATGAAGAACTAAGATTAGCTCCTTCCACAAAATGTACAAAAATTTTAATGTTGAGTGAAATACTCCAGATGCCAACTGTGATTTATACAATTGTCCAGAAAACATCAATGCAAACATCAGTAGTATTTGGCAGGAATGGAGGCAGCGCATCATCAGTGATGAACTCAGGCTACTTTTCTGAAGGGACAAAAAACAAAGTGCTAGAAACAGGTGGTATTGATTGTCACTTGTCTCTGATAATCTTGAATGTCAAGAACTGGTCACTTTTAAAAGATAACTTCACAGCTCATGTATTATAGAATAATTAAGTTGTTATTTAGGAAAAGTTATTTTCTGAAATGAATACAAATAACAATAAAGATTAACCCTGGATTTGAAATAAACATATGGGTTCTGGTATTATGATTTATTTACATAACTATTTATTTAATGTGTGTGTGTGCGCACAGGCAAGTGTGCGCGCACACGTGTGCACATGAACAAGCACAGCATGCACACATACATTCTTGCATGTGCATATAGAGGCTAGAGACCACCCTAAGGTGGGCTTTCAGTCACTCTCTATCCTGGTCTCTGAGACAGAATCTCTCACTGAACTAGATGCTCAACCACTAATTCAGCTGGCCTGGCTGGCCCCTGAGCTCCAGAGATCCACCTGTCTTTCACTCAACAGTGAAGGGATTATAAGTCTATGTCAGAATATCGAGTTTTTATCTGTGTTCTACAAATGGGTGTCAGGACCTCATGCTTGCGCAGCCAACTCTTTAAAGACTGAGACTCCCTCACCATTGGCCCCTGCTCTAATTTATTACTTAGGAGGTGTGTGTGGCTTCACCAAGTGTGTAGTCACTCTGGTTTTGTTTTTTTTTTTGTTACCACGTATTTCTGACAACAATGCTGCTTAGTTGTTAACAGGAACCTTGGAGATAATAGAACATAATCCTCAAGCCAAGAACCTGTTTGTGAGGCAGAGAGAGGAAAGGGTCTGCTGGAGAGCATACTTCTCTGAAGGGTTAGGAAACTGGGAAACGTTAGTTATGCAAAAGAGAATGTGTCAAGCCAGAGCAGAGCATGATGATGTCCTCAATGGAGCCTGAAGGTCAATTCTTGCACTCCTGAGGAACACAGGAGAGGGGACAAAAGAAGAGCAGCAGGCTGGAAGCCAGGTCTGAGTGGCTCTTGCTTGTTCTCTTAAATTGGAGTATTTTCATCTAAAAAGCAAGAGCATTAGCTATTGTTAATCTTTCTAAAGGCAGGTGAGAAGTTTGACAGCCCAGGGTAGAAAGAATAAGAGGGGTAGGAACTAGTAATTACCACCATCCGGAGACAAAGGCATGTGTGTGAAGTGCACACACTTTCCTGTTTGCCATTTTTGGTGTTTCTGTTCATAATTTAGTTCCTTTCTTCCTGTCAAGGGAGGCAGCTTTCCCCTGTGATATTGGCAAAGAAAGGTTGCAAAACAGAAAAGACATCGAACTTCACTGTAGGGTAGAAATTTACCAACTGCACAAGGTAAAGGATGACTTGCTCCTTCCAAAAGTAATAGATAATTTGTATTTTAGGAGTTGTCTTGGGTGGCTTTAACAGTCAATTTGACACAGCCTAGAGTCATTCGAGTGGGGAGCCTCCGTAGAGAAATTGCCCAAGTCAGATTGGCCTGTGGGGAATTGTCTCGATTTGTTCCTTGAAGCAGGAGAGCCCAGCCCACTGTGGGTGGCATGAATTCCTCGGCTGTATAAGAAATCCAGCTGAATATAAGCCAGGTTGTGAGCCAGAAAGCAAGCAGCAGGCTCTGAGTTCCAGCTGTACTTCTTGGCCATCAAGTGAGTGCTTTGGTTGGGGATAATGCTGTGTGGAATAGCAAGCAACTTTATTACCCTAAGTTAAGATGGTCAGAGTATTTGTTGAGTATTGTTGCTCTACCCACAGGACTACAAACCCTTTCAGCTCCTTCAGTCTTCTCTCTAACTCCTCCATTGGGAACCTCATGATCAGTTCAATGGTTAGCTGTGAGCATCCGCATCTGTATATGCACTTCCTGCCATCCACAATAGCAACAGAAAGCAAACTAGAGCAGGGGTATATATTTTACTTTTCTTCCCTCAAGCCCTTGTTACCCCTGCTGCCCATGCCTATACCCACGACATCACTGATACATTAAAAATATTTAATGGACACATGCTGCCAGTCTTAGATATCCAGTGGGTAGAACCATCACTAAGACTTGGCTGTGAACAATTGCAAAGAGGTCAGATATGTTCCCAGAAAAAATGAAGATTATCCATCCCATGTGCAGTCACCAAAGGTAGATGCTGATGTGGATTCCAGGAAGTGCATGCTGACAGGAGCCTGATATAGCTGTCCCCTTAGAGGTCTACCAGAGCCTGACATATTCAAAGGTGGATGCTCACAGTTAATCGTTGAATTGATCATGGGGTTCTCAGTGGAGGAGTTAGAGTGAAGACTGAAGGAGCTGAAAGGGTTTGTGGCCACATGGGGAGAGCAATAATACCAACAAACCAGAGCTCCCAGGGTCTAAACCACCAGCCTGGGAGCACATAGGGAGGGACCCCTGGCCCCAGCTGTATATTTAGTGGAGGATGGCCTTGTTGGGTATAGTTGAGAGAGGAAGTCCTTGGTCCCATGAAGAGTGGATGCCCCAGTGTGGGGGAATTTGAGGGTGGGGAGGTGGGAGTGGGTGGGTGGGTGGGGGTACATCCTCATAGAAGCAGGAGGAGGGGGGAAGGGATAGGGGGTTCCTTGGTGGTTGGGTGGGGGAGGGAAATGGGAAAAGGGGATAACATCCGAAATGTAAATAAAATATCCAAGAAAAAAAGAAAATAAAGCATACATTACTTGTAGCGAGTTTCTGCTGAGGCTGCCAGTGACAGTGAGTTTAGACCCAGTCAGCACAGATCCATGCACTTGATACTGATGGCATGGTGGGAAAAAGGGCATCAGAGCACACAGTGTGGGGTTGTCAGCTCTTAATCATGGTTAGATTCAAGACAGGAGAATATAACCAGAGTGAGACATATGCATGTATGGAAATGTGACAATGGAACCCACTAACATGAACAACTAAAGGCATTCTTAACTATAGGACGGGATTGAAGCCAGCTGAATGACTCTAGGACAGTTTGGAAAACCCAGTTTGCTCATATGCAGAGTGGTGGTCACAGTATCTTATATTCATTATATCTTAAAAATAATTTTTAAATTGGAGAAGAAAAATAAGCCTAGAGTCATTCCAAGATCATAGAAGTAGTCAATATACATTAAACTGCAAACATTGTCATTTTCCTTTAGTGGTACAGTTTTAAAACAAAACTCGGGGATTCTTTCTTTGAAAGTGTTGAGGATGCAAATGGCAAGGTGGTGCAGGCAGGTTAAAATGCAGTAGGAAACTATGGTCCCAGCACAGAGCCTGATACAGAGCCTGGTGGTCCCCAGGCAGTGTGGCTGCTGACTACTTTGAACCCTTTCCCTGACCACACAGACAATCCATCTTCTCTCCTTTCCAACTGCAGACCTCAGGAATGAGAACGAGGCAGCACTTGCCCCCGATCATATGGCTAGTTCACTGTTATTCATAAAACACTCCCACTGTTTTGAGCCATTCATAAAACCCTGCTCTCACAAGTCCCAGTCCAGTCCCTACACTGCAAAGGCTACCAAAGCCACTGTCTGTGTGCTTTAAAAAAAATAAGTGACTCAGAAGTAGCATTTTAAGGAGCAAGTAGATTGCTAGCCCTAAATGGTTATATGTAGGGATTCATGATTAGAGACCATCAGGAACGACATGGGAACTAGAGAGGAGGGAAATTAATGTGATGTCAGTGGGAAGAGTGAGCTGAAGACAGACCAAACTGCTCCCCTTTACAGAGCAACAGCACAAAATTTCCCATGATGACCTTGGTCTAGGGGAAATCTTCAAAAGTTACAGTAGATTCCCTATATGCTGTCTGGGGTATCTTTGGTGTTCTATCAGAAATGGGTATGGTAGCTTATATTGATTATCAATGTGGTAAAATCTAGTCTCACCTAGATAACAAACATCTGTGCATCTGTGAATAAGTCCATAGATTAAGTTAACTGAGGTGAGAAGACATCTAAATATGACAGCACCATCCCAGAGGCTGGGGGTGGGGAGGAGGGCTCAGACTGAGTCAAACAGAGAAATCTAATTAAACAGAAGCATCCATGACTCCCTGCTTCTTGACTGTGTGACCAGCTGTCTCCTGCTTCTACTGCCATGCTCTCCCCTACAGTGAGGACAACACTCTCAAACTGTGAGCCCAAATAATACATAATTTAAATTTGATCATTCATATACATATGAATGTGTCTCTGTGTGGGTTTGTTCACGCACGTTCAGGTGTCTGATCAGAAGAGGACAAAGTAGCTAAAGTTATGGGACACTGTGAGCCATCCACCATCCATCCTGGGACACAAACTCCCATATTCTGCAAGTGTGTTCTCTTAATCTCTGTGAGTTTAAACAAACCCTTCCTTAAGCTGCATTTGTCAGGTACTTTGTCACTGCATGAGAAGACACACTGATCAATGGGAAACTTTTCTCTTTACAGTTTTGCATTTGTCCGCTATACTTAGAGCATTTGGAAAATTCACATTACACATCTTAATGACAGCTCATGATCTTTCCCTATTAGTTTTGATATGTTCAATCCGTAACTTTACAATAGATAATTCCAATTTTTTTTGATATGCTAAGAATTAACTTCTAAGCATATATCCCCAATGAAAGAGAAAGTCAGCCTCTGTTAAAGAATGGATGAAGGGAAAAAAAACATGAAAGAGAAGAGTCTCCATCATTTCTTAAGGATGCAGGATTTATGTGTGTCTATGACATCTTGGTATCAAATGCCTTTTACCACACCCTGAATGCAAGCAGAGTGATCACCTCCCTGAGGCATATGCTTTCGTGGTTCATATGTCACAGTGACCTTTCTGTATGCTGATACCTTTCTTTTAACAGCAAGGTATCTGATCACTGTCCCTATGTTGTCTTTCCTGTACTATGTTCAGATTGTGGATTTCTTATTAATATTTTCTGCTCACGGATCTTATGTAACCAGTTAAATTAAAAAAAAATTCAATACAGATTCAATGTTTGATATTGCATACACCAGAAAACAATCCCTAGTAAATTTGTTGAATCAATAAATGAATGTGTATGAACAAATAGAAAAATGAATATATCCATGTACAGTGTTTGAAACACTGGGTGAAAACAACCTCATTTTAATGAATACTTCACGAGTGTTTACATGTGGATTAAATTAATTTCACACCTTTCAATCATGAGCTGGAGCTTGTTTTGTGGGGTCTCCGACTTGTATAACAAGGAATGAACTGAAGAACTGAAGATGCATCGAATTCTCAGCTAATTTCAGACACTGGGTCAGTTTTGAGCCAGTTCAGCCCTGATAAGTCAGCAGGCTGCGTGTGTGTGTGTGTGTGTGTGTGTGTGTGTGTGTGTGTGTGTCTGTTCTGTGTAGCTCCTACAAGTTGTGATGATATTACTGTATGGAGTGAGACATAGGGAGAGGAGCCCAACTGTTTCCTGGAAAGATAGAAGAAGGCCATAGTTTGTTGGTTTTACTGATATGTCTCAAACATGACAGCACTTACAAGTCACCTATGCATTCTCCAAAGCTAGCACGAGTGAGCTGCAGCTCCAAGTGGTCTCATCCCCTTCTGTCCCACACTTTGCAAAAAACACAAATCCTGTATGCCCAGCTTATTTACTGTTACTGTACCAAGAAAAGAGCCTAGAAAGATCTGCAGTCCTATACACATGAAAAAATACAGCCACCAAATGGTGGTCACAGTGAGGGGGAGTCTATGTATGATAATAGAAAAATATGGATTATGTTTTAAAACCAGAGAGTAGGGAGAGCCTTCGAAATAACAACTCAAAGGACAACACCCGTACCTAAGTGATGCTAAAATCGGAGGAGCTGGAGAGATGACTCAGTGGTTAAGAACACTGCTGCTTTTGCACAGAGCCTGAATTCAGTTTCCAGCAACCACTTGACAGCTCACAATTGTCTGTAGCTCCAGTTCCAGGAGATCTGATGCCTCCTTCTTGCTTTTATGAGTACCAGGCATGCATGTGGTACACATGAATACATGTAGACAAAACAATCACATGCATAATACAAAATATATAACCTAAAAATTAAGATAAATAAATGATTCCAACACTATCCTAATTTCTATTTTAAAATGCCAGCTTTACAATAATATTTTTATCAATTCTTTAAGAATCTCATACACTGTATTTTGATAATCTTCATTCCTCCCTCCCCCAGTTTCTCTCACATCCAACTCGCCTCCCTGTAGTTTTAAAATGTGAAATGAAACAAAAACTTTCAAGAAAGGAATATTTTAATCTCTGAGGTAAAAGGAATGTTTCCCTAAAATATGAATAAAAGTCAGGGAAAAGTGCAAATGACAATACAACAGAAAATGTGCAAAGGAGATTGGGGGTGGGAGTAGGGGTGGGGAGGGGGAGGGGGCAATGAAACTGGCATTTTGTGTGTGCTCAACATTTCTCTTATTAGAAATAAAAGCTAGGCCACACAAGTATCATTTCAGTGCTGGGAACAGTGGGAAAGCACCTGCTGACTTGCACTATGCAGCTCACCATCCTGGGCACAGGAGAAGGAGCACTAAGTGTGATGCTCAGGTGAGGGAGGTGATGCAGTGAGATCCATAAGCAAGTGTCTGGGGGATGTGCCCAGAACCAGGCTGTGAAGTAGATAACTTGTCAGCAGTACCCACATCACCAAACTGGCAACCCCAAGACCATGGAGTTAGAAAAGCACAGTACATATAGTACATATGCATGTGTATACACCTAAGCATGTGTGTGCACGTGTGTGTGTGTATGTGTGTATGTGTGCATTCCTTACGTGGCCTTTTTTATTTTAATAGTTGAATACTTTCTAGAACTCACATTTATCACTTTTTAGAAAATAAAAATTAATATATAAATAAAAAAAGGTAGGAAAGCAAGCAGATAGACGGCAAGGAAAAAGACAAACAGACAAGAACTGTGATTTAGCACACCTATCAAGATTGGAGATAATTATCAGGTTTTCTCAGTTCTCTCTCTCTCTCTCTTTATCAGATGACAGTAGTAATCATGGTTTTAACTGCATTATCAGTTGGACAAAATGCATTGAAAGTACTTAGCACAGCACTTGATGAAGGTACTAAACACTAGTGATCACTACTGTGACTCCGTCACTGTATTGGTGCTTGGTTCCATTGTCCCCTGAAATAGTGAGGGGAAACAATCACTGTGCCACTAGCAGGACTAGCCATGCTTTGGTCCTCCCCAGTGTCCCTTCCATGCTCAGCTATGATAAGAGCTGCCCAATTAAACCAGGCTGAAATGGGTAAGATAGTGGTCAGGTCAGATGTGCAGTGAAGCAAGGTCACCAGAGCATCACAACAGCCTCCGGTGCTCCTGGTTAAAGTTACATGGCACACTGCCAGGAGGCTAAGCTTTGAGGCAAGCTAAGGAAACAATGACCCAGGATTATCAGGGGAAAGCAAGCAGTGGTATGTGCTGATTAAGACAATCTCTTTTTTTTTTCCCAACAACAATCTGGTATGATTTAGTAACAAGCATGAACTTGTTATTTTCTTTCCTGTGGGTGCTCTGAAATTATAGTCAGTCTCTCACAAATTTAAACGACAGACTGAAAAACAAAAGGGGAAGGAGAGGGGAAGTGGGTACACTTTAACAAGAAGTGGAAGGAATGCCTTGTACAAACATAATCTTAGATGATGGGGCTCCTCTCATGTCTGATGAATACTTGGGAGATGTACTACTGGAATGAAAATTAATAGACCAGGATTGGCAGCAGTGGGAGGCTGCAGCCGATTGGCACAGAGGCTACAATAGTATCAGGGTAGAATGCCTCCAAAGACCCTCCATTAACCTGGAAGACACCATCCTCACCATTTCATGGTGGCAAACTAAAACCCACTGCCCAGCCTTATACCATTTGTCTAGGTTATTTCCAGCTTAGGACTCAGTTTCTGGATGTCCAGCCTCCCAACACTTTCTTCATCTGATAGGGTCTCCAGGACATCGATCCATCTTCAGATAATCTCCCTCATGGATACCAATTTCCCTGTGTCTCTTCAAACTTTGGAAACGCAAACTGAAAATAAAATACCTCAATGCCAAACTCACATTTGCCTGCTCTGTTTAGCTTGAGTATGCTCACTGGGAGCTCCTGTCTGGATTTCAAACCCCAGAAATGAATGTTCTATTAATCTCTAAGGATACTCCTCTTCTAGTTCTCCCTGTCTGCCTGACCAGGACACAAGTCTTATGCTTACACAGTGATGGATTCCTGGTCATTGAACTAGTTAAGCTTTGTTTAACTATCACCTTGCCACAGTCACAACTTGCTCTGAAAGAGAGTGGAGAATTAGCTAAATCAGACTGGCTTCTGGGCATGTCTGTATGGGGTTGTTGGTAGCTTATTGATCTAGCCCACTATGGGTGGCACCAATCCCTTGTCAGGGTGTTCTGATCTGTATTAAAAATGAATGAAATTAACAGAGAGCAGACAAGATCATGGGTATAAATATGCTATGACTAGCTGCTTGAAATCCTGCCTTGATTTTCCCTCAATAATGGACTGTAACCTGGAACTATAACCCAAATAAACCATTTGCTCCCCTGAGCTGCTTTTGGTCAGGGTATTTTTTTTTTACAGCAACAGAAAACCAGACCAGTCATTACTCAGTTTTCTCCCTCTCTGAGCCTGCTCTTCCTGAAGCCACTGCTCCACTATAGCGGATATCAGCCAGTCTTCTTCATCTGATACACAGTCAGACTCTTTTCCCTGGTCCTCCCTATGGTTCTCTCTCCCTGACTACCTTTACATCACAGAAGAGCATCCCACTGATGCTTCCCCATCCTTGAGAACATCAAGTATGACCTCAAACATTTTCCTACTTTTCTTCCCAGCCTCAAATTGATGTTCTGTGAGTGACCATCCTAGTTGATCACTTCTTTGTTCCTGAAACCATGCTTTTTCTTTCCCCAAGCTTCTGAATCTCTTGCTTGTGTGTTTTTACAGTTATCCCTGGCTAGTTCTCTCACATCTCCTAGGTGCACATCCAGTCTCTTTTCCCTGGTTCTCCCCATGGTCCTCTCTTCTCCCTGACTAACTTTCCATCACAGAAGAGCATCCCACTGATGCCTCCCCATCCTTGAGATGGGAAGATGTCTCCCAGACACTATTTAAATATTAGCTAGACATACCCACACCTAAAAATCAAACCTCTGACTGCCATTGTTCGTGTCTCAGATGTTTAATGAGCATTTTTCATTTCATGTGTCTGAAATCAAACTTCTGGTTCCTTTGATAAAATGTTCTTCTTACAGTCCATCCATATAGTAAATGGATGCATCACTTCTTATGTGGCTTAGATTGTGTGCTACCCAGAGAAACTTTTCTACCAAATCTGAAGCAAGCCAGGCCAAGTCTTGCCTTGAGTCTGTCATTCCATAGATCTGGACTGTATGTCCCTCTACATCATGTTTCTTCATCTCCTTACATAACTTTTTTCTGACTACCTCTTCTATAAAATAAGTCCTTGTCTTAATTCTCTGTTCCCCTCCTCATACCATGACAGGAAACCCTGGTAACTGACTTTGTATATCTTTGTTATTAATCTTTTCTCTCCTATTCAGGGTAATCTTTGGCTTAAATTTAATTTTGATAGATATAAGCAAACTAGGCACTAAATAGACACTCAAATATCTGTGAAGTGGGTGGATAGATGGATAAATGAATACCACCACAGCACTGTAATTAATTTATCTGCCAGAACTCTTGCAGTATTACATCTATTGGTTAATTTTTCTGTCACACAACATTTTTACCTCCTTAAGAGAGAAGGAAAAGTTTTGTAAGGGGGAGGAAGGTACACGTATGGGCATTAGAGGACAACTTACAATCACCTCTCCTCTTGAGTATAAATGAAAACCCATGTTGTCAGCATCAAAGTATGTAAATAGAATTCAGAACTTTCAGTTATTTGGCTTTCACTACCTTGGCACAAGCGTTTGCTCCAGACTATCCATGCAAGATAAAGCTGGCAGTAACTTGAATTTGTCATAATCACTACCAAATACACAAAGCCTGCCACTGAGAACTGAGCTGCCGCTTGACCCATGAAGATGAAGCAAACTTCTACAGAACTGTCAGGAAAAGATGGCCTTTCAAAATAACAACTACAACTACAAAATGAATAGGATGATGACCAGTGAGTCTGAGGTACTGACTGTCTAATAACCTTAGGATCAGTGTTTTCTCAGCATCTCAGTCATTGCATATTCTGAACACGGATAAATATTTTCATGCATTGCCTCATTTAATTGGTAGTGTGACCTTATTAAAGTCTGCATTGGGAGATGAGAAAGCTAGAGCTAACAGAGTTTAAGAAACTCACTTGGAGTCCTAGAATGCAAATACCAGAATGGTTGTTGTCAAGCTGGGCTGTATAACGAAGAGATGGAGTGTACCCTTTCCTTTCCAGTCTCTACGTTTTCTATATTACAGAAGAGGGCGTGGAAAGAAGGAATGCCAGAGACAGTGGATGAACTACAAAGAAACAGTACTTTCTATAGAGGTCATATGAACTCATGGGTGATGTTACAGAATGCACAAGCCTATTTGGC
Organism: Grammomys surdaster; assembly: GCF_004785775.1. Taxonomy (NCBI): domain Eukaryota; kingdom Metazoa; phylum Chordata; class Mammalia; order Rodentia; family Muridae; genus Grammomys; species Grammomys surdaster. The sequence continues at coordinate 9,319 of NW_021604703.1, read as the reverse complement.
AGACCAAATTAAAATATGGGCACCAAATCTTACCCTTAACCGAGGACCTGTTGACCTTTGGGAGACAACTTATACAAGAAAACATTTCATTGGTGAGTTAATTGTTCCAGAGAGTTAGAGCCCATGACTATCATGTCAGGGAACACAGAAGCAAGCCTGCAGGCAGACTGCTGGGACAGTCGCTAAGAATTTAAATCCTGATCCTTCAGTTGGATGTAGAGAGAGAAAGAGAGCTAACTGGGAATGGTGTGGGATTTTGAACCTTCAAGGCCCACTCCCAGTGACATACCTCCTCCAACAAGGCCATACTTTCTAATTCTTTCAAACATTTTCACCTACTGGAGACCGAGCATTCAAATGCATGAGTTTATAGGAAACATACTCATTCAAACCACTAAGCTGCAAGACCAGCCCACTATAGGCAGGCAGCATTGTTCAGCCCTTATGCTGACACTTGACTTTGACTGGCACTTGCTTCAGATCAAATATCCAAAGTTAAAAGTGTAGTAAGAAAAAAAAAATCATGGGGCTGTGAAATCAGAGCTGATTAGAGCAGGAGAACAGACTATCAAGAGCAATATCTCAGGCAGAAATTAAAGCCCATACAGAGGAAATCAGTCATTGAACAACTGCTTTCAGAATCAATGGCTAAACCGTCAGACTTAATTGTTTAACTGCTTTTCTCAACCACAAGCATAGTTCACAGGATACCACATTTTACCTTCCACCGTAAACTACTTCTCAATAAACCCCACGGCACAAAGAATGTTGTGGATCCCACTGGCCGAATAGATGTAGATGCTTTCTACCAAGATATATGGCCACATTTCAATCCCTAGCTAGACTAATAAGGTACATAGAAAAACTGATTCCTACAAGTTGTCCTCTGAGCTCCAACCACATGCAATGATATGTATACACACATTCTCTCTCTCTCTCTCTCTCTCTCTCTCTCTCTCTCTCTCTCTCTCT
>NW_021604703.1:0-8337 GCF_004785775.1 Grammomys surdaster | reverse complement strand
TCTCTCTCTCTCTCTCTCTCTCTCTCTCTCTCTCTCTCTCTCTCTCTGTCAGTCACATACATAAATACACTCACAGACACAAAAATTAATAAGTGATATATAATTAAATAATAATTGATGGGATTTCTAAACCACTGTTGTATCCAGATGTCATGAGTCTAAAGGATTTAAGGGTGCCTTTATGGACCCTGGCACCAGAGTATTCTAACCTAATATACAGTGTGTATATTCACCACAGGCTGTCCACTATACCTGCAATGTTCTCTGCCTAGTTAGCTTGTGCAGTTAGGTAGAAGAAAGATATCAGTAGGGGACCTATTTCTGTTTGTGGAGCTTGAAAAGCTGCTGTTCAAAGTTGACCCCCAGGTTTTAGGATAAAGCCTCAATTTAAAAAGTTACAGAGTGTCTTGACTCTGGGGCAGCAAATTTCTTAACCCATAGAAAGTTATAAGAAAGTTATCAGACATTGAATAGTCTCAGAATGGGAGTTAGCTGTGAGATCACCATGGAAACAATAGCTGAATCTTGGTGGCTGTGTCTTCCACTGTTAGCAAGATCCCCTGTGGTTTAACATTTGTGGAATTAGTTGCAGCTAGTCTTTTGCTCTGACAGAATTAAAACACCAAGTCTCTTTCCCATATATCATGTAAGGAAGGGTCTTCACCCTCACAACTCCTGGATCCATTGTGACATAACTTACATTATGATTTTGAAACACACAGCCCTCCTCCCCATGCACTTGATGCGTTTTGTAGAGGATCATGGAAGGAAATTCAGAGAGATCCAGACCTAGTGTGAGGGAGAAAAAGAGGCATCTGATCTTACTTCACAAATACACCCCACTTCATTAGTATTCACAGAATCTCTTACATACTTAGCACAGATCCAAGGAGATGGTTCAGTGGTTAAGGGGTGTGCTGCCAAGTTCTAGGTCATGAATTCAAATCCTGGAGCCCACATAGTAGGAGAGAACTGAGTTCCACAAGCTTCCCTCTGACTTCTACATATGTATTGTGTGGAATATAGATATAGATACAGATATAGATATCAGCTTTTATATACACAAACACACTACAAGCATACACACACATAGATACACACACAAGTTAATAAACAATGGATAAATAAATATAATTAAAAAATAAAATCTGTAACACAGAATCCACACCTCACTACCTAGCCCTTTGGTGCAGCTCACTCTAATCTCTTTCTTTGCCGTATAAACCTCTACTTCACCTGCTCACGCCATCTGCTGGATTCTTCCCTTCAATAAGCCAAGAACTGTGGGTTAATATTTTACCCCACTAGCTGTAATGAGCAGGTGAATTTAATCCAAGATCATCCCTCAGATCTTCACCATCAGGTCCCTCTCATATGTGCTCCTGAGAAACTTGGTGCCTTTTTAGAAAACATATGCCTATTTCTGTGGGTATATGATCATCCCTATCCTCCGAGAAAGAGTAGCTGTCGCTTGAGAACAAACATTGAGATTCATTTGTTCACATTTCCCTCAAGCCACAACAAATAATGTAACTTGGGTTTCAAAAGATTCATTCATCTTAAAAAACAAACAAAACAAAAACAAAAAAGCAAAAATAAAAAATAAAAAAACCAAGTATGTGGGTTTGCTCATCTGTGTCTATTCACAGGAGTGCAGTGCCTGTATTGGCCAGCAGAGTGCAAAAATCCCCTGGAATCCGGTTACGTGTGGTTGTGAGTTGTCCGATGTGAGTGCTGGGAACTGAACTCAGGTCTCTTCCAAAAGTAGCCCGTGCAGTGAGTGCTGAGCAATCTGGTCAGCCCAGAGCTGATTTTCTCAATAGTTTTTATGGTTTGTTTGTTTGTTTGTTTGTTTGTTAGTTTTTGTTGTTTACTGTTAAGAGCTCTGCCAACACTTGACTAATACAGATATGAATACTCACAGCCAACCATTGGACTGAGCCCAGGAACCCCAATGGATGAGTTAGGGAAAGGATTGAAGATGCCAAAAGGGATTGCAACCCCATAGGAAGAAAAACAGTATCAACTAATCAGACCTCCCCACACAAAGCTCCCAGGGACAAAACCACCAATCAAAGTGTATGCATGGGTGGGTCCATGGCTTCCACTACATAGTGCTACATATGTAGCGGAGGATTGCCTTATCTAGCGTCAATAGGAGAGGAAGCCCTTGGTCCTGTGGAGTCTCGATGCCCCAGCATAGTGGGATGCTAGAGGGGTAAGGTTGGAGTGGGTGGGTGTGTGGGTAGGGGAGCATCCTCTTAGAGGCAAAGTGGAGGGGTGGAATGGGGGCTTTGTGGAGTGGAGACTGGGAAGGGGGACATCTGCAATGTAAATAAATAAAATTATCAGTAATAATAAAAATAGAGTTCATATTCCAAGCTATCAAGTTTTGTCCTTTGCCCTACTGTGCCTCTTCTAAACCAGAGTTTTTATCACACCGTATTCATTTTTCCCTTTACCAAGGTTTGATTCATGTGTAAAGAAGCCTCTCTTTGTAGAAACTACTTCATGAAAGAATGAAGAGCAAAGGATATGGCTCTCAGGGTCATACAACCTAAATTTCAGTCCCAACTCCACTGTTATTTTCTCTGGTAGTTAGGGAACTCATGGCTCCTTTCTCTTCCTCGGTCTTCTGCTCTTCACCCAAGTGCCCTTCCCAATTCTAATATCCTTCATTTCTGTGTTTGAAGACCTTTTATGCCCTCCACAAGTTACCAGGTAAATGAGACACTTCCCTCTGAATGTGATGATTAGGTGGTCTATTTTCAGGGTCTCCTAAGTTCTCCCATCATTCAGAACCAATGTGGCCCATTACTTTGGAGATTCTAAAATCTGCAGTTATTTCAACCAACTCAACCACACTCAACCTCAATGACAGGTAGCCAGGATCTCAGGAAAGGAAAATGTTGTATTAGGGAAGCACAATCAATTTAACCAAAGGCTTCTTGTTCATTTTTGTGGTTTATGTGTATGATATGAGAATGAAGATTATCATGATGATGTGTTTGTGTATGTGTGGTGTTTTGATATGACATATGATGTAGGCATGTGTACAATGTATTAAACGTATATATGTGTTTCTATAGATGTGGGGTGTTTATATGGTGTATGTGGTGTAGGAATATATATGGTGTATATGCACACACACACACACCAAAACTACCCTACACACCCCATACACATAATACACTCTGCATGTGCATTGACTATACCTGCAGGTACATGTAAATGTGCAGGTACATTCTATTGTGTAAGTGGCAGAGGCCAGAAGAACCTGAACATTTTCTTCAACCATTTTGATCTTCTTCCAGGGCGACAGCATCTCTTACTGAACTAGAAGCTCATTGCTAATGCTGGAGCGACTGGCTGGTGGCCTTTCAGGATTCTCCTATCTCTACTCCCTATTGCTGTAGTTATAGCACATGAAGCCATGGCTAGCTTTTTGTGTAGGTTCTGAGGATTTGAACTTATATCCTCACACTTGCAGAGCAACACTCTTTCTAATTTACCCATCTCTCCAGTCCCAAATTTTGTGTTTTCTGGTTCCAATAAGATGACAACTGTGGAGCAGCCTGGGCCTACTGCACCCTGATCTTGATGCTGCATTCAAATAAGGACATGAATTAACAAAACACAACCAGTACAAAGCCCCATGGGTCTCCTCAGTCAAATCAGGAGTCTGAATTCCTTCAAGGGCAGGAAGGTTGTTTCACTGTGGGTTACTCTACTGAGTAGGCAGGATGATGGATTGGCTTGATAGAGACTTTGAAAGGCCAGCAGCAGGGATGCTACAGAGGAAAGGTAGGTACCAATCCAGTTCAGAACACACAGCAGGGACACTGAGGAACCTTCAGCTAAAAGAAGAGAAAGGGATCAAGCCAGATGCCTCACTGCTGGAAGTGAGGACTCTAATATTACTAAGATTCCACAAAGCAAATGACACAGGAAGGAAGTTACTGGTATCCAGATGGAGGAGTGTTCTTGCATCACCTAGAGCATAGGTTTGGTACTCTTAGGAGAGAGCCTCTTGGAGCTAAATGGATTTGGCAGCAAGCCCTCTCAAACATCTCATGGGAAGTCAAATCTTATGAAGCCAGCCCCTTAGTATCACAGTAACTGTGGCTCCACATAGACCTTAGAGAAGTCCTAAAACTTCATCCTTGAGACAAAGATCTTGTCCAGGGGCATCCACAGTGAGTTTTTCTCTAGGGAGTATACTATTTTAATATTTACAGTGCACTCTTTCTGTTTCAAGTCTTCATCATTGCTGGTCTATCATAATAGCAACTACGAGCAATGTAGAAAATGTGTGTCAATAAAACTTTACTGACAAAGACAGGAAATAAGCCAGTTTCGATTCCTGAGCTACAGTTTGTCAACTCCTAACCATAAGAGATCAGGGAAAGAGTCAACACTTACCCTGTTCACATCTGCTGGAACCCAATATAGTACACTCTACGAGAAAAGGTATTTGCCAATTTACAGTAAAGGAACTTCAGATACCTTTTCTGTTAGAGTGTTGTGGACCCACAAAGCCTCTTCTCTTCCAGTTACACCTGGTCCTTCTTCAAAACACCACACAGAGAATTCCTTGGCCTTAATCATTCATTGTTCCAATGCAAAGACATCAGGCAGCAAGCATTATTTCCCCAGGGATGAGCACTGCAGATGACCAGCTGATTATCCATGCTGTGAATAGTTCTTCTGGGATTTCCATTAAGGAAATTAGACTCAGGAGTCTTTCTCTTTAGCTTTAGGTCCTATGAGACTAGAGGTTAATGACTAGAGACAAGCTGATCACAACTTTGGGAATTTCTATCAGCTTTTATTGATAAAAATTTAAATAGAAGGTAGATGCATCTCTTTGGAGCAGTAAGTGGATCTCACTCTCTGACTGTCTCTCTGACTGTCTCTCTCTCTCTCTCTCTCTCTCTCTCTCTCTCTCTGTGTGTGTGTGTGTGTGTGTGTGTGTGTGTGTGTGTGTGTGTGTGTGTCTGAGGTCAAACTCAGACCCCTTGTGCAAGCATACCATACCACTGTTCATGGCCACAGTTCTATCTGATATCTTCAGTCCAGGGATCCGGTCCCTTTAAGTAGTTTTTCTTACCAGGGCAGGGCATCATTTTGATATGTATTGCTGTTTCCTCCAAATTAAACCCTCTAAGAACTCTTTCTTACCTTAGATAAAATCCACATATTTGTCTAAATCCACATGTCCCAGACTTTGTCTTTTCTCATTTCAGACTTCATGACACACCCTGAAGCCCCCATTCCACAGGAACAGCTTCTGGCCTTCACTTATTTATCTTTGTTCTTAACCACCGTCTACATCCCAGCTCCATTTGACCTGCTAGCCCTCATCTATACGTATCTTTGAGAACACATTCATTGTCTCACTATACCGGATTAGATGTTATTTCTATAATCCAACTTGTCTCTCACTGTTCACATTTTTCTGGTTTTCCTTGATTAGCCTACTTGGAAGGAATGTGATCACTGGCCTCCATTGTATCACCAAATATCTAATATTCTTCTAAAATACAAAGCCACCTTCACAAAAGGTTGTGAATGTACAGATGATTTTAAGGAGTTCAGAAGCTTGCAATTTGAAAAATTGAAAATAAATATGGCAAAAAAACCCAAATCTTGTCATGTCTGACTGTTCTGTGGATACAGAGAAAATTTCATTCTTCCTTTCAAAAGTTTAGTTGATGCCCGAAACTGACATCCAAACAGCTTTCCAAATTGCGTGAAATTTCTTTCAAAGGTTGGGGGTTACCCCAACATGAAGAACTGTATTAAAGGCTCACAGATTTAGGCAAACTGAGAATGACAGCTCTAAAGAAAGATGAGCTTGAACCACTGTACTTCCATCCAGAACCTTTGAACTGAGGTTTAGCATCAAAACACCCTGAGAAATGAGTTAAGTAGCACTAGACTAATGGACGTACACCTCTGTATCTCAGTCCCTAAGCTTTACTCTTACTCCTATGTCTAAATAGATGTTTTAAGACTCGTTAATGCGTTTTTGTTAATGAGCTGACTACAAGAAAAATTTTAGAGGTAAAAATAAAAATATGGCCTACAGTTCCATCGCCAGAGAAGTGATTGAGGCGTGTGGCCTCCAGATTCTCTATACACTTATAGATTATTTTTAAATGGGATCAAATTGTACATGCTGTTTTGTAATTTTTTATGAGACAGTGCCATGACCATCTTGTTGCATCATATGTATTTCTACATCCGTTTTAATAGCTACATGATATTTCATATGTGCCACATTTTATTAAACTACTGTTGAGTTTTTATGTTTCCAGTTTTTCACTAACAATATAAACTACATTGAAGAAAAAAATAGTGTAAAGGAATGTAGGTCAATAAATTGAACTAATGAAAAATGAGATAGCCACAGATTAATGATCACTGAAGGCTGATGGGTAGGCACACAGGACTTCATGTTATGTTACATGCTTTTAGATATATGAAGCTTTTGTATATTAGAAAGAAAACAGTCTTTTCAATAAGTGATGTTGGGTAAAGTGGATGTTTAAACGGAGAGAGAGAGAACCTTGTTTGATTCCATTTCAACTATAGACTAAAGACAGATTAATAGGTATAATAAACACAAGAGTTGAAACTGTGAATGTGCTAGAAACACTTCAATGGTAGCTGTCAAGTGTCTCTTGTGGTGACAAATAAGTATGCTAAACCTCAGGGACTTTCATTCTGTATCCTGACTCCTCCCCAGTGCTTGGCGAACTGTAATGTAAGCACAGGTAGCATATGAACTGTGGACACAGATGTATTTGGATAAAACTTTATTTATAGACAGGCCATCAGCCAAATTTTATCCTTGAACATTGCTGTTTCAGATTTGACCCCAAAACTACAAACAGTAACATTAACACGCACATGCGCACACACAAACACACACAGAGAGACAGAAGGAGAGGAAGAGGAAAAGGGAGAGGGAGAGGGAGAGGGAGAGGGACAGGGACAGGGAGAGGGAGAGGGAGAGGGAGGAGAGGGAGAAGGTCAGCGGATCAGATTACAAAAATGCAAAAGAAACAATAAAGAGACATTCTAGAGACTGAGAGGAAAACATCTGAAAGCCACATATCTGATAAGGAATCAATGCACAAATATATAAGCAACCCAACCAGCCTTACAGAAAGAAAACAAATGGCTCAATTTAACAATGACACAGAGCTGAGAATATTCACATTCCTTGGGAAAGAAGTAGAAATGACTAGCAGGAAAAGAAAAAATCTCCAGCAACAATGATACAAAGTAAAGCAGAAAGAGAGAAAGAGCACCCATATTTCTGAACCCCTCCTCAAGGAAGACACAGGAAAAACAAACTCCTGAACAAGGTCTATAATGGGAAGATGAAATAGTCCAATAGTCCATGCACTGTGACACACTTAAGTTCTGTTCTCAAATACAAAAAACACTACAGAATTAGCCTCATTTGGGGGTATTCACCCAGTAGATTTGAAAGCAATACATCCAAGAGATGCTTGTCCACTCAAGTTTACCACAACAATATTCAGAATAACCACAATGTAGAATCAACCTCAGGGTCCACCATCAGGTGAGTGGAGGTATTGTGGGATATATATTTAATGGGATACTATACAGCCTTTTAATAAATTTTGTCTTACGTGACAATGTGGATTGAATTGAACAACTTTTAGTAAGTGAGACTAACCTGTCACAGAAGGACATACATCATTTGTCTAACACATGGGGAATCTAAGAATCAAATCCTGAAAGAGTAAGTAATTTGGTGGTGTGTTAGATATTGTTCTTGTCACTATGATAACATCCAGAGAAGGCAATCTAAAAGAGAAGGCCTTATTTGGGTTCATAGTTTGAGAGTACAGTCAGTCATAGTAGGAAAGTCATTGGGGAAAGAGCATGAGACAGATAGTCACATTGTGTTCTCAGTGAGAAGTGAGAAACATGCTACGACCAATCCATTTTCTCATATTTTTGCAGTTGGGGACCCCAACCCTTAGGGTAGTACTACTCACATCCAGGGTGGTCTTCCCATTGCATTTAATTTCATCTATAGACACACATAGAAGCTTGTTTCCAGAGTGATTTTAAACCCTGCCGAGTTGATATCAGTATTAGCCATGCTGATGGATACAGAGTTTTGTGGGTGGGACAATGGAGAGATTATGGTCAAAAGATAGAAAGTCTCATTAGTGAGGAACAATGTCTTCATTTTTAAAGATATACTGCCAAGCAGGGTAAATATTGTAATTAACAACGTATCATACATTTCAATATTGCAAGTAGTAAATTTCAAATGTTCTCAACATAAAA
>NW_021604702.1:4210511-4226496 GCF_004785775.1 Grammomys surdaster | reverse complement strand
TTAAATAGACCCATTTCAGTTTTCTTTTTAATTTTTAAAATTTTATTTGTGTGTGTGTGTGTGTGTGTGTGTGTATGTGTGTGTGTGTGTCAGAAGAGAGTGTGGGCCCCTTAGAGCTAGAGCTATAGGAGTTTGTAAGCTGTCTGGTATGGATACTGGGATCTGATCTCTGGTCCTCTGACAGACAGTTAACGGCTCCTACCCACTGAGCCTCCAGGCTGGTTTCCGTCTCACTGAGTTGACCTGGGCTGCTGAGCGTGATGTAAGTGTTTGGCACACATGGCGTCGCCGTCCACAGCCATCACATGGTTTCTCGTTGATTCTGTTTGGCTGTTTCCTTACCATCCAGTATGTTTTTACAAGTTTCATGTTGGCTTCTCACAGTCACCGCAGTTAGGTCCCCAGGTGTCTCTGCAGTCCCTGATACAGGAGCCTCATCTTATCTCATCCCATCTGCCTGCTCCCTTGAGATTTTCAGCAGCTGAAAGGAAAGCTTTAGTGGTGTCCCTGAGTTGTTTAATATTTATGTATACTAAAGTGTAAGTGCTAGTGCAGTACATGCCGAGATCCTGCTGTGTGCTACCAACACCGTTCTAGGAGTTGGGGAGATATGACTGAAGGACACAAACACACTCACACAATAAAGACACTTCACACCCTGTTTCAGAGCCTGTTTCAGAGGCTATAACTGACCCTAATATTATTAAAGAAATTGAAAGTAAATTGCAGCTCAATATCATTTTTGGACATTTATATAAAAGTCTTCAATCAGAATACCAAATTGAAGCCAGGAGTACCTAGAAAAGAACAATACACACATTGCTGAGTTTATCTCATGAATACAGGATTGATTTAACATTCCATCATCAATCAGTGCAATTCATGACGTAAGCAAAATCAAAAAAAGAAAAGTGGGGGGAGTTGTTTCAGTAATCAAAAAAGCCTGAGCAAGCTTAGGAATAAAAGACAATTTACTCAGTTTGACCAACAGCATAGCAAAAATCTTTCTAAATGATGTTTTTTTTTAAAAAACAAAAATGGTTTTTAGAGTTGAAGAGGTGGCTCAGCAGTTAAGAGCACTGGTTGCTCTTCCAGAGGTCCTTTGTGAACATGGAGTTCCCAGCAACTACATGGTGGCTCACAACCATCTGTAATGGGATCTGATGCCCTCTTCTGGTATGCATGAAGATAGCATACTCATATACATTAAATATAAATCTTTTAAAAAATATTTTAGACTTATTGTATGTGAATGAATATTCTGCGTGAATGAATGTGTGTGCTTGCTACCTGTAGAGGCCAGAAGAGGTGTCAAATCTTTTGGAACTAGACTTACAGATAGTTATGAGCAGCCATTTGGATTCTGAGAACCCAGCCTGGACCTCTGCAAGAGCAGCAAGTGCCCTTGACCACTGAGCCATGTCTCCAAACCCCTACATGACAGATATGAATCTAGAAGAAGAAAAGGATATCTGACCGTGCCATTTATATAAGCAGTTCTGCTACAATCTAGTATGCTTTCCTTAAAACAAAACAAAACAAAAACCACTGCTTTTTAAGATTGTGCAGTTAAAAACCACAGGACCTTTAGGGACAAGTCCAAAGCCTTTCCACAACATAGTTTTCCTCAGGCAAGTGGCTAAGTGGTATGTAAATGCTGCAGTAAGGAAGGCATTTCAAGTTGGAAACCACCAAAAGTTAGCTCTGGAGACGGTAGCCTGAGCATGTCAGCTGGGGAGCTGGGGAGGGTTAGCTGGAGGCAGGAGTTGTGATGGCTGTGCCTGTGAGTGTGTTGGTGACATGAAGTCTTCTTAACATGGAGGCTCCAGATAGTCTCCACTTGTACTCAGCTCTGTGTAGCTGGGTACAGAATGCCATGTGCACCTGCTGTGTCTCCTGGACAGTATTTGCATAAGTACACACAGAAGTCGAGTTATGCTCATCCTCTTACCTCATGTGTCAGTTGCTTTGGAACAAATGCAAACGATTTGAACAGAAAGTTTGTAGAACCTATGAATTACCAATAAATACATGAAAGGTGCTGATCGTCTTTAGTCATCGGTGTAATGTAAATGAAAACCAGAGAGAGAGATTACTTTACACGGCCAAGAATGACTGAAATGAAGAAGGCTGATGATACCCATGACATTGAGCCCAGAGCTGGGAAGGTTGCTGATCAGAGCTTAACCCTGCCCTGTCACTGCAAGAAAGTAGTTCAGCAGTATTGAAATGCCATTAAACATACACCTAGATCAATGGACGACATTACTGTCTGTAGCTGTGTGTTCAGGAAGATGAAAAGACATCTACTAGGACACTTGCATATTACTGTTCACAGCAGCCTTCTTAACCAAGTAAAAGTTGGAAATAATCATGCTAGCAACAGGGTTCCAAGGTGAAACACAATAGTCATTCACTGACACCTTAGTAACAGAAAGGAGTCTGTTTCTGATGTGTGCAGTCACGTGAATAAATCTTAAGAGCATACTAATTCAGTGACACTGTTTCATATGTGATTTATTTGTGAGCTGTTATTATAGGCAAAGCTGCTGCAGCAGGTCATGTAGTGATTGTTGGAGTAGGAAAGAGAGAGCCTGCTGCTCAGAACACGAGGTGCCTTTTTGTAAGCTTCAGTAGAGAGTGAGGGGACTACTAGTTGCAGTTCATGTTTGCTGAGGAATGAGAGAATGTGGTTTTTTATCTGTTGTAATGTTCTCTATCTTGTTTGGTTGATAGTTATTCAAAATTCATCTAAAACTTCCTATGTATCATTGTATATGAATCGTATCTCAATAATTTGACTTATTTAAGAAAGATACTAATAAGAAAGATTCTGAGAAGTGAGGTCATTATCTCTGGTCTATAGGCTAGAAGAGCTCTGTTGTCTGTGGATATGTTGGTTGGCCCCCCAAACTGTAAAACCAGTGACTCTGAATTCATGGTCCTCAAATGTTGAAATTACAGGCATGTGTCATGGTGTCTGACATTTAACTTTTGTCAGCTTTTGGCTTATGGGTGGGGAGGCACAGAAGGAGTGGGTTATAAGAGTGCATAACCCATGCCGGCCTGAGATTTGCATCCCTCTGGCCACTACCTCCTGAGTCTGGAAGTATAACAGGTATGGACTTACTTTTCCCAGTATATTCTTTCTTTTCTTGAACAATACATTAGAAGAAATACTTGGGGGAAAATGCCCTTCCCTCTCAACCCTATTATGTACACCAAAGTAATCTTGGGAAACTTTTTTTTTATTTTTATTAAAGTAATAAACTATGAGTTTATATTTTTCATTCTAAAAGCTGTGGCTTCTACTAGGGGTGATGGTAATCCAACAGTGAGAGCTCTTGTTTAGTGACATACTTGATTCTTACACGGGACATGCAAATGTATTCCTTAGTTGCTTTAACAGAGTAGTCTCAGTCTTATGGTATTGCTAATAGATTGAATTTTTTCACTTACTTGTAAGTGGTGCTTTGATTTAATGCTGTTCAGTTACTTATAACCCATCTAGATACATTGCAGACAATGAATATTCTAATTAAATAATGCCATTATAATCTCTAGAAGGAGGGTCTAAGAATTTAGCTCAGTGGTAGAACACAGAACACAGAAAGCTTTGGCGCTTAGAATGTGGTAGGGAGTGTATGTGCAAAGTAATGAAAAGACACCCCCACACCTCAGATGAATGGATTTCTAAAGGGAATCTTTCTGAGTATCCTGTAAAAGTGAAATTAAATTTACTTTGCCATGATTTCAATTTGGAAGATAAATGAGAGTAAGCATGGCATCACACTGTATCAGAGAGAGCTTGTTTGGATCAGGAAGATAAGCGTGTGTACACAATGGCTGATGCACATTAGGAAAGATGGAAATGTAGTGGATCAAGGATCTGTTGGTAGTTTCACTGTGGTCTTTACTCTCACTTGGGTGGATGTGAAAGAGATTCCTCACGGTGGGGGAGGCGTTCTCACTCTCTGGGGTACGTCAGTCAGCTGCTTTGGCTGTATAAGTAGCTCAGCTCTCTGTTCTGTATTACTGCCCTCCCTTGTTTCCTGAGTTCCTGTCATTGAGGATTTCAAGACCTTCCTAGATTGAATGGACCTTCTTTTGAAGGTAGGTATAGAGGAATAGGAGTACCTTGTACATACCTCTGGTTCCAAAGGCCATGCATTTGTGATTGCTGGTGTCAGTTGTAGGTATCATACATGTGATATGCTTAGGACCATACAAAAGACAACCTCACAGATGAGGATTATTGGGAACAGTACAGAGTGTGTCAAATAGGCAATACTTAGTGCGTTAATTTTTGAAGTAGTTGTAGCTATAATGATAAATACGGCATGCTGTGAACATAGGTGAGTGGGGAAATGTAGTTCTTCTGAGAAGCTGATTCATGTCTGCACACTTGTTTTGTATGTGTTTCCCTTTGATAGAGTTTTCCAGAGAAGGACCTTCTCCACTGTCCATCCAAGGACGCGGTTGAGGCTCACTTTATGTCGTGTATGAAAGAAGCCGATGCTTTGAAGCATAAAAGTCAAGTGATCAACGAAATGCAGAAAAAAGACCACAAGCAGCTCTGGATGGGACTGCAGAATGGTAACTACACAGTACCTGATTCCTAAGTCTGTAGACGGTAGTACACAGCCATCACCTGTGAGCAGGTCGTGCTTTAGCTGTAGGAGTAGGAGTTAGCCCTGTCCTCCAGGCCCAGATCTGCATAGTATCTACTCCAGTTCAAACCTGCAAAGTCATCTCTTCCATGTCAGCGTGCCAGTGTTGCTGTGTTCCTGATTCTCTCACGGGCTGGTCACGTAGCTTATGACAGCATAAACCTTTTTGTTTAGCTTCTGGAGAAAGAGTATGGTCCTCGTTCCTTAGCCATGGCTCGCTTTTGGATCATGCCATGCTGTGATTTTGAAACTGTTCCTAAGGCCGTAGCTTGGTTGTTAGAGTGCTTGCTTGGCATTCAGAAGGCTGGCTTGATCCTCAGTGTTGCGTAAGCCGGCATGGTGGCGCGTGTACTCAGGAGGAGGACACAAGTAGATCAGAAGTCGGAGGTCATCAGCTGTATGGCAAGTTTAAAGCCAGCCTGTGCTACCTGAGAGCAGGGGTTCAGAGAGGAAAAGAGAGGGGAAGGAAAGAGGAGGAACAGAGAGTCAGTGAGACAAGAAGAGAGGGGAAAAACTCCTGTTGGAATATGAGGTCATCTGCATTTCTATCTTTGGAAGATCTGTAGCCTCTTACTTTTGCTTATGTTGACTGTCCTGTAATGCTAACAGGTTGGTTTTAGAGACCTGACTTTACCTGGATCCAGGATGTATGCTTAAGCAATACCAACCCCTTAATTATATTGTTCAAATTTTAGCTACTGCGGCATATTAACCATAAATAATTATATAAAATACAATTTTGTTGCTAGTTTTCTGTAAGTGTGTATATGTATCTACATGCTCTATATCTGCATTGGTGCACATGCCTTAAGTCCATGCTTGTATAGGCCAGAGGAAGGTGTCAGATCCCTGGACCTGAAGTTACCAGCCATTGTGAGTGCTGGGGGATGAGCTTGCATCCTTTGGAAGATCTTTTAATCACTAAACCATCTCTTCTGGTCTACTGCTATCATTTTAGTTGGTTGTCATTACATAATGACAGATGTGCTCATGGTGGGTGACAAATCACGTTACATCTTAGTGTCTGTTATTAATCACTATGCATTTGCCATTCACAACATAAACAGCAGGGCATATGTAAGGTGCTGCAGCTTCCTTGTGTGCTTTTGGGGATAAGAAGAAATGGCGCAGACACTGCAAGTGCAGCTCTCGTGTGCCCTGAGCAGAAGACAGTGAGGACTGTGGACTGGCAGCAGGAGGAACCTCATGCAGGAGAATTCATAACTTTGCTACGCTTTACAAAGAAATTAAAGGTGTGCGTGTGGAGTGTTTGGGGAGCAGTCACTTGTGCATGCTTCTGCAGAACCAAACGTTGACTTTGGGTATCGTTCTCCATTGCTTTTCCCCTCACTTGCTCAAATAGGGCCTCACTGAATTTAGAGCTCTCCATTTTAGACACTGGCTGGCCAGCAAGCCTGGGATCTGCCTATCTTTCTGTCCTTAGTGGTGGAGTTACATGTCAACATTACCATGCCTGGCTTTTTCATGTGGGTGCCAGGGACAGAATTCAGGTCCTTGTTCTTGAATAGCAAGCATCATACAAGAGAGCCATCTTCTCGGCACATTCTCTTGTTTTCTTTCTTTCTCTCTGTTTCTTTTCTTCCTTTTTTGAGACAGAATTTCACTGTTAAAATTACTTATACTCAGCCTTTTAACTTTGCTATTTATGAAATAGTAGCAAATAGAATATTGTAACAATTTGTGTAAGATATTCAATTCCTGGAATGATGCTATCATAGCCCTGTTCCTGTGTGGCTCATTACCCTCCTGCTTCAGCCTCCTAAGTGCCTGGAGTACAGGTGCAGGCGTGAGCCCGCCTTCCCTGCCACCAAGATTACTTTCCATGTTTGAGCCATGTGTCACTTTTCCAGTGTGCATGGATAGTTAGGACAGTCCTGTATCTTGTATCTTTCTGTTTGCCTTTGGTCAAGAAGAAAATCCAGTGTAAGTTCTTTCTCATTGACACTGCACTGTTGACCAGTCAGTGTGGCTATTGGATATTTACTAAACTCTACAAAGTTCAGAGTGTTGTGACTTCAGTGACCTCAGTATGTAAGGCACACATTTTATGATGTATATGGTAATCATTTCTCATCCTTCTGTTGGATTCACATTTGATATGGGCTACATGGAATTGTCACATAGTTTTGTATTTGGAATATATAACCTGGTAATGACATACTTGTTTTCCCATCAAAAATTGTCACCTCATAATTAAGAGGATTTACAACCTAAAGAAGGTACACTGCATGCTTAGTTGTGGTAGCAGTACATGCCAGTAAACACAGCACTTAGGGGTGGAGATCAGCTAGAAGAGACCCTGTCACACAGAAGCTAAGGCTCATAGAGAGAGAAAAGATGAAAGAAAAATTGACTTCAAGTAATCCCAGACCTTGAGGGTGGAAACAGGAGGACCAGGAGTTCAGGGCCATCTTATCTATCTAGTCAAGTGTCAAACCAGATTGGACTACGTGAGGTCTTATTTCAGTATTACTACACACACACACACACACACACACACATCAGAGACAGCAGGCTGGCTCAGTGGGTAAAGGCACTTGCCAACAAGCCTGACAGCCAGAGCTCAGCCCTGGCATGCATGTAATGGAAGGAGAGCACTAGCTTCTGTGATTATCCTCTCCCTCCAAGCCATGGTATGCACAGATAGACAGGCATAACTCCGCTGATGTTAACTGTGGAATGCTTGTGAAGGTGGATGCTTCATTGTCTTTCTGTCTGGAAGACTGTCTCTCCTTTTCTGGCTGATGAGCTTCTCGTGTCTACAGTTTCTGTATACTTACCTTTTGTAGGATGCCTGGTGTTTGTAGGGTTAACAGTGTGTATCTAACTTGTCCTGACAGTGCACAGAAGGTGTGGTCCTCCAGCACCTAGGGACACAGAGCCAGCTCCTGGGAGTACAGTCAGCAGGGGAGGGTGTGTGCGGGGTGGGGGCTGGGGTGTGCTGCCTTGTCCACACCTTTGCTCTCCGGTGTTCTACACTACTGTGTCTTCTGTATTGTACTGCATAATGCTCGAGGGCTCAGCATGTGTCTTACATTTTTTTCCTCAAAACATGGTGTTATCTTACAGAGTAAAAGACAAAAGTTTTGATTTACTTTTTTATCTCTTTCTCACAAGACCAGGAAGTACTATTAAAGTGTTTCATAAATAGTGCAATATTCTGAGTTTAAATTATTTATGGAAATGGATTTTTATATTTAAGGACTTTTATTTGGGGGAGGGGTGTGACAAGGTCCTGATTGTTTGTGAGGTCATAAAGCTGTTGTCACCTTCTTGTTGATGCAATTGTAAATTTGTCCAAATTCAGACAAAGCAGGTGGTCCACTTGTCCCACTCAGAGCTGCACCTGGAGAACAGCACCACCAAGCACAAGTTTCATCGATTTTTGAATACTTTCAAATGCTAATTTTAATTTAGAAACTCTCTGAAGGAGAAATAAGAAAAGCTTCTGAAACCAAGAAAACTCATTTAAGGCATAATGTGCCTTTCAGTTTTTAATAGGCTTTCATTTTAGATACGAGAATGTGCTACCTCTCTGAAACAGTTCATGGTACCAAACAGAAAAGAAGGTAGCATTTGTATCTATGAGACAGTTGTCAGTCCCTGTGGAGGACTGCTGTTCAGCATCACACTGTATGGGGAGAACTGAGGAAATCGCTACAAGATAACAAGAATAATACAAGGCTCGGCTTTTCGCCAGCCTTCTCTGAGTATACCTACTTCTTTTTCTATTTGGGTTTTTGAGACAAGGTTTCATATAGTTCAGGCTAGACAGATGTTTAGCCCCCCCACCCCCCGCCTCAGCTTCCAAGTGATGGCATTGTGGGTGTGCGATACCATGCCCAGGGTGAGTCAACACTTTAGAAAAATGATGATTTTAAAGTTCCATACACTTGGAGATAAAAGTAATATTTGGCTGTTAAATACACTTACAATTTGTATTACTTATCAAATGTGGTTAGACTTTTTAATTAGCCTACAGTGTGCTATTTGCCACACACACCCCTCTACTGCTTTTTTTGAGACATGGTTCTAGTATATTCTGGCTTCAACTTAGTATCCTCCTGCCTCAGCCTCTCAAATGTAGGGGTCACATGCATGTGCGAACACACTCAGCCCCTGTTTGCCATTTTTAGCATAAAACTGGATTTAAGAGGAAATAGGAATTATGCATGACAGGTGATACCTTAGAGACACATGTGCTCGAGGCGGATGTTTTATGTTTTCATCTTGCTGGTTTTCTTGGTCTGCGCACTGGATTGGCTCAGTTCTATAGCTCCGCCTGTGAGCGAGTCAGGTCACTTTTTTTCTCTGGAGCTCCCTTATAAATGCAAAGATGGGATCCTAGTAACTGATTTTTTTTTTTCCCTCAGTGATTTTTCAGGACTGCCTGGATGAAATAAAGAAAGGCATTTTTAAATGAATGAGATGTGAAGTTACTAAGACTAAGATGGTTATAATGGAATACAAATTATAAAGGTTAAGTTCTAGACATCAGTGCAACTATTGAGTGTGGTTTTCTAGTAATTACCTTTACTTTCTAAGTGTCTTTGCCAGGAGATTGAAGCCAGGCCTGCCAGGTGGTAAAATGAGCTCAGTTTCCAGTCAAAGCATTTGCTCATCTGAGCTCCTCTGTCACCTCCCCACTGGTCATTGATTCATAAAACGGATAGACGTCTTATAATCGGTTTTATAATCCAACACTTAAGTTTGGTGAAGGTATATGTGTCTGCACATGGGTATGCCACATGCGCAGGTGCTCTTAGAGGCCAGAGCTGGCAGACCCTGTGGCACTAGAACTATAAGTGGTAGAAGTGGCCTGATGTGCTTGCTGGGAACCCAGGAGCTCATGTCCTTCGGAAGAGCAGCAAGTAGAGGGTAAGCACTGAGCCAGCATTCCAGGCTGGTTTTTGGTTTGTCCACTTGTGCTACTTTAAGATTCAGTTTACTATTAGTGTATGGCTGAGTATCTATGTATGGGAATGTGCCCCTGAGTGAGGGTGCCTACAGAGTCTAGCAGAGGGAATCACATCACCTGGCACGGCAATTATAAACGTCTGTGAGGACTGGAAATTGAACTCTGGTCCTCCCAGAGAGCAGCAAACAATCTTAACTGCCGAGCCATCTCTCCACATTCATTTTTAAATAGGTCTTAACAAGTACACTTTTTATTTTGATAAAGTGTTTGTGGGTGTGTCCATGTGAGTGTTTGTGCACACATGGATGCTGTTGCCCTTAGAGGTTACTCCAGAGGTGCCAGATGCCCTGGGACTGGAGTTACAGCAGCTGTGAGCCACCCTGTGTGGGTGTTGGGAACTGAACTTGGATCCTCTGGAAGAGCAGTAGCATCCACTCTTAACACTGAGCCATCTCTCCAGTTCTTCTCTTTTAGTGTTGTTTTTTTAATCATTCTTGTCTGTGTGGATGTGAGTGAGTGTGTGTGCATGTGAGTGTGTGTGCATGTGAGTGAGTGTGTGTGCATGTGAGTGAGTGTGTGTGCATGTGAGTGTGTGTACATGTGAGTGTGTGTGCATGTGAGTGAGTGTGTGCATGTGTGTGTGCATGTGAGTGTGTGTGCATGTGAGTGATTGTGTGTGCATGTGTGTGTGCATGTGAGTGAGTGTGCATGTGAGTGAGTGTGTGCATGTGTGTGTGCATGTGAGTGTGTGTGCATGTGAGTGATTGTGTGTGCATGTGTGTGTGCATGTGAGTGAGTGTGTGAGTGTGTGTACATGTGAGTGTGTGTACAGTGGGTAGTGTAGGTGCTGCAGTGTGCATGCAGAGGTCAAAGAATAGCATTGGGGAGCTGCTGCTTTCCTTCTAGCATGGGATCTAGGGATTGAGCTCTGGTGTCAGGCTTGCCTTGTGACTTCACCCTTGAGCTCTCTTACCAGCCCTCATTTAGTCTTGATTTCTCTTAACCTTTTGCCTTTCCTAATGAAACTCTTGCTCCTCTGAGGATACGTGAGTATAAAGCTCATATCTACCACCACAGAGTCCCAGCATCTCTGACCAAGCAGAACGCTGTTTTCATTTGACCTTTTCCTGCTGTATAAAGCGTTTTCTCCTTTTCTTTTCTGTGGCCATGACTTCACAGTCATCTTTTTTTTTTTTAATTTATTTAATGTAATTTATTTATTTTTTTCAAATTGTAATTTATACTCATTCACACAGGGGTTATAAACACGGAAAGGCAGGATGTGGGGAAGGGGATGACACTGGAGTGTGGGTGTTCATGGGGAATACAGATATCTTTGAGAACAGGGTATCGGCTGGGTAATGGTTCAGGGGACAGGTCGATATGGCTCTGCCTATGATTCGATTGTCCTTATCTAAGTTGGTATTATCTGCCAAGGCTACCTATTTACAAGGTCTATGACTACTCAGGCTGGTAAATTGTCACAAAAACTGCCTGTTTACAATAGCTTATAGCCATCTGTTTCAGTGTTTATCCACAGAGACCCAAGACTTGGTATTAGTATACATGTATGACAGGCCTATTGCTGATTTTAGGCCTATGGCTGATTTTAGGCCTTCAATGTATAAGCAGGGCTGCCCCTGACATCTCCTCCCTTCTCTAAGTATAGACGGGCTGTGGCGAATCTAATCTTGCGAAGGCGGGGATAGAGGCCTGACCTCCAGTAATTGAAGGGGACCTTGTAGTGGCTCCAGTCCCCCTGTCGTTGTCCAGTGAGGCATGAGGGCCATACCCGTCCCGATGTCTTTTTCCTGGAGAGGGGATACTTTTGACATCAACCCCTATGCAGTCAGGCTTGTCCCTCAGGGAACCCAGAGAGATATTTTTAACTTTTATTGGTATTCCCTTGCAGTGCTTAGCCTCGCAGCCTAAGCAAGAGTTCAGGTCACCTGTCAGAGGGGGTTCTGGGTGGCCCCTCTCAGCTTGGTCTAGGGGCGGAAGTCCCCTCTTTTAGGTTGGGTGGAGATGGGTTTTGGGAACACCATGTATAAAGTAACAACCTCATCTTGAGGCTCGTGGTCCTCCATTGCTAACTTATGATACTGTATCTGAATAAGTTTTGCTACCAAATTATTTATCTGTTGTATAGCAGAGTTAGTCAGCCTATTTGAGGCCCAGGGACCAGAAGAAATAAGCAAAAAGAACCCAAATAATGGTCCCAAGATGAGAGGAGGTAGGGTTGACAACCCTGGAGAGGCTGAAAACCAATTCTTGTACCAGCACTCATCTTTCTCTTTCTCTCTCTGACTTTTCTCAGGGCCTTCTCTGACCTTTTTCATGCTCTTTAACCATCCCTGTCTTGTCTATGTAAAGGCAATATTCTTCTTTAAGGGCTGTACACAGTCAAGAGCTGTACACAGCTTTTTCTATTGTAAAAGAGTTAATCAAGTCCAATAAGGATCTTTGCGATTTTTGGAGGTCTCTTCAGACAGCGAAACGAGGGATTTCTTCAGATTAGTGATGTCAATCTCTAGCTGTTTGATGTTCTTGTCAGTGGTCCTTCGAAGGTCTGAGTAGTATAAGTTCGGAGGCCAGCATCTGGATTAGAACTTCTAACAGCAGACATCACGGGTGATTCATTTTTACCTGGAAAGGAAAAAGAAGGGAAATCTCAGGGAGATTTCTCTTCCCTGGATGGAAATTGTTATTCATTTTATTTTTGGTTGGACCTGGCTTTGTGGGGTTATCTATTTATTTCATTAATCTTTGTGGTAGCCGATTAGCTGTGCCTTCTGTGGTATCCAACAAGCATATCAATCCTCAGCCCCATAAGGGAACTGGGTCTGGGCCATTCCCTTTAAGGGTAAGAGGGTCCTTCCCCATATCTGTGGCATAGCTTTTATTGGTCTCGGTGATGCCAGAGGCAGTCAGCAGCAGATTTGGCACGAGGTTTCAGTTTTAGATAGTTAAAAGTGAACAAGGCATGATGGAGAGTATTTTAGGGGGACTCCTCCTGGGGGGGGTCCAGTCCCCCTGTTTTGTTTTTAAACCCAAATTTTCAGAGTTCTTGTAGAATCAGGGCAGAAGCACCAACAGTCGCTTCTTCCACACTAAGAGAGTCATGCGGACATTATTTAAAGAAATATAAATCTATATTAATAATCTCTTTTATTAAAGGACTGTTATAGCACAGCTGACAACTAATCAGGCCATATAATGTATCGATTAATAATAGCTTCTTCTACTTTTTGTGAGATTACTTCTCTTTTGTCAATTAATTGTTGAGAGAAATTAGGATTTACGTCTCACTTGAGAATATTAAACAGAGACTTAAATTCTTTTGTGGAGAGCTTAAAATAAGATCTTAGCCAGTTAGCATCTCCTAGAGACTTTTGAAAATAATATGAATTAAGTGAGCTCTCTCTCTTTTTTTTTTTCAGACCCTTTATCTGTTTTTACTTAATGGGTATTTTATATATTTACCTTTCAATGTTATCTCCTCTCCCATTCTCCCCCAAAAATCCCTTATCCCATACCCCCTCCTCCTTTTTTTATGAGGGTGTGCTCCAAACAGCTTCCCAGTCCCATCTCCCTGCTCTCGAATTCCCCAACACTAGGGAATCCAAACTTTCGGGGACCATGGCCCTCCATTTCTACTGATGTCTGACAAGGCCACCCTCAATTACCTATATAGGTGGAAACATGAGTCCCTCCCTTGGTGCTCTCAGGCTGGAGGTTTAGACTTTGGGAGCTCTGGTTGAAACTTTTGATACTCCTTCTAGAAAGGACCAAAGCACCCACACCTTCTTCTTGAGTTTCATGTGGTCTATGCGTCTTCACAGTCATCTTGCTGAGTGTTGTTTGTATGGTTCATTTTCCCTCTGTTTCTTTTTGCCAGCTCTTCTTGGTTTGGGCCTTCCTGCCACTCTGCTCTGACATTGTGTCTCTATAATCTGCTTCCCCTTTTATGGACATTATTCAATGTTAATTATTCAAATAGTTATTGATTGCATAGTGTGTGGTTTGTGCTGTAGTAGCTGTAAATACCCAGGGAGCAAAACAGGCAGACATGCTATCCTTGAGAAGTTAGATTCTAGTGCATGATGCAGTCACTTGGTATAGGTCGTATCCACAGACACACGTGTAGGCTGGCCCACAAACCTTACCTGATGTAGTGGCCTTAGATGAAGACTGAGCGCTCAGGGGATTAGGATTTATCTAGAGTCAGAGTGTCACAGGCAGATGGGGACTAGGGACAACAGAGGCAAGGACACTGAAATTGGAGTATTCTAGGTACTTTGACAGAACAGAATCCCAAGGGCAGGGAGGGTTGGTGGTGCACTTACAAACCCTTCTCTGTTAGTGTGCTCGTATTTTTTTCTTGATTGCTGAGGCCTTCACTTGTAACACCTTGTAAACTTACAAACACCTTTATTACTCTGTTGGAACTGTCTGGATCACAGACAGTCCAGGATCAAAGCTCTAGCAGATTCATGTCTAGTAAGTGCTTGTTCTACTTTAAAGACCCTACCTTGCTGCTGTGTCCTCATGGCAGGAGACAGGCTGGAATTACCTCCCTCTCTTTAACACACACATACTCACGCACGCCCGCACGCATGCATGCACCACTTTGAAAGTGCTAACAGGTGCTGAGACAGAGCCAGTAGACTTGTGCTCTTGTATTAAGGTCGATAGGGATGGAAGACTTCTGTAAAGATGAGGTGAACTCTAACAGATGAGAAGAGCTAGCTCGTATTAAAGAGCCATGTTTCAAAATACAAGGCAAGAAAGCTTGGTTTCGGTCTTAGTTTCTTCACATTTCTACTACAGAAGTACTGTAGATCCAAAACAGTAAATAGTGACCTCATCCATTTCTGTAGACTGGGGTAGTATAAGATCAAGACACCTGCAGATTCAGTGTCTGCACAGGGGTGGGGATTCTTCGCTGAGTCCTCAACAGGTGAAAGCACCCTGGGGTCTCATTCATAAAGGTACTAATCCCACTGGTAAAGGCTCATCATCAGACATAACCATCTCTAAACCTCGCGGCCACTTAATACCATAAAGCCTTTGGACATGGCTGTGGGAAAGTGTAGGGCATGATGAGTTAGTTCACAGCAGGTAGGATTCAGACAACTGACAGGACTGTTATGTCTTGGATGTAATGTCCCGGGGGAAAGGACAAGGTAATGAGTTTGGAGGAATGGGAAAGAATCTATTATGTGGGTTCTTGTAGGCCAAGGCTAAAATGTGAAGGTTTAAGGGTAATGGGAAGAGCAAATGGAGGAGGGATTTTGCCCAGAGAGTGCTGAAGTAGCACCTGCTGCTGACGAGAGGATAGGAAGAAGAGACTGGAGCGGAAGTGGGGAATGTGGCGGCCTAC
The DNA here is from genome assembly GCF_004785775.1 of Grammomys surdaster. NCBI lineage: Eukaryota > Metazoa > Chordata > Mammalia > Rodentia > Muridae > Grammomys > Grammomys surdaster. The sequence continues at coordinate 4,211,504 of NW_021604702.1, read as the reverse complement.
AGTGGATAAAAGACTGCTGTGATTGACGATCATTTTGAAGGTAGACTTGACCAAAGCTATTATTAGATCGAGTGGACTGAGGAAATGCTAATTTGGGATCCTAATGGTGTTCTGTTCTCGGAGCTGTGACACCCCAGATAGAGAGAGCATAGATGTGTGTGTCCTAACGGTGTTCTGTGCTTGGAGCTGTGACACCCCAGATAGAGAGAGCGTAGATGTGTGTCCTAACGGTGTTCTGTGCTCGGAGCTGTGACACCCCAGATAGAGAGAGCATAGATGTGTGGTCCTAACGGTGTTCTGTGCTCGGAGCTGTGACACCCCAGATAGAGAGAGCATAGATGTGTGTGTCCTAACGGTGTTCTGTGCTCGGAGCTGTGACATCCCAGATAGAGAGATGATAAATGTGTTGGCGGCAAAGCTGCCTGGAGAGTTCATCTTTATGACTCAAAGTTTGAGCTGTGTGAGGCAGCCACATTGAAATTGACCTAGCTGGTAGAAATCCTTACTTTGTGTGTGACAGTAGAGAGTGTGTAGTAGTCTAGGATATAACTCTGCAGCATCTGAATTCATGCCCTGTTCAGATTCACAAGCAGTGCCTATTTTATAATTGTCTTTGGCCTGTCACAGTTTCTGTTGCAGACCAATGACTAAGTTTAGCCTACATGTATTGTTGAAGAATATACAGCATAGTGAGAAAGTTGTTTAAAGTTTTAACCTCTTAGAGTATTCACTTAGGTTTAATTACAGAATAAACAGGCTGTTTATCTTCTATATGTGTTTTTAAATTTTTAAATTAATTTTGAAGTTGATTAAAATTTGAAGTAGGGTCTCAAAAAAATTATTTAGCTCTGACTGGCCTGAAACTGTCTTGTAGACTAGGCTGGCCTCAAACTCACAGAGAGCTACCTGCCTCTCTCCCTTCCAACTTCTCCAATTAAAGGTATGTGCTACCATGTCCAGCACTCTGTATAATATATATGCTTCTATCTATCT
>NW_021604702.1:4204623-4210501 GCF_004785775.1 Grammomys surdaster | reverse complement strand
TGCACACATGCAGAAAAGGGTGATAGGAATTTTATAAGTGGATGCATTTGTGCTTTAATGGGAAGATAGTTTGTTAGGCTTCTGAAGAAAGATAGCTCATGAAATTTAAATAAATACAAGCAATATTTGGATTATAGCCTCCTAGAATACAAACATCATAGATAAATGACTAGGGGGGAAAATCTAGACAGTTATTTCAGAATACTGAATAGATTATACTCATGTTAATTTGCCAGAAGGCATCTTGATAGCCTGGGAAATGTGTACATCTGTAGCTATAGGTCATCTGTGCGCTTCTGGTATGAGACTTAGTTGATGTGTGCAAGTCTGTGTCTAGGCTGATACTCTGAATTCCACTTGACGATAGATAGATTAAGGTAGTATTTAGTTTCATTGAAATAAAAAGGGTTAGTTTTATAGGCATATAAAAATTTAATTTTTGTCATAATCCCTTTGAAATGTAATTTCCTATTTGTTAGTCCTTTATCTTAAGTTTGCTCTGCTTAAAAAGAAATTAAATTTTTGTAAGTTCTAAGATTGGTGTCTTTCATTTTAATATATTTGAAAAGATTCGTGAAGTATTTTCTTATAAACATATTGATTGATCCATTATGTAAAAATGAAATCTGAACACATCTTTTTGTTTTGTGATGTGGTTTTGTCCCTTTGTCTTCCCCTTTCGTCCCCTTCTCCCCTCCTCTCATTTCTTGTATACACAGGGTTTTGCCGCCTCCACATATACCCTAGACTGACCTGTAACTTACTATGGAGCCTCCTACGCTCTGGGAGAGAGGCTTGAACCATCTAAATACATAGACATATATTGTTTAACATATGTGCAAGCTTGTATTGAAATGTAAATTAATTCATGACTATAGGAGAACAGAAGTGAATTCTGCTACTTTCCCTTAGAATAGCAGGAAACACTAGATGTCCCAGAGCCATTCCCTCCCTCTTGTACTATGCACTTGAACATTTCTTTGAGTGACCACTGTTGTCATGCCGGGTATGCAAAGTTTGAGCTATCACAGCTATAGTTTCTCATCTATTCCTGTAGCCCAGCACTTGGATCTGTATGTGCAGTTGTTACAGTGATCTCTTTGGCTCACTCTCAGAGCTATTCTTTTAAATATTAACTTAGTGTTTTACTTTTTGAGATGGGGTCCAGGCTTGCCCAGCAAATGAGCTATCTCCCTGTCCTACTGCTTATATTTAAAAAGCAAATAAAATGTATGTTTGTGACATGACCTCAACTATTAGCTCTGACCATCCGGAGCTCACTATGTAAACCACGTACATTGGCCTTAAACTTAGAGAGGTCCTCCTTCCTCTGCCTCCCGAGTGCCGAGACTAAAGGCATGTGCTTAAAGTATTTTTAGTTATATGTACTTATGTATATTTGCATGCGAGTATCCTCAGAAGCCAGAGGTGTCCAATTCCCCAGGAGCTAGAGTTACAGATGGTCGTCATTCCTTTGTTGTGGGTGCTGTGCCCTTGGCTCTCCTGGAAGAGCAGTACGTACTCTAACTGCCGATCCATCTCCAGTCCATCCTTGCGCTTCTGAAGCAACTTGTCTTCTGAATATATCCTTCGGATTCTTTTTATTTTCTTCCAGAGTTCTCCCCTTCCTCTCTCTTAATCTAGTTCTGCTTGTCTTTTTTGAGGAGGATGGAGGGGTTTGAATGATTGAGATAGAGTCTCACTATATAGCTCTGGCTAGCTGTCCTGAAAAATCAGTATGTAGCCACGGCTGACCTCAAACTCACAGAGCTCTGCCTGCCTCTGCCCCCATGCTGGGATTAAATTCCTGTGCCACCACACCCAGTTTAGTCTATGTATCTATGTATCTTTTCATAGATAAGGTTTAGTTCTGTGCGTCTTTGTGGGAGTTTTTTGTTCGGTTGGTTGTTTTGTTTTCTTTTAATTCTGAGGAGATCAGATCCCCTGGGAATGGAATTACAGATGATTGTTAGCCACCATGTGAACGAAGGGGATCGAATGCTTGTCCTCTGTCTCTCCAGCTTCCCAGTTCTGCACGCTGGGAAACAAACTTCTCCCTCAAATATTTGAGCTTCATTTACTAGCCTCTGCCCCATCCAGTTGTTATCTCTATGGAATCCACATGGTCAGATAACAATTTTTGTTCAACATTCAGTAGTTAATGCTATTCAATGTGTTAACTATTTCTAGGTGTCATGTCAGGTTTTAAACAAAAGTGAGAATTTGATGAGTTCAAGCCCCTGTTCTCCATCCATGTCTTCATTCTTCTTGTCTCTCCACCTTTGTAAATTAAGTCTCCATTAGTTCCTGTGGTGATAGTGAACTCTGATTTCAGAATTCTACATATTAAAAAATGTTTCTTCAACTGAATAAACACTAGTTTCTTTACCTCATTGTATGACTTTTCTCCTTTATTACTTTAGAAGCTATAGAGAATTTACAAATCTTTTTATATATAAATCATATTTACATATTATAAAACTATGACAGTGTTTAACTAGGACTCAGAGAATTGCCAGATTTCTGGATACTAGAAATGGCAAATGTCGAATTATAGACAAGTGAATAAATGTGTGACTTTGAGATGCAGCAAAATGAAATGTGTTACATACTTGTTTTGTGTTTTTAAAAAAAATCTGCAACTCCTACTACTAATTAAGTGCTTAGTAATTTTAGAGAGTATTATGCACTCTTCATACTTTGTCCAAATTGAAACTTCCTGAGCCCACTGGTCCTTCCAACTCTTGTGTTTAATTCTTCTGCAGCATCTGTGTCAAACCCTGTCCTCAGTGAGTCCTGATGGCTACCTTCCCCCAGAGTTGTAGTTCAGATAGCAGTTTCATAAGGTCCTCTGGGTCTAAGTGAATTCTTGGCCTCTTTCCTCTTAGCTCATGCCTTTGTCATCTTTAGGGGATTAAAATATCCCACCATTTGTTAATTGAAGTAAATTTCTTCAGGTCTAATTCTAGATTTCATTCCCATTTGTCATGTTAAAACCTTGAAGATTTTGTAGGACTCCACTTTACTGATAACGCCTTAGATGTTGCCCTGTAGAAATACTTGTCTGTGTTCACTTTTCATGCTTTTAAGGGTGATTTGATATAAAGTGTTAAGTACCTTATAATCTCATTTTTCGCATACTTTGTGAAGCATAAGCAATATCTGCCTGCCTTCAGTAAGGAGCAGAACAGAGGTGAGATGGAGGAAATGGGAAGAGAAAAGACAAGAGGGCTGAGTCACAGGGAAAGACCTTATATTCTGAGCGCCATCTCTGTCTTTGGTTCTCTTGTTTATTTCCACATGCCATGCTCAAGAGAATATACTGTGAGATTCTGATATTTGAGTTGTAAGTGAATAATATGGGAAATAATAGGTTTGTCTCAGATTTTGTTAACCTCATTTTGCCATTAGGATCCTTAGAAGTTCTGACTAAAATTTCCGTTCTTTTAGGGTTTATCATGTGTATCACTTATTATTAAAATTTGCTGAATAAAGGACTAGAGGGATGTCTTTGTGGTTTAGAACACTAACTGCTCTTTCTAGCACTTGGGTCCAGTTCCCAGCACCCACGTGTCAGCTCACAATCATTGCTATCTCCAGTGCTGGGGGTTCATGGCCCTCCTCTGACCTCTGTAGACACTAGGCATGCACATGCTGTTATACATGTCAAACAAAACAGTTTTACACATGAAAGAATTTTAAAAATAATTACTGAATAAATGTTTAAGAGAGGGGGAGCATGTGCTTGCACACGTGTGAACATGTGCCTGTTTGTATGTGTATCACATACAATAATAAGCAATAATTGCCTGCCTTCAGTAAGGAGCAGAACAAAAGAGAAGATGCGTCTGCATGCATCCACATGCAGATGCCCGTGGGAGCCAGAGGATGTTGGACAGTAGGTAGCTGTGGGCCATGCCACTTGATGTGCATCTCTCCAGCCCCCGTCTGATTTTCCACTCTGGTGCTGTTTGGTGCTTCTTTTTGATGCTGCTTTCCACCAGCGAAACATCTGTGTGCTTTTTTACTTCAGGACCACTTGTCTTAGCCTTCTGCCATTCGAAGAAATGGGATCTGGGTAGGCAGAGAAGACCTGAGCCACCAAGCGCTAGTAGTGCAAATAAAAGGGCTGTGAAGACACTTTAGAAATTGTTAACTTTGTGCTGGTCTGATTTTGTGTGTGTGTGTGTGTGTGTGTGTGTGTGTGTGTGTGTGTGTGTGTGAAGTGCAGGAGGAAGCCTAGTGTGGTTTTAGATGCAGACTGTTGAGCAACCCCACTTTCCACACCCAGTGAGGAGAGGCTGAGCCCTGCCTGCTTGTTTCGTTTGCTGTTTTCGTTCTTTCCTGTTAGTGAGTGTAAGATCATGAGCTGTTTGTAAATTAGGAACATCTTTAAAGGGATGTTTTCATGCTGCCACTATGGACATATTAAATGAAGTACCAATAGAAGGGGATTTTCCTAGAGGTTATTATAATTAATAAAATTATGTAATGCCTTAGACCTGGATACTCTTACATGCATTATCTTGTGATTCCTTATGAAGATTAAGTAAAAGTTATCAACTGTGCAAATGAGGAAATGAACTTAACTACTAAAGAGGTGGGACCAGGAATTTTAGCCTAGATCGCCTCTGATTCCAAAATGAAGGCATATTCCATTACATCTGGGGATTATTAACTCTGGCTACATATTGGAGTCATCTGGAGAGCTTTGAGAAAGTACTGGTGCCAGTAAGTCAGGCACTGTAATTGATCTAGGGAATGCCCCACGCACTGGTGCTCTTAAATGCTTCCTAGGTGATCCCAGTGAGGAGGTGACCAAGAAGGATAACAGCTTTAGTGGCCACTAGTGTGTCTTTGCTTGCAAACATTTGCCAGCAGGCAATTGTAAGTGTTTCCTAACTGACATTCTCTTACTTAACATAAAGAATTAGATAAAGAGAAGATAGTGTATATAATAAACATTGGAAAGATTTTACTGACCAGGGTTGTGGAGGTGGCTCGGAGGTTAGGAGTACTGGCTGCTCTTCCAGAGAACCAGGATTCAATTTGTAGCACCGCATAGTGGCTCACAACCATCAGTAAGTCCTATTCTAGGGACCCTATACTCTCCTCTGGCCTTTGCGGATACCATACATGCACATGGTGTCCAGATATACATGTAAGCAAAACTCCCGTACACATAAAATGAAATAAAATTTTAAAAAGTTAGAGTGGCCATAGTATGGGATATCCTTACTTTTAGTGTTTATAAAACTTAAGATAGATTTCTGACTTTTTCTTTCTTTAAGTTGTTTCCTGAGTAAAGTGAAATGTTTTTGATTCATTGTTCAGTTCATTTCTGGACCTCTGAATCTCAGGAAGTGACACACTCGTTGAGACTTAGAGGAAGCACACTTTCTCAGCACATGGTGGATCAGGTTACGAGAGTCAGTGTGTACTTTGAACAGGAGCACACTCACGTAGTCAGTCTTTTTAGTCCTTTTTTCCTTTTTGTTTTTGTTTTCGGCTAGGCACGGAAGTCAGTTTCCTTTAATCCTAGCACTCAGACACGTATGTGCATACATACCCATAAATATACACTTAAAAAACAATAAACCAGCTGGGCAAGGTGTCACATGCCCTTAAACCAGCACCCGGGAGGCAGAAGCAGGTGCATCTCTGAGTTTGAAGCCAGCCTGGTGTACACAGTGAGTTCAGGTCATTCAGGGCTACAGAAAAACCCTGCCTCAAAAAACCCTTAAACTGAGCAAATAAATAAATACTAAGTTTTGAGACAGGGATGATGGTTTAAGGAGAACTGTCTTCCATATGCTTGGTCTTTGAACACTTGGTTCCCAGTTGGTGACACTGGAGACTGGTTCCCAGTTGGTGACAC
>NW_021604702.1:4203220-4204613 GCF_004785775.1 Grammomys surdaster | reverse complement strand
GGAGACTGGTTCCCAGTTGGTGACACTGGAGACTTGGTTCTCAGTTGATGGCACTGTTGAGGTGAGTCAGCCCTGCTGGAGAGAGCATGTTGCTGGGGACAGGCAGACCAGACGGTAAGATCATGTAGCCTCCTCACCCAGCTTGCAGTTGCTTTCTCTGCTTCACGCTTGCCTTTGAAGAGCCTGGCTGCCAGGTGGCTACTTGCTGCCGCGCCTCCTCCTCCTCGTAGTGGACTGTTGTTCCCCGGAACCACAAGCTCAGATAGAGTCCTCCTCCGCTCAGTCGGTTCTAGTCGTCATCACTGCAGCAGAAAAGGGACTACTTACTACACAGGCAGTCCTGGGGCCTGGAGCTCCGTGTGCACCAGGCCGACCTCGGACTCACCAGTTGCTCATTTCTACCTTCTAAATGCTGGATTAAAGTGTGCACCACCATGCGTGGCTGGTTTATTTGTCAAATTATGCGTATGTTTGTGGGTATGCATGTGGGAGTATGCATGAGAGTCCCAGTACCCACTGAGGCCAGAAAAGGATATTGGATCCCCTCGGCCTAGCATTCAGGTGGTGAGTGCTGCGAGCGGAAGTGAGGTTCTCTGCAAGAACAGCATGCACCTCTTACTGCGGAGCCAGCTTTGCAGCCTGTTCAGAACGTTAGGGAACGATGTGACTCTCGGGGAAGATCATTCTTTCACAAGTGTTTGAATGGGAGCACACAGGACAACAGTGTATGTTACTAGCCTGTGATGAACGTTTTGACGATTGAATCCTCAGTTTTCCAGTAAATTTGAAATAAATACTTCTTAATAAGAATTCAGTAATTGCCTTCCTAAAAGGAAGAGTTATCTGAGTGGCTTTGAGGAGTACTCTAAAGATGTAATATGCAGCTGTACTTTATTGCCAATGATGTGAACCTCGAAGCCTTTGAGAGGTGACTCAGTGTTTAAGAGCACTTGCTGTGCCTTTGAAGGTGATCGTAAGCACTATGCAGCACTTGCCATCCGATTACTTTTTCTTTCAGTACTATCATGAATATGTGCTTTTACCATCTGTACTTTGTAGAAGAAATTGAAGGACAGTTGTAAAAGCACCGTGCTTGGGCCTGAGGAGATGGCTCAGTGCGTAAGAGCGCATGCTCTGTAAGTACCAGGACTGGAGTTTGAGTCCTAAGAGCCCACATTTAAAAAAAAACCTGGCATGCCTGCAGCCCCACTGCAGGGTGGAGAGAGGGGTGCAGAGGCAAGAGGCTTGCTGGGGCTTATGGCCTCTAAAAGAGCTCCCGGTTCAGTGCGAGACCCTGTCTTAAGAATAAGGTGGAGAGGGTTCCAGCAGGATGCCCAGCATGCGTCTCACATCAGCATTTAGATGTGAGAGCACACCTCAGATGTCCACTGTG
>NW_021604702.1:4175794-4203210 GCF_004785775.1 Grammomys surdaster | reverse complement strand
TGTGCTCACACACACACCTCAGGTGTCCACTGTGCGTGTCTCACACACACACACCTCAGGTGTCCACTGTGCGTGTCTCACAAAGCACACATCAGGTGTCCACTGTGCGTGTCTCACACACACACCTCAGGTGTCCAGTGGCTAGAATCATAGGCATGAACCACCGTGCAGGGCTCATGAACTGGTAATGTTCTGCATAAGCTCTTCTGGGTGTTTTCTTTTGTTTTTAGTTTTAATCTTTGATGGGTATCTGTAAGGACCATCATTACAAACTGCAAGTGTGGAGACACCTGGTTACATCTTCTCTTAGGCTGCCATTCTTTGACTTTTATTTGTGTCTTTTAATAACTATAAAAATTACTCAGGCTGTGCGTGGTGGCACATATCTGTAATCCTAGCACCTAGGAGGCAAAGCCTGGAGGGTTGGTGTAAGTTAAAGGCCAACTGGCCTACCAGTGATTTCCAGGATAGCTGAGAATACAGACTAGAAGTTTTGTCTCAAAAAATTAATTAATTAATTAATTAATTAATTAAAAAAGTCTATTCTTGGTCACAGTACTTCTAGCACTGCTTGGAAAATACATATTTTCTAAGAATGTTTAAAAGTAACTAATACAGATTCTTTGTGGTTTTAGTTTTTTATTACATTTAATTTGTGTGTATGTGTGTATGTGTGTATGTGTGTATGTGTGTTACAAGGTAGAGGACAACCTGCAGGAGTTTGATTTTCTCCACAGTGTGAGTCCCAGGATCGGACTCAGGTTGTCAGTCTTGGGGACAAGGGGCTTTACTCACCGAGCCTTCTCATCAGCCCCTGCTCAAGAGATAGAAACCACACTTAAAAATTAAAGTCTTACAGAGAATGAGTTATGTGCTACGTAAGGCTGGATAAGAAAAGCTTGTGTGTACCCCTTTCCCGTGGCTGGGGTGCAACCTCAGTGGGGAGTGGAGTTAACACCTGAGTTAGAGAGGCTTGTCCCTTTCCCAGGCCACTGTAACCCACCAGTAGTCAGGGTAACGTAGTTGGTGAACAGTAGGGACCCAGAAGGCCCTGTAGTGCCTCCACTGTGTTTACAGACAGGAAGCTTTCTGCGTGCTGACTTCTGTCTTCCTAAGAAGACTACACAGCTGACACATATGACAGGAGTGGCATCTCCTTTACTGTTCTTACCCTAGTGGCTCTGACCCATCTTGCAGCCGTTGGAAACTACAGAAGAGCCTTTTGCTTTGCCATCTCAGCACACTTTGCTGAGAAGTCTGTTAAGTGGTTGCTGTTGTAAAGACTTGCCATATTGTAGTGCATTAACTGAAGGGTGAATTGGAGGCTAGGGTGGATGGGCTCCTTGCTCTCAGTTGACTCATCACCCTTCAGTACCCTGACACTGTTTCCCTTGCATCGGCAGTTTTTGAGTCAACATGGTTGCTTGGCAGAGCTGTCCTATGTATTGTAGTGTGTAGCACTTTTTCTGGGCTTCCATTCAGTAATCTCTAGGTACACAGACAAGTTTTGACAACCAATAATGTCTCCAGACAGTTAACCAATCTCTCCTGCAGCCTTAAATCTTTCCCAGTTGAGAATTAGTCTGTTTTCTGGTTGTTTTTTCTCTCCCTCTCCCTCCTGTTGGCATCCGTGTGAATCTATGTTAATGAAGATTTGCTTTGGGGATGTGCTTTGCAGCATCTTGAGTCAGGGTCTCAGTCTTCTGGCTGGCCTGGATCTTGCTCTGTAGATCAAGGTAGCCACAGACCTGTAGTGACGACCTCATGCCTTTGACTCCCAAGTGCTGGGGTCACAGATATGACACCATTCCCAGCTCTGCTGGAGGGCTTTTTGTTTGTTACAGGGTCTCAAATAGCCTAGGATACCCTCAGACACACTATGTAGCCAAGGTTAGCCTTGGACTCTAGATCATCCTGCCTCTATCTCCCAGGAGTGTTGGTTATGGAAGTGTGCCATCATGCCTGGAACCCATAGTAGGGGGAGTGGATCTATCCCCAAAAGTTGTCCTCTGACCTCACATGTGCGATGTGGCATGTGTGCCTGTATTCATACACACATCATATCATACACAATAATAAATTAAAACCAGTTAGAACTTTGGACATTTCTCCAGAGAAGTCTCCTACATAAATGGCCAGCAAGCACATGAATAGGTACTTTGTCATTAGAGAAATGCAAATCACAACTGCATTGCATTCCTGCCTCATACTGACTAAAATGTCCATTAAAAAAAGCAAAAACAAAAATGGCCAGATGTGGTAGCACAAATGTTTAATCCCAGCACTTGGGAGACAGAAACAGATGGCTGTCTATGAGTTTGAGGCAAGCCAAGGCTGCATAGTGAGACTGTCTCAAAACAAACAGGGCAAAAATGAAGAGTGCTGGGAGTGACACGTAGGGATTACAGCTCTTTGACCTTGCTGGTGGGAATGGAAAACGGTTTAGTCACTTTGGAAAATAGCTTGGCAGTTCCTTAAAACATTTACTGAGTAACAGTTAGAAAGCTTTGCCATAAGACATAGAGATTTCACTCCTGCGTCCACCTAGAGAATTGAAAACATATTCATACAAAACATGTACACTGATGTTCTTAGTCGTGATTTATGATAGCCAAAAGTAGACATGACTCAAATATTTCTAAGTTAATACAGTTTTGTAACTCTATACCACTGAATGCTTATTGGATCATAAAAATAACTGAAAGGCTACATATTATAAGAACAAACTTTGAAGACATCATACTATGCATGTGTGCACACATACATGTGCACAAAGCAAATGTAAAAAACCACATACTATATGATTGCATTTTCAAAAAAAAATGACCTTTGAATTTACTTAGAAAAGAGCTAGACTCTACAGTCTATGATCTGCAAACTATAACTTAGTAACATTTTAATTCAACCTAAAAAAAAAAAACCTTTAAAGTGTAATCAGTATGAAATTGAGCTGCCGTTGACATTTCACACATGCACATTCTATATATTGTTTCCCATCCTCCCTCACCACACGCTGTGGATTGAGTCCAGGGTTTTGTACATGTTAGGCAAGCCAATTCAGCCAGGGGATTACATCCGTCCGTGCTCGACACCCCCACCCCTGTATGTGTGAGCCCTTCCTTACCTTTAGTGTGCCAGTTAGGCTAAGTGCCTGGCCCGGTGCTGGGGTTACAAGCGGGCACCACCGTGCCTGGCAGTTTTGCATAGGTTCTAGGAGACTGGACTCAGGTTCTTGTGCTTTCAAGACAAATTCTATACAGACTTTGCCCCAGCACCAGGCTCCACATTTCTTTACGCTCTTCTACACTGTTGTTTGTATAAGTGCTGATTAATATTCACGTTGTTCGAGTTTGCTCTTATATAGATTAGCAGAGGAAGTTAGACCAGAGTCAGTCTGTCTCTACTGCTGGCCTTCGCCTTGATAACAGAAGTCACATACCTGTTGAGGGTTTATCTTGGGAGGAAAAAAAGATGTTAAAGATTAATTTCATATCTTCCTTTTGTTAACATTAAGAGAAAAATTACAAACAATGTCTTAATGCTTTTCAGGAACTTCTGCATGGTTAAGACTTTTGTGTCTTTTTATGAGCTAACCGATTATGATGTTTATTCTTAATAACAGAATTTATTTCATTTCAGACAGATTTGACCAGTTTTGGGCCATCAACCGGAAACTCATGGAATATCCTCCAGAAGAAAATGGATTTCGTTATATCCCTTTTAGAATATATCAGGTAGGAAGTAACATTATGAAAAATGTTTTAAAAGCTTTGGACATCATCTGGAAGCACTGGTTTGTACGGGAACCTACTAGCATCTGGGTTTACATCCAGGTTTTTCAGATATGTCTTTTGCTGGTAATAGAATTGGAGATTGCATTTCAGGGACTGATTCATAGTTGCTACTAGTTATGTCCAGTGTACTGGCTGATTCAGCTGTGTGCTACTTGTAACCGCTAAGATAACACAGGAAGCATGTTTGAAGACTGTTTTGCTGAGAGAGTCTCAAGTAGCACAGACTGGCTTGGAACTTACCTAGTGTAGTCTGGCCTTGAACATGGACCTCAGCCTCTTAAGTACTGCATCTGTCCCCAGTGTGTCTGGGTCTACACTGGGAACCCAGAACTTGTGTGTGTTAGGCCAATATTGTGTCAGCTGAACTGCGTCCCAAGCTCCAAGGCTTCTTAGCTTTTGAGACAGGATGCCCACAGCAGCCCCACTGGCCTTGGACTCTCCTCAGAGCCTACTCAGTGCTGGGGTTATGTGGGTGTGAAAAGTGGGAGAAATGTTTAGTTTGCCTGATGTGTGTTCCCCTCCACAACACGACAAAGCAGCACCGTCAGTGCTGTCAGCAAGCAGCATCCTCTGTGCACTTGACTTAGGACTGCTGTTACTCTTCTTGTTTTTACTGATTTTATTTTTTGCTGCTCAAGGTGGGTCCTGGGCACCCTGCTGTTTCTGACAGAAGCATGCGTACATCAGGCCTGGTTTGTGTTTGCTGGTGATCAACTGTGATGAAGTCTCACAGAGATCACCTGTCTCCCCAAGGAGTCTGCTATTTCCTAATTCCGTGTTTGCTCCTGAGGAGAATGAGCCTCCATGGGGAGGAGTATCAGGACTGTAGACCTCAGGTCTGGTAGGCAGGCTTACAGCAAACTGACACAAAGTCAAGGTAGGATTCTGCTTGATGTGTGCCAAATGCTAAATAAACCTTGAGGGCTGCAGGTGTAGCTCAGTACTAGCGTGCTCAGTACTAGCAAACATGAGGTCTTGGAGTCAGTTGCTGACACTGTAGAGTGTCTTGATAGTATTTTAGAGGCAGGGTTCCTACTCTAATGACAAATCATTTAATAGCAGAAATTGAAAGCATTAGTACTCCGAGTTAGCGTTGCAGGTGTTATTTGCAAGGTTTATAGGTTTGCAAAGGCACTGTTACATTCATGCTCAGTCCCCCAGTGTCCAGAAAAGCGCCCTGCACGTAAGTTCTGTTAACTCATACTTTCATATGCTGTGAGCTCTCTAGTAGCTTGCTGTCAAGTATTCCACAGCCTCACAGGGTGCCTAGATTGTGAGATATAATTGAATTTAAGAGTTATAGTTGTCCAGTAGTGCAGGTGTCTGAGAAGAGGCCTTCCTTTTTTATTTTGTTTCAGGGACATTTGTGAGGTCAGGTTATCTTCTGCTTCAGTGTCACCACATAGAAGCATCAGGTGTGGAAAAGGTGTGGAGAGTGCATGTGTTGGGGGGGAGCATAGAGAAGAGATGGTCTTTTGTTTTGGAGACAGGCTTTACATCGTAGATTAGCCTGACCTTGAACTCACAGGCTTTCAGATAGTAGCATTTCAGGTGTGTGTTACCACCCTGACTTGAGAGAATGGTTTTTATGCAATTCTGTCATCAGGTAGAAAGTGGGAACTTAAGAGAATTCTCAGAACTGACTTCACTAGACCTGGCTGCCAGATGGAGGTTCTATGAGAACCAAGCTTCCTGCAGGCCCTTTCCTGTGTGGGGGCGGGGAAGGAGCAGGGCACTGGATGTTTCTTAGTTGCCTTACAAGCCTTTCTTCCTTTCCATCTTGGTTCTGAGTTGAATCTGAATAAATCTGAATAAAAAAGTTGGTATGTAAGTAAATAACAAAATTTTAGATTTATAGTTTTCGGTAATTTATTGTATCTTAGCTTTCTTCATTTCTTTCTTACATTTTTAAGTGTTTTTTGTTTGTTTGTTTTTGTTGTTTATGCCCTGACCAAAGGAAAATGGGGCCTCCCTTTCTTTTCCTAATTATATTCTAGTAGTAGCCTCAGGTCTTGGCTTCCACTTTCTAGTGATTGTATTTATGCAGCATTTTGATTAACACGGAATCTGAGCATCACACACACAAACACAAAGGACTTGACATTAGTAAGAATATTTAAAGAAAACCCAGAGCCCATGGTTAATAGACAAAAAGTAATTTTTGCTAAAATAGTTCACTCTGAAGAGGCTCCTGTCACTTCCCCAGGAGAGTTCAGAGGAAATGTAGAATTAGCAGCTAGACCCAGGTCTGATGTGTCAACAGTTTATGTTTTGTTTGTAAGTTAAGCTTATCACATTTATGTAACATAATTATGAGTGAGGCAACTTGAATGTAGCTTGGCCAGATGAGCCAATAAGAATCTAAAATTCCGGGACTGGTGATATTCCCCGTACGCTGGACTTCTACAGAGATGTCAGATGCTGTTTTCCATATGCAGTAGTGTTCCTCAGGGACTCAGAATGAGTACCACCAAGTGACAGAATTGTAGGGGTAAAAGTCAGCTTCCTCCAGAATTCTCTAGCGATGTTACACACCATTTCTCTGTCATTTACATAGTAGTCAGTGTGTGAGTTTCAGGTCTATGTTCCTGAACTCCAGGTGCTTCAGTATGAGCCAGTGTTCTAGAAATGAGGCTAACAGCAAGAGGTGTTTCCAACATGTAGCCAAATATTATTTAGAATTACACACATAATAAGTAAGTAGATGGTATTGATAAGGTTACCTCCAAGAAGCTGTGTGAAATGGCCACGAAAGGTCTGGGCATTGACATTTAGGCTGGATTCTCTAGACATCGGGGTTTATGCCCTGCAGTTAGCACATTGTGAGGAGGCCATGTCTTTTCAGAAAGGACAGGGTATCTAACTGTCTCTCTGCAGTGAGTTCACTAAGAAAGCTCAGACTGTCATTTGTCTTAAGTGACACGGTCCACCCTGAGCTGTGCACTGAAGAGTCGGGTGGATGGTATTGTATATTGCTGCTGCTACACTACTCCTCTTAGAAAGCTTTTAGTACAAAGGTTAAAGGAAACTAATGAACTAAGTGTACAGATAAGTGTGATTTTAGTGAAGAGGAGAACTAACTGTGCCGTAAGTCAGATGGCAGTGGGTCTGCCTTCCGAGAGTGCAGAAAAGGCCTCCTTAAGGAAGTGAGGCATCCAGTACTGAGCGAGGGGGCCGAGAAGGGGGAGTGGGCTCAGCATAGGCAAAGGGACTTGTGAAGTGTTTGTAGCTGAAAGAGACACTGATTTAGGCATAGACATCAAGAGTTAGAATTAAGTAAGGAATAAGGCCGCAAAGGAAAGGGTTCCTGCATTGAGGAAGCCTCTGTCAGATAAAGAATGGGGAGACTAAGGGGGAAGTCTGATGGTCTGGACAGCTGCCAGTCATTTAGTCACTTTGTACTGTGGCTTGCTTAGACTCTTCTCAGGAAGAATTTAACAGCATCATTTTAAGTTTTAAACAATAAAGAAAGGTTGGGAAACGGTGCCTAGTTCCTAAGGACGCTCAGATGATGTCTGCCTGTGTTTCTCAGCTGTAAAATAGTCAGAGTTAGGTTTGTCTGTGCTTCTTAGTCACCAGAACTCTGATCCCCACCCCCCCATTGTTTCAGTATAAACCGTTTACTGTATCGCTAAAGCCTCGCTGATGTCTTAATTTGATTGAGAGGTTTGCTTGCCAATTTTACTTAAGCAAATCTACTTACCGTCTATTGTGATGCAGTGAAACCTTTGAGAATGTAATAGTTAAGGGATTTCGTAGTTCATGATTTTAACCAGAAACTAGGTTGGCTGGGACTAACTTGTACTTCCTAATCTGAGGAGGGGCCAGATTTCAGACATCGATGAATTTTCTGAAGTTCTTAACCAAAATGTGTAGCAAGTGGTGACTCCCCGTGCACTGCTCAGGGGACCATGCCGCACAGACAAACAGAGTAGCTCTCTGCCAAGAAACAGAGAGCTGTGCTTCCTTCCCCACTCTCCTCCTCCAGTTTACTGCATGGTAGTGAGAAGTTACCTCTGTCCTCTAGCTGCCTTGTGTTTCAGTTACTATTTTGCCATTACCTTTAGCTGAGAAGCTAGAGACCAAGAAGGGGTCCTTACTGGTTAGTAAACTGAATAGTTTTTTAAAATTTAGTTTTAACTCATTTCCAAAGAATATGTATTACAATTTGTCATACATTTTGACTGTGCTGGTGAGCTCTAGTTTTTTTTCTCCTAGTAAAAACTAGCCTTTCCCCACAGGCCTCTTCTACTGTATGTTAGAGTAATTAGAATTGTTACTAGAGTCTATTTCTGGATGGCTTACATCACTTATATAGTGTTCTAGTTCACTTTGATTTGTGCTTATATTTTTAAGATTTATTTGTGTGTGTGTGTGTGTGTGTGTGTGTGTGTGTGTGTGTGTGTGTGTTTGCTTGCATGTATGTGCACCATGTGCATGCCTGGCGCTGTGTGAGGACAGAAGAGGGCTCTGGGCCATCTGGAGCTGGAGCTGTGGGCAGTTGCAAACCACCACACAGGTGCTAGCAAGGGAACCCCAGTCCTCTGGAAAAGCAGACCAGCTCTCCAGCCCTCACAAATCATTTCTATTCAATTTTAGCTTTCAGTTTTCAGTTAGCTGTGACCCGGCTTATGTTTTCTGTTGGTTGGTGGAGTGAGGGGAGTCTCATGTAGCTTAGGCTAGCCTTGTCCTGCATAGTCTAGGCTGCCCTTTAACTCATCGTTTTAAGAGCTGTAATCACAGGCATGAGCAGCCATGCCCAGCTCTATTTCTTATCTTCATAGTCTCTATTATTTCGTAAAATACATTTTCCTACTTCCTTAGTAATTTTCACATTGGTTTTTTATTTCTCTGTATGCATTAAAAAATAGTCTGTAAAAGTCCCTGTCTAGCTTGTTCAAGTCCAGTGCGTGTGGTTTTTCCCTTGTCAGTCTATTTCCTTATTTTCTTGCTTGGGTTATAATTTGTGTGGTCATCTGACAATTTCAAAAGATTCCTTAAATGCCTAGAATAAGTGCATCTCCCTGTCGTGTGTGTGTGTGTGTGTGTGTGTGTGTGTGTGTGTGTGTGTGCATTGCATGACTAAAGTGTGCAAACAACCAGTGTATAAGCAGCTGGCTTTACTTTTTATATGGAGATATAGTCACCACAGACGAGAGTGAATGCAGTTCTGTTCCAAGTCTGTTTCTTCTAGATTACCATTGATGTGTTGGGGGTTTCATAGCAGTTCAGTTTCTTATTTCTAGATTTTCCTATCCCATTTTTTGGGCTAACTTGTTTGCTATTGCTGTTGTCTTCTAGTAGCTATGAAATTTAAAAACTTTTTTTCACTGAGTAAGCTTGATGTCTGACCAGATAAATCCTAGGACAGACAAATGACAGTTTTCTGAAAAAGAACTCAGCCATGTTCTGGCCATTCCTCTAGTGATAATGCTGCCGTAACCCCAGGTTGAGAACGTGTGTGGTCCACTGTAAAGCTCTGGCCTGAGATGGAGTCTCAGAAAGCTAATGTAGTATGAAGTCTCTTGGAACAAATGTCCCGCTAGTTGTTGCAAGAACAAGTTAGTTTTAAGAAACACTTGTTAGTGTTTTAGTTTCTTCTCTTGTTGTGTAAAGTACCCTGACAGAAGCGTCTTTTGTGAAGGAGGAAAGCTTATTCTGACTTGCAGTTCTAGGGGTCAGTGCTTCATGGTGGGAAAGTAAAGGTAGCTGATTGCATCACATCCACAGTCAGGAATAGAGAGTGATGAACTCGTGCTGCTGCTCCTACCTCAGTTAGTGTAATCAACGTAAACCCCACAGGCTTGCCCAGAGGCCCGTCTCCCTGGTGACAGCTCATACTAATCACGTCAGTGTTCTCCTTGTTTGTGGAGGAAGTCATATGATAGGCCAACACTCCATTATTGAAGAAGGTGACTCTACTACCTCCAAGGCTTGAGAAATGGATTTTGTAGAAATTTAGAGAAAACAGTAAAGATGAAGTGTTTCCTAGGGCTTTGTTGTTCTTGGTTTGACTGGGGTAAGGGGTAATTTTAAGACAGTGTCTTACTGTAGCCCTGACCAGCCTGTAACTTGCTGTGTGCTGGCGTTGAGCTGTCTCCAGAATGGAAGGTGTGCAAGCCTGACTGCTACCTCTGTTGTTAATGATTTCTAAAGTACAAAAGGTTCCACTTATTACTCTACTTAAGTGTCTGGTGTGTGAGATGACCAGGGATTGCCTTCTCTACAGACTTCCAGCTTAGAACTAATGCCCCCACCCCAGAACATCGGAAAGAATGACTCGAGTGTGGACCATGGCAGCGGTGAAATGGAGAGGTTTCAAGCCATACAGGACTGGACTCTCAGGATTGGAAAGCAAGTCCCAGGACAGACGAGGCCAGCTGTTCCCAAGCTGTGGTTTACAGCCCCGCTGGGGTCATAGATCAGATATCTGCATATCAGATAGCCGTATTACTGTTCATAACAGTAGCAAAATCACAGTTATGAACTAGCAAAGAAATCATTGAATGGTTGGGGGTCACCACAACCAGAGGGACTATAGTAAAGGATTGCAGCATTGGGAAGGTTAAGAGACATTTGGACACTTATGTCTCACTTCTTGATCTTCTTTATCTAAAAAATATGATTGTAATATTTTGTTACTGAGGAGATCAGACGTGTCTGGCTCACAGTAAACGTTTAAGAATGCTTGATGCGAAAAAGAGGTACAGCTGCCGTCTGGTCAGCTGTGTACTGGGCAAGTCAGGGTACCTTAAGTCACACTTTTTTTTTTTTGCCAGCACTATGTAAATGCTTTATTTCACGTCAGCTGGGGCTGCCTCCTGGGCTGCTTCATAGGTTCTCGATGGGCTGATGGGGCCAGTACGGGTACTTCTTCTTGTCTAGCTTGGTTTCTGGGAAGATCTCATTCAAGTCATCAATGGTCATCTGCTCAAAGGGAATTATGTTCTTCAGTTTCTCCAGCTGCTTCCCATACTCCTGGATCCTGACCTGGGATCCAGACAGGAACTCAGCACAGCTCTTCACGGCCTCCTTCTCCTCCTGGTCCACCAGGGCTGTGTATTTATCCTCAGGCACGGGGATCTCCAGGGCAGTATACTTCCTTTCAAAATCATCCACCAAGCCAGCCTTGGCCACGTTGGCCCTATAGTAAGCCCAGTCAATCGCTGGTGGTTTCTCAGACAGACTAGCCAACCTGGTGTGGAGGGTCTCATTAAGTTCTTTAGGGCATTTCCAATTGCCCTCTGGTTTTGGGGTATGATCTCCACAAAAGATACCCAATCAATGGTTTTTAGAGCAAGTTTACGCCCAGCCATCTTGGGATACTTCACCGACCCCCAGCCAAATCACACTTTTGTTGCACATTATTTTAATGTTTTGTCAGGCTTCCGGTACTTATGAGCAGTGGAATGTGTGTGCTGAGTTGTTCATGACGCGGGCTGTGTGTGCTCTGCTGTATCTGTAGTTTCTACTACACGCAACATAAGCCTGTGGTTCGTTTCCTGATTCTTTCCCTGCCAGTTGACAGACTCCTTTCTTTGACTCACTCATTCTAATGGCCCAGAACAATCTGCCTTTAATCCTCCCATTTGCTTCTTATCCCTTCCTCCTCACAGAACTTGTCGTGGTTCCTGTAAAATTGTCTGTCATGTTTCTTTCCCTCCAAACTGTAGCATTTTGGTTTGGTTTGGTTTTGAGACAGGTTCTTGCTCTGTAGCCAGGGTTGCCTTTGACCTCCGCTGCCTCAGCCTTCTGAGTGCTGGGACTAAGTACATACGCCACCACACACAGCTAGGAGACACAGCTAGGAGATGTTTGTTTTGCTCTTAATTTGATAGTACTTATAGCTATCCAGCATATGTGTTTTTGTTTTGATGGTCACTTGATATTAACATAACTATCTAGCATCTAAATCACATGGTATTGTTTAAAACTACTGTTTTATTTTCTTGCCCAGTTAACTTCTCAAAGAACTAGGCACTCCTCTCCCAGTGCCTTAGCCTCCCCTCCCCATCACTTCCGGCAAGCCTCTCCTAGCCTTTCACCTGGTGCTGTACTTGGGTCAATTCTTTAGTCTTATCTTAGGTATTACCCCTTTGCTGTGGCAGTAACAAGGAGTCTGACATCTTAACACTGATTTTGGCGTAAGACAGCTTGGCATAAAACTGACTTGCCCAACTGGCTACCTGCTGCACAACTGAGCTGGAGCCTTCTTATCTTCAGCTTTCCCTTGTTCATGTAATACAGACAGTGGTTTTATTATTTTCTCTAAGTCATTCTGTCGACGTGTGTGTAGATTTTCTGTATTTAGTAGACTGCTGAGGAAAAGGATTATCTTTGCATCTTGATAGCTGTTATAGACTGTGTCTTACCGTTAGGAGTGATTGAATAATAATTTTAGTGTTGTTTTAAACATATCTGAATCTTATAGTCCCTGTGCTCATTTTAAAATAAGTAGGTAAATTGAGGCCTGCAGGGGGCAGTCCAACACAGCAGGTTTTTAATGTACTCAGTAATCTCAGATGGCTTAGTGTTAAATTACTTCCTATGGGGAAAAGTTTGTAAGGAAAGCAAATTATATACGAATAACAGCGATTGCTAACGTTTATTTTGTATTTTTGAGGACCAGATGCTGTTTTAACTATTCTACATGTGTTGTGTTTATTCCCTTACGTGTTCATGTTCTATATACAGATGAGATCATTAAGAGATACTCTGGCCCGTGATACTCACTGGCTTCATCCATCTGGTGATTAGAAAGCCAGGGATTGGAGCAGAGACAGTGGAGCCTCTCGGCAGAGCCTGTTCTCTTTCATGGGCTGTTGGGTTCATTTCTTTTGTTTTCTTAGCCTGTCATTGCTTCTCATTTGAAATTATGTTCAGTTTGTACACATGTATATTACCCCTCCCATTCTGTGCTTCCAACCCTCAATCCCCTTTCTTCTAATAGAGAAAAGTCACAAACAGTGTGAAGAAACTGAGTTCGTTACCTACCAAGTAGGCAATTTTTATTGATCCCTTTAAGATCAGTTTTAGGAATAGAATGGATGCCATTGCTTGTACCTGTGTGTGAGACAATCTGCAATAACCTTGAAGCCTCAGCCATTAATATGTCATCTTAAAAGGTGCTGTGAAGGAAACCGTTTCCACAGATTCACTGAGACGTTCTTGGTTGTAAGAAACAGTATTTGGGGGATGAGGTGATTCAGCAGGGAAAAATACTTGCCACGTAAGCCTGTCAGCTAGAGGTTGATCTCTGGGACCCATGGACAGGTGGAAGAAGAGAACAGGCTCCTCAGAGCTGTCCTCTGACCACACGCACATGTCAGAGCACACATGCACACACAACACACAATAATAAAGTCTCTTAAAGTGAGAGTACTTTTACTATTCTATTAACACACAGAGAGAGACAGATACACATACACACCATGCTGTCAGTTTCTGGTATGTCTTTTCTCTTTTATCATGATAGTTTCACCTCTCCTTTCTGAGAATTTGATTAGAACAGTAAGAACAAAGTCATTTTTAAAAATTGACTGATGATAATTATGTTAAACATAAGACACTTTAAAATGTTGCTACTGTTGAAAATAGAAGCATGTGTAGCACTGTTGGTAAATGCTGGTCTTACTGGTCCCATGACTAAGTTCATTTCTCCCAGCGTTCCCGGACATATGGGCTCCTGTTACCTGATTTGCCACTACGCTTAGTATGACCTTGACAGTAGCAACCCTAAGTCACTTAACATTCACAACTATCACAACTGGCCAGGTGGTTTCTTCATCACTGTTTGACTTCCAGTCTCTTCGCAAACTGTACACAGTGTCAAGATCTGGACTGCTGCTTCCCGGGAGATCCTTCAGCTACTGACAGCTCTTGCTGTCAGAAATCTGCTTAATCACTTATTTGTTTCGATAGGGAAAACTGCCTTCTAATTTTTTCCCTGTTCTTCTCATAAATGATTTTCATACAGCATGCAGAGCACACACCTGTCTGCTGAGAACAGAATCACCAGGCTTTGATTCTTAGTAGTGGTTCCTTCTTTTGGGTAAATATGAGAGTTGCTTTTGGTAGAATTACTCAGACTTTAAAAATACCTATTTGCTAATACTTTCAAGTAGGTCATATGTAAGGTACGCATTTAGGAATACTAGAAGGAAAATCAATTTGAAAAGAACAAAGCAGGCTGGAAGTGTAGACCAATGGTAGAGCATGTACTTAGCACACCCAAGAGCCAAGTTATTTCCCCAGTACCACTTACACACACACTTGCAAACGTGCAAACTAAGCAAAAGTAACTTGTATTCTTTCTGATTGGAACCTGGACTGTGTGTGTGTGCGTGTGTGCGTGCGTGTGTGTGTGTGTGTGTGTGTGTGTGTGTGTCTTATAAAAATATATGACAATGCCGTTGAGTCACATCCATTTAGAATATTTGTATTTATTCCTGAACAGTTTCACACATATATATAATGTACCTTGACTGGATCCACCCAGGCTTTCCTCCGGTCCCACTTTGCTCACACGTCCCCAGCATGTGTCCCTCCCGCCCCAGTGTCTTCCCTGAGTCCAGTTTGTGCTGCCTGCATCACACACCTGAAGAAAAGTGAGCCCGTATGCTAGTGTTCACAAGCCTTCCCCCACCCACGCTGGCATTACTGATTACTTGCAGATCATGACTGCTCTGACGTCGAGAGTGGCCCAGCAGACAGTGTTTCCTCATCCTCTCTGCTTCTTAACATTTTTCTGTCTGCTCTTCCATGATGTTTCCTGGGCTTTCTGGAAGTACATATATAGGTGTCTCGGTTATGTGCTCCCTGCTGCAGAAAGCAGCTTCTCTGACAGGCTGAGAGCAGCACTGATCTATAGGTATGAACATAAATATTTAGAAAGCAGTCTGACTACATGTTTGATAACAAATCTGCAATTGTATTTCCCTCCTATCCTGCTTAGGGTTTCTACTGCAATGAAAAACAAGACCACACACAACCTCATCTTACAGTTCCACGTCCCAGTCCATCATGGAAGGAATGCAGGGATATATCTACCCACACTAGTCACTAATCAAAAAATGCTCCACAGCTTCCCCACAGGCCGGTGTGGCAGGGTCACTTTCTCAGTTGAGGGTCTCTCTTCACAACTTCCATATACCCAGAGACTGTGCCCTCCCTGCCTATGGGTTTGCATCCAGATTATAAACCAGCCGTGGATCTCTCCTATGCACCAGGCCTCAAATGCAGTCAGAAAGCAAGTGATTTCTCCTGTAGTAGTCAAACCACTGGTTAATAGTTACAGGGCTTGTGTTTGTTCATTTTCAAGGATTCTAGGTTTGTGGTCCATGCAGATTTTTTACAGTACGTTATGCATGTGGGAGAGCAAGATGTATGTTATGTATAGATTATGTTGATCGTGAATCGACTCTGACAGCCATACATGAAGCCATTACCTAGGCAGATGCCTCTTTGCAATTTTGATGTGTTAACATTTTAATTCTTCATAAATTAATATAGTCTGCTATAAATATTCTGTTGTATTATCTGAGTTTTATGCCTTGGGACACTTTCTAGGACACACTCCGTTCTTAAAAGGATGAATTTCATGATCGTCTGCTTAGACAGGGTACCAGGTTGGTGATGGTGGGAGAGGTCACTGATGGAGGGCAGTGCCTTGAGCTGAGGGCTTAGGGAAAGCTTCTCACTGAAAGCAAGAGTCTGATTATAATTTAACAGACTGGAGACAAGTTTAGAAGACAAATTTGAATAGACCTTATGTGTACCTTGGGTGTGTTACTGTCATGAAAGCCACTGCTGCAGTCACATGCTGTGACACAATTATGTGTGAAACAAAGTAAATCAAATTGCCCGAGTTGTGAAATTGTGTTAAATTAGGGTGTTGAATGCCTGTTGAACTCATACATGATTTACTTATATAATAGACACGTGGCTAAGTTAATGCTAGTGCATGTATGAGAAGGCATGGTAGTTATTGAACTTGATTTACCCATCCTTTATGTCTTATAAGCATCTCCTCATATCATCATTGTGAACAAATAATATTCAAAATGTAGAAAATTAATGTGTGTTAAGAAATAGCATATTTTCAAAATTAAAGACCTAGAAAACAAGGTGTGGGTGCCACATGCCTGTAATAGTCCCTGTATTCTGGAGGTAACAGCTGGATGACCAGACATTCAATGTCACACTCAGCTAGACAGTAAGATAGAGGCCAGCCTGTATTAGTCCTTCTCTTGAAACAGATAAAAGCTAATGTTGTGGATACCCAATGTAGTACTTATCTTGCATAGAGATTTCAAAGCATAGATAAGAGAGTTATTGGTTATTTCTATATGCAAGAGAAAATAATTTGTTCTACTTGTTTAAATAACACATTTCCAATAGACTTTTCTCTAGATCTTTGCTTCTTTCTCTTTTTCCTTTTTCTCTCCCAGCTATCCCATTTTCCCCTCCTTTTGTAATCCTCTGATTCACTAATCTGAGAAGTGTTTTTACTACACAGTAAACCATTTCCTATTTTGATAAAAGTCTTGAAGGTTACTTTTTAAAGGAGCGTGCTGCTGAAGGGAAACTGCCTGCCTTGGCTTACCCTGAAAGCCTCTCCTCATGAGGAAGATACTTGTTACTGTAAGCAATGGCTAATTTCTGACTGGATGTTTCAAGTAACATGGGATCAGGGAGGGATGCTCTTGCTCAGGTATTCATTGTAGCTGCAGATGCTTCATATAAAACAGGGTCGAGTGGCCTTCAAAAGAAGCTGCACATCAGAGTGTGATCTGAACTCTTGTATGTTGCTTTAGGAATATCTAATGGGATCGAACTCACAAATTTACTTTCTTCCTGAATATGCTGTCATGTTAAAGTTTTTAAATTTTTTTACTTCCATGCTTTCTGTGTCTTATATTTGGTGAATTAGTTTTATTGCTTTGGAGTGTTCTAACAAGACTCATATACTATAGTTGTAGTTCGTGTTTTGTATGGCCAGGAGCATTTCCCTTAACTGCAGTTAATTCTAGGGCAGCTAAAATTTTTTGAATGGAACATTATATTATAAGTTGTAACAGCATGCTCGTCTACTCATCTCTAGTTTGGTAATTATTCATGAAGCCATGCTTACCTCAGCCACAATGTGTCCTCTCAGTCTAGTGAAGTCTTCTTCAGCTCCCTAACATACAGCCTCCCTCTCTTAGTTGGGCAAATTGTTACTTAAATTATACAAGAATTGCATCAGTCTGTTTTGTTTTCTTTTCTTTTCTTTTCTTTTCTTTTCTTTTCTTTTCTTTTCAGAGACTGGTCTCGCCACATAGGTGTGTCCAGACCCACTATATAGACCAGGCTGGGTCTTAAACTCACAGAGAGAGATCTGCCTGCCTCTGCCTCTCCAGTACTGGGAATAAAGGCGAGCATCACTGTACCTACTTTATATCAGTCTGTGATGTACAAGATCCTCCCAGAATCCTGTTTAAAGTTCATAATGCCCTGCCTTAGCCTCACCTGTACTGTTGTACGTGCTTCTTCAGTGTTGCCTTCAGTGCTACAAAGGAATGCTTCCACATGGGAAAGCCTCCTATAGGGCTAGGAAAGAAAAGATAAAGACAAGGAGCTGAATAGAAGTAGCAGGAGGCGAGTTAAAATAACTCCTTTACCAGGGTGTGGTGGATTGTAATCCCAGTGCTCAGGAGGCTTCGGCAGGAGGGTTATAACAAGCCAGTGAGGTTATTTCTTGGTCCTGGTTTGTTATGTCCCAACAGAAAGCCCAACAAAGAGGATAATTGTAATTTTATCCATGCCACAGAGGAGCTAGTGCTTCGTAGCAAACCGGAGCATGTGATTGATTGTCTGTGTAGACACAACAGGGCCCCAGGAGCATCTGGATTCTAAGTCTGCACCTGCTGGTTTGTGGACCTGAGGTCATGTGTTGAAACCTCCCATGGGCAGGGCTGATCCAAAAGGATTTTCAGAGTGAGCCTCAGCCAGTGGATAGTAGAGCATGCTTTTAATCCCAGCATTCTGAAGGCAGAGGCAGGCAGATATCCAGGCCAGCCTGGTCCACAGAGTGAGTTACAGGACAGCCAGGGCTATACAGAGAGACCCTGTTTTAAGTGGGGAGGGGGGGACCAAAAAAACAAACAAAAACCAAAAACTAAAGGAAAAGAATAAGCCTTTCTCTCTCCACCCCTTCCTGGAGGTGATTGGCAATTACCAGGAGGGTTTTCAGGACTTCCTGGGTGGCTTCTTGCGGTGGGGACATCACATCATGACCTGCTGCATGGAGTTCATTGTAGATGGCCATCAGAAAGCCCTTGCCTCTGCCATAGAGAATGTTGGACCAGGTCCCCCTGAAGAACGCCTATCCATGTTCATCCTTGAAGATCTTTCTTCAGCAGTCCAGGCTCCCTCCACACTTTCTCTCCTTACAGCAGCTCTGTGGATCCCTGCACCTTGTTACAGCTCAGACTTCAGCAGTCATCACAGCGTGGTGTATGTATTCTTAGTTTTGGGAGCATGCCCTGAGTGTGTCAGGCACCCTGAAGTAGGTAGCATAGTCAACATTGATGCCCTAGATGGATACACTGAAGCTCTCCTACAAGTTACAAATGCTATCTGACTTGCTGATCACCAAGCAGTTGCCAGGCCTCTGAACTGGTGCTCAGTGCCAGATTTGCCCACGTTGGCCTACAGGCAGTTCCAGGTGACAAAGCACTGCGAGGAGGTTCCAGATTCCAGACTTCCATGCAGCCCAGGAACACATGTTGTACTTACACTTGAATGCCAAATTGAGAGTTTGCATGAGGAGGCAGGGGAAGAGATTGGCTGGGTCTCCGCAACAGGACAAGTACTTCCTGCACGTTGGGCTTTCTGTATATCAGCCTTGATTGACTTGCTGATGTGTCGAACCCAACAGTGGCAGCATTATTAGGTGCTAGGACAGCTGGAGCAGAGGTAAACCCCATCCTGTGCACTCACCTGGAAGTGACCCCAGAGCTCTCAGGGGATTCCTTACTTGTTCAAGGTCACAGGCCATATCTTAAAAGAAAACCCATTCATGGTGACTTTGGATTTTATAAAAGTACTTCTGTTGACAACAAAAGACACTCAAGATAATGAATAAAGTGGACAGATCACATGGATGGAAGGTGACTCTGGGGACAGAGAGATGGCTCAGGGGTTTTGTAGACAGGACTGAGTTAGGCTCCCAGCACCCATTGGAGCAGCTCATTTCCCTTTCATTGTAGCTCCAAGGGACCAGGCATCTGTGGGTGCACATGTACTCATGGTGACCCTATTAACAGCATGCATTTAGTAAGCGTGCATCTGAAAGCTAACATCTAGAGCTTTAAAACCTTTCCAGCTGCAGTTTAATTATCAGGTCGTAAAATATTAAATGAGTTTTGGCAATCAGGCAAAGTTTTCTTCCATTCTAATTGAGAATTGCTGTGCTGCTTGTTCTGTTGGGGGAAATGTGAGTGCTCTGAACTGATAAAGAATGGTCCTCTAACCCTTGTCTGGGTGCTAGTGACCTTGTTTTTTTTTTTAATATAATAATTATTTTGAAGGAGCTCATAGTCACTCACAAAGCTTGAGACCTATCAGGTTGTGTAAGAATTAAAAAGAAGACTAAAGCAGAAGCCTCTGTGGCCAGCAGCAGTGTCTGGCTCTTTCTTGTCCTAACTGCACCTGAGTGTGCAGCAGTTTTAGTGG
The DNA here is from genome assembly GCF_004785775.1 of Grammomys surdaster. Taxonomy (NCBI): domain Eukaryota; kingdom Metazoa; phylum Chordata; class Mammalia; order Rodentia; family Muridae; genus Grammomys; species Grammomys surdaster. The sequence goes on along the minus strand of NW_021604702.1, from coordinate 4,183,699 downwards.
TTGTTAGTCTAGGAGCATGCCTGCCTCATTTAGACCATGACAAGTTCATGCAGCCTTCACCGTCACTCTACAGAAGTCTCACTTCTTACCTCCCGAAGAGGAAGAGGAGGTCCCCATGCCCAGTAGCTCCAGGGCACTCACTCACCCCCCCAACACTTCCACAGCCACTAGGCCATTTTCTGTCTTTGTGCTTTTTGCTCATTCTGGACATTGTAATAACACATAGTCAGTCCTTTGTGTCTGGTGTCTTCACTTGCATGTGTCCCAGGCCTGTGCTTGTTGGAGATCATGATGACTCAACTAGAGAAGTTGGGGGTGGGGGGTCTTTGAATGGTCCCGTGTACAGCTGCTGCCCAGTGATAAGTTCTGACATGTCTGCTGCAGTGAGCATTCATGGAGCTTTTCCTGATCACTTATGTTCGTTTCTCCTCTGTGGCTATTTAAAGAGTACAGTTGGCAGGCTATATGCTGATTTTTGTTTAGTGTTTTGAAGTACTGTTAGCGTATTCTCCAAAGCATCTTCACCATATTTCTTCCCATCGTGAATGAGAGTGCCAGCATCCTTGCCAGTGCTTGCTCGGTCTTATCATTTTTCAGCCCAGCATATTATACATGATATATATGTGTGTGGTTGTGTATGTGTCAGCACACATCACCCAGTTCACATGTGGAAGTTAGAGGAAAACTTTGTCAGTAATTCAAGCCTGCTAGCCTCATGTATTCCCATCGCAGCTCCCAAATAATTGACACAAAGACCTATTACGTTTATTCACAAGTGTTAAGACTGTGACTGGGCAGATGTTCAGCTTTTCTGACCCTCTAAGCTGTCTACTTCCCAGCCACATGGTCCTTCCCCTCAGTCTGAGTTCTGCTCCGTGTGAGTCCTCATGGCGATCCTTGGCAGTCTGTTCATCACAGCTCTTCCTGGACCCTCAGCCTCATGGTCGTCTCCTTTCTTCCTCCCTCTCCTCCTTTAGGCCCCTCTCCCTGGGACCAGGAGTTCAGCCTTCTCTGCCCAGTATAGGCTGATCAGCTCTTTATTAACCAATCATAGATAACTGGAGAGCATTCTTTATGCGACACTGATCCAGGAGATGGATGGTTCAATACTCATGGCAGTGCTAGCGGCTGGACTGGAACGAGATCTCAGGGATCAGAAATCTGTCTGAATACATAGTGCACAAGACCAACCCCAACAACTTGGTGGAGTCATGTCCCTCCTTTACCTTACATGGATTCTGGGGATCAAACTCGGGTCATTAGGATTGCACAGCAAGCCCTTAACCTGTTAAACCATCTTGCCAGCCCCTTTGATCATTTTTAAATGAGATTGTCTCTCTATCGTTTTGAGAATTCTTTATATATTCTAAGTACTAGTCTTATCAGATGTATGATTTGCAAGTATATTCTCTTATTCTGTGGATCTTCTTTTTATGTTGTCATTTGAAGCGCAGACTCTTCAGGTTTTGGTGACTTCAGTTTATTCCTTGTTGTTTCTCATATTTTTACATTGTCATTACTGAGAAAGCGTGACCTAACCTTGTCAACCCAAGACCACAGGCTTCTTCCTCGGTTTTCTTCTAAAAGTTTTGTGCTTTTGCTTCATTACTTTTCTTTTTTTTCTTTTTTTTTTTTTAAACTTTATTTTATGTATATGAATACACAGTAGCTGTCTTCAGACACATCAGAAGAGGGCATCGGATGCCCGTTACAGGTGGTCGTGAGCCACCATGTGGTTGCTGGGAGTTGAACTCAGGACCTCTGGAAGAGCAGTCAGTGCTCTTAACCACTGAGCCGTCTCTCCAGCCCCCTCATTACTTTTCTTGTGTTTCATAATAATCAAGTGCTTTATTGTTAAACTTGCTCTCCTGGATATTATATCAGCAGTCAGATCTATGAGTTACCACTATTATTTGCTGCTTCAAAAATTTGAACAATTTTCATATAGTCTATTGATACTTCATTGGGCTACACTGAAAAATTATATACATCATCAAAAAATAATAATATTCCCATATGATAAGCTTCAGTACTCACTGTAAAACTAGTGGAGCGTGTACAGAGGGTGGGCGTGGAAGCCGTTCTGCTTCTGTGCGGAGTCACGGGTTCTTGGCTGGGCTTAGACACAGCTTGTCTCCTGGGGAAGATATTTGACCGACCTTCAGAACAGCCCTACTTCTGAGATCAGCGTGGCTGTGCTCACTCAGACGTTTCCTCTTGCTACTTTATTTGTACAGATTGAAAATGCTTCTAATTTATTTTATGTTAATGTCTGTAAAGATAAAAAGTTCATGCAAAACTACCCTTTGACTTTTCAAAAGAAAATAAGTAATTAGTTACATTATTCTTGTATTCATCTAACTTTTTAGTGTAGCTTTCAAGACAATTAGCAAAAATGTTAAGGTTATTAAGTAGAATAAACTTTATGATTCTCTTAGTATAATTCTGAATTCTTTGGGAAGGAGATCTTTAGTGTATTGAGATAAATATTTCTAGAATTATTGACAGTACTATCTTTACTTGAGTCTTCTTCTATAGCCATGCTACTAAAAATTTCATATAAAAAAAATTAAACTGGGGCTAGGGAGCTGGCCCAGTACTTGATGCATAAATATGAGAACCTGGGTTCACACCCCTAGCACCCACATAAGCCACATGTGACTGTGTGTACCCCTGAGGTCCCTGGCCAGCTAGGCCAGCTGAAACAGGGACCCTGTCTCAAACTGTAAGGTGGGGCTGGAGAGATGGCTCAATGGTTAAGAGCACTGGCTGCTCTTCCAGAGGACCTGAGTTTGTTTCCAGCACTCACATGCCAGCTCACAACCATCTGTAACTCCAGGCTCAGGGGATCCAATCTTCTATGGGAACCAGACATGTACGTGGTACACAGACATGCATACAGGCAAAAGACATAAAAATAAATGAATAAAAATTTATATTGTAAAACATAAGGTAGAGAAGTTTTTTGTTTTTTGTTTTTTGTTTTAAAAGAAAAACCTAGATGTCAGCCCCTGGCCTGTGTGTCCACACGAATACACTGCACATACACACAAACAGTAAAACAAGTCTTTTCAAGCAGCTCTTGTCTTCCATCAGTAGGCTCAGCTTCCCAGATTCCTGTCTTCAGTGGTCCACCATGCTACTCTGAACCACATATTTTATAGTGAAAGGATGTGAGGAGTACAGAAACTGTTAACTGTATTTGCTTTAACTATTATGTGGCAAAATATATTTGGCACTGTCTAGACAGAATTACAAATACAATAATTTCAATGAGACAAAACAAACTTGAAGCCAGATGTGAGGATGTACTTGGATGTATGCTTCTCGTTTAATCATAGTCTAATTAAGACGCTGCTGCTTTGGAGATTAAGTGTTCCTGGCCATAATAATGACAGCTTTCCAAATCTAATTATTATTTCTTGGTGTCGTTGGGAATATTGAGAGGGGCTGCAGAGTATTTTAGCAGGCCCGCTCACATGTTCGTTTTCAGGTCTCCATTTCCCTCCATAAGGGATGAAAGGCTGGAGTCCCCGCTTTTCTTCCTGGGCCCCACTCACCTCCCCCAGAGACTTGACTGTAAAGTCCTCAGCATTGTTTAAACCACTTTGTTATTTTTATTAAATTAATCTTGTAATTGTGTGTATTCTTAAGCTAATTTAAATATGAACCTGGTTCTGAAAAGCATGTGATGCAAAAATTTGACATGCATGAATTTATCTGCAGTCACGTGTGCAGGGACAGTTTGAAGCCTACATCGTGTTACTGTTGGTAAAGTCTGACAGTGCGCCTGTGTGCAGCTCTTTCTTTGACTTTGTTCCATGAGCACTTACTTGAATTAATAAAGTATCAAAAGAAATTGAAGGAGACTGTTAATTACTTTTGATTCTCTCTGTAATTGGTTCTGTAACAACTACTGTTCCTTTTATTTAATAGTGCTTTAAAAGTTAGGAGGGAAAAGAATTAGCCTTTGTTTCCACATAGTGCATTGTTCAGTCTCCATTTTAGGAATTATCTATCTTATGATTATATCATAATAATTAATCATAGGTAACATTTCCCCGCTTATCCCATGGTTGAATTTCTCTTAGAGACAGTGCTTTGTGTTAGCCTTGGAATTCCAGTCACATTTGTTTATTCTGCTGAGCTCTGGACGCTGGCCCTTAGCTGGGCTGTGTTATCCACTAATTTCTAACAAGTGCTGTTACTCCAGGTTCTCATGAATGCTGAAATATGATTATCTCTTTCTTCATTAAAAAATAAATCAAGCTCTGTTACAGGTTGGAAGCTTGAGTCCATCTGGGTTTCTCCTGGTTTTCATCGTCTTTTGAAATGCTGTTTTAAAAGTTTACATTCAATGTACTATGCAGTTACTGCTTTTACTTTATACCTGCTAGGGTGTCTTTTACTCTTAGAACTTAACCTTATGTAACTTGTTAGAGTTTGGGGTTTTTGTTTTGTTTTGTTTGTTTGTTTGTTTGTTTGTTTTTGGTGGGGTTTTTTTCTCTATTTTTGTTCTTATTGGTGAGAAGTCAGGGTTTGATTTGCTTTGGTCTTGTGACCCAGCCCTGCTCATAAGTGCTTAATCACTGAGCTGTGTGACCCGAGCCCTCAGAGTGAAATTTTGTGTTCTGGCTTTATGGTATTTCCTCCCAGCACCCAGTTTATGTTTCTGTTATCATTTACAACTGTATTACAGTCACTTGCATGTGTGCTATCCATGTGTCCATGAATTAGCCTAATGATGCCCTCGTGACTACAAGACAAATCTTTAATAAAGAGTCCTGATAGAATCTACTAGAGATCCTAGGCTACATCCACAGTCCTGCTTGACTGTGCTCTACCTGGTCTTCCACTCACGCTTTTGCTACAAATGTTCTTTTAAGCTATTTTTAAAAAGAGGAAACGTCACTGTCCTCCACAGTTCTCCTTATGGCAGCCATTGTGATGTTCTTGCCATTATGAACGGAATGGAAGTAGCCGTCATTTACTATGGAGTCTTTCGGCGGCGTAGGAAAAAAATCACTGCTAGCAAGGAGGTCTGGTGACCTAGCAATTGTCGAGGTTTTTATTTTGGGAAAGTATCATTTTTGCAGAATTGGATTTTATTATTTTTTTAAGGATTTTTAATTTAAAGCATAAGTATTCTAATGTCTGAGTGGTGTTAAACCTTTGGGGGACTACTGCTAAGAAATTCTGCCCAGGCTTTAATAGGTCAGCCCCTGTCATCATTAGGTCATGCCTAATAGAAGTCTTTAAACTATCTCTCTAAAACACCGTCTTTTCTTTCCTTTGAATTAAAGCTGTTTTTAAGTTTTGTTGTCTTGAGCATTATTGTTGTTTGACAAAATTTTTCCTGGGAAGACACAACAGACAGGTCTATTCACCCCAGATAGGGACTTAATAGCAGACTGAAGTATGGACACCATCGAAATCCAAGTTCGTGAACCAGTGAATTTATTGGGGTTACTTACAGGAGTATGGGTGAGGGGCTACTCACTGAGCAGAAATGGCTCAAAGATAGCTACATCACCAGTGCCTGCCCAGCACGAATGGCAGCTCACAAAAGCTAGGAACCTGGGACACACTGTACAGCCTGCATACAGCTCAACAGGTTGCAGAGTGTCCTTTCCAAGTGCCTCAGTTGGTCTAAACCCCTTCCAGGAAGCTGGTCTAGTCTAAGAGTCATCTTTGCCCCTCAGCTTGTCTGATAGTCCTTGTAACTCAGCTTCCCTTCAAGGACAGGCAAGAGAGACGTAGTGAATCTGGTCAGTTTCAGGGACTTCCTGAAGTTATTTTGAATTGTCTTCCTTCCTGATTGAGCTTCTCTGCAAAGTGGAATGTTTTGCCCTTATCTGTACACAGCCATGTGTGTTTGTAATGTAGTTACTTTGGAGAAGTTGGGTCATTGTGTCCATAGTTCTATAAGAATGATAAGCACCAGCTAGTTCTTTATCACATCAGAGTCTATACTCTTGGACAGTATCTTAAAAAAGCATAGATGCCTGAGACTCAGGCTTGATCATAGTTTGTGAGAGTGTCTCTTACACTGTTCATGTGTTTTCTAATCTCTAAATTACCAGGGTGAGGCTGGTAAATCTGCTGGAGTTGTCCTGTCAGCACTGATAGAGCATTGGCTGATGGCCTCGGCTGTGTTTGGCAGCCTTTTTCCTTTGCATTTTCTCTGTGATCGATGCAAACAGCACTTCCCTTTGGAGAACTGTCTTGGTCGACATTTTATGGTATTGAGTTAAGGTGTGTTACTGTGGAAGATTTTATTGTGACTGTTCTTGGGAGCATGAAGTCAGGAGCTATACTGAGAAATAACAGGGCATGTGTTTTTCAATACTGGAATTAGAGTTTCCTTTTTAACATGTAGCCATCAGTATTTGGCTTTTCCTGTTTAGCCTGTTGTTTTTAAGTAGTTTTTGTATCTCCTCTACCTCACGTTTCTGCTTCTGTGAGTGAGAGAGAACAGGACCCCTTAGGGCTCACTGTGGCATTGGTGGTTCAGGCTGCAGCTAGTACATCCTGCTTGCTTCTCTCGGTTGGAATGCAGTGCCCCCGTCTACATCCCTGCCTTCCCACCCCGCCTGTCCAGGCCATCTCACCAGAGCCTGTTACACACTGACCTTCACTTCCTCTCCTACCTAGACTGTCCCCATGCTGCTTTCCATTACTGTGGAGAGCGAAAGGCCTCTTTCATCAGGCCACTTCCCTTACTAAAGGTCTTAAAAGCCTCTTGGCGACCTGGAAGACCAACAGGTCTAAGTGGGCAGTGGCGATGGTAAGTGATTGCCCTAGATCCTTTTCATTTCTCTGCTTCTGCAGCTTCCCGAACTGGACTATTTTTGTGTAGTTGATCAGTTACCTAGACATGATAGGGTTTTTTTCACATGTGTGTTCTAAACTGTTCTAAATAAATAAATTATAAAAAAAAAAAAACAAATTTTAACTGTGGGCCAGTTAGTGAAGGGAACCAAATTATTTCTGATAAGTGTTGCTGAGATATTGTTTTGCACAATTTGTTTTTATTATTGCCAAAAATTCTCAGCTGTGTTGTTCACATACAACAGTTTTTAGCATTTATTGCATATCCCTAAACTGATCACATTTACATAGATTTTTCCTCATGTTTTAGTTTCTGTTAGTTCTTAAAGTGTTAGCTGTACCCTGGAGGTGGTGGCGCACGCCTTTAATCCCAGCACTCGGGAGGCAGAGGCAGGCGGCTTTCTGAGTTTGAGGCCAGCCTGGTCTACAGAGCGAGTTCCAGGACAGCCAGGACTACACAGAGAAACCCTGTCTCAAAAAACCAAAAAAAAAAAAAAAAGTGTTAGCTGTTTCAAAAAGACTAAGAACTTCCTCTGATTGAAGTGTGTGTGTCTCTGTGTGTGTGTATGTATGTTTCATATATATAGATGGATGTGTGTGTGTGTGTCTGTGTGTGTGTGTATATATATAAAATCTCCACCCAAAAGGTTTATCTTTTTGTGTGGGTATTTGAAGTAATATTCTTAGATTAGGCATATTTTTATTCTTAGACATTTTGTGATTTTTTTTTATACCAGGAGGCTTAAAATTAAAGCTTAACATCATAAAATGGACTAACAATTGAGGTGAAAAGAAATAATTTTCATTTCTTAATTTGTTCTTGGCACAGACTTCTAACAGCACACAAAAGAAATGAGCTGGTGTTGCACAGCACTGCAGTGGCAGCACTCAGGAGGCAGAGTAGAGGCAGGATAGCCAGTTCCAAGCCAGCCGAACTACTTGATTGCAGGGCTTCTATACTCTGCTCACTGACGAAAGGAAAAGAGTCTTCAAAGTGAGCAGAGGAGCATCTCTGAGGAGTAAAGTCTGTGGTGGTGACTGTCCTGATGTGGTGGTGACTGTCCTGATGTGGTG
>NW_021604702.1:4170682-4175784 GCF_004785775.1 Grammomys surdaster | reverse complement strand
GGTGACTGTCCTGATGTGGTGGTGACTGTCCTGATGTGGTAGTGACTATCCTGATGCTTTGTTGCCCAGTGAACCCACCACTCACTCTAACAGTAAACTCTCCTGAGAAATTTTCTTTTTAGTGCAGTTGTCAATCAGGGTTCTTTTATTTCGAGGCAGGGGTTGTTTTTAAAAGATCTTTTTGCTTATACTTACTTAAACAATTTTCATATGAATGCAGTTACCTCAATCCTGCTTAACCTAAATCCCAGTATTTCCATTTCCCCCAATGTCTTCTCTCTCCTCCTTCTCCTCCTTCTCCTCTTTCTCTTCCTTCTCCTCCTCCTTCTCCTCCTCCTCCTCCTCCTGCTCCTCCTCCCTTTTCTTCTTCTTCCTCCTCCTTTTTCCTTTCTCCTCCTTCTCCTTCTCCTCCTTCTTCAGTAACTCAGTCCAATTAACATTGCCTGTATGCACATAGGTGTGGGGCTGTCCACTGAGGCCAGGACAACCTACCATCAACCACACACTCGAAGAATAATGAGTCTCTTTGGACAGCCAGCAACTGTCAATAACTCCTTAGCTCTGGGTGGGAGTCACTGAGCCCCTCCCTCCCCTATCCTTGGTGTAATGTTTACTGGTTTGAACTTGTCCAGGTAGCCACAGCTGCTGTGCATTCATGAGTGCATCACATCCAGAGGACAGCATTTCACCACACTCCTGCATTGTCTGACTCTTACATTCTTTCTGACCTCTCTGTTTCACTGCCTACTGCAAGAAGCTTCTCTGACCACAGTTTAGAGCAGCATTTACCCATAGGTGTAAATATAAGCATGTAGAAATCAGTTCAACAGTGTAACTATTTAGCACAGCCATCATAGTGGACTCTCCGCTAGGACTGGTGGCCTCCCCAGCAAGGGGGTGTTGACCAGGTTCACAGAGCAGACCTCAGGTCTAATCAGAAAGACCTCCATAAAAGTCAGTGCAAGTATTTCAACCTCCTGGGCGTATCTTGTGTAGCAGGTCAGTATTGCAGCAGCGACCACCACTGGGGAATGCTAGTGACGGTTTTTCTCCTCCAGTGGCCTGTTTAGCACCTTCCAGCACTAGGAAAGGTAGCAGCATGGAGGAATTTCCAGGTCAGTTCCAAATTGATTTCTCTATGTCCTGCAACTAGAATGTGTGATGTCTTTAGCAGTATGACCTTACTGCCTAGTATGCTCTTGGGCAACTAAGAGCAATGGCAGTATTCTGTGTGGTTTGGGTAATCTGTAGGGCCTTCTTGACCAATAACTCACAGGGAGATGTCCTACACCTGGCACTGAAATCCTTACCTCTATCAAACCTTGGACTCTTGATGTGGATTCATTGTTACCAAATGTCTGTGGCCCTACTTAACTCTCTTAAAATAGACTCATTTAAAAAGCGTCTTTTTAAAGATTGAAAAGTTAAAAAAAAATGTGTGTGAATGTTTTGCCTGTGTATATAATACATGTATACCTGGTCCCCATGGATGCCAGAAAAGGTGGTAATTCCCCTGGAGTCCTCTGGAACAAGAGTGACAGCTGGTTGTGAGCCACACTGTGGGTGCTATGACCCAAACCCCAGTCCTTTGCAAGAGCAGCCAGTACTCTTAACCTCTGAGTCACATTAAAATGTGACTTTAATGTGAGTCACATTAAAATGTGCCCCTTAGAAACCCTCCAGCCAGGGATTATTTTTATATTTGGTAGTTGTGTTGTATCACTTAGACTGTCTGATATTCCATACTTGCATGAATTTGATTGACCAGCATTTATTATGTTAACCTTTTCCCCCAGTGATCTCGCATCAGTGATCCTTCCAAATACTACCTGCATTGACGGTTACAGCACATCAGAAGACACTGATGCCAGCTTCATGTTTGTCATCCATGTGTCTGTAGTCAGCAGCAACAGCAACACAGACTTACTCTCTTGGGTTTTTATTTTTCCAATAGACCACGACTGAACGGCCTTTTATTCAGAAGCTGTTCCGTCCTGTGGCCGCAGATGGACAGCTGCATACACTTGGAGATCTCCTCAGAGAAGTCTGTCCTTCCGCAGTCACCCCCGAAGGTAAGATACCTAGCAACTGTGACACATTGCTGCCATGTTCTCTTCTAAACCTTTGGTTGCTGAGGTTAAACGAGTATTCTATATCGGCACATTTTAGCAAGAATTTTCTTTACCTTTCAAGGGAAAATCTTTTGTTTTATAGCACTTGTCACAAAACAAGAAGTCAGTTCTCTCTGACAAAATAAAATATACTTCTTGTGCTCTAGGGCTTTATAAGTACTATTCTAATGGATTTGTATATTTGAAAATCAGAACACATAAACATGTATTTGAGATGCTTGGCACTAGAAGTGTTTCAGATTTCTTTCAGAAGTTGAAATATTTGCATACATGTAATGAATTATTTTGGGGATAGAATGCAAGCTTAAATATCAAATTTGTGCACGCATATCCACCTACCTATACGCCTATACAGCCTAAAGGTGATTTCCGTGGTATTTTTAGTGTGCTTACGTTTTTATGTGAGCCGTCACGTGCGGTCAACTGTGGAGTTTTCCACGTGTGCTGTAACGTCAGTGCTAAAGTGAGTGTGGGCATTTCAGATTTCCACCTGAGAGCTGCTATAAATGCGCACATGTGTACACACATGCATATGGACATGTATGCAGGTGTCCTGCTGCCTTTTGCACCCAGTCATTGCCCATGAACTCAGTACAGTGCTCATTACTGATTACATTTGTAAGAGGAATCTTCAGCCACACAGGACCATCTTCATTTACACACTGGGCAGCCTTTCTCATGTAAACCTAGTCGGGAGGGAGGTAAGGAATGATTAAACATGAGAGCAGTACTTCAGTAGTTCCTTATGAAATAATCTAAGGAAATGGATTTCCTAAAAAACAGAATTAGAAGCAGTATGAGCGTGAAGACAGGACTAAATCAGGAGGGTTAAAATGCAGATCCTGAACCACAACCCAGAATTACTGAAGATGGACTCGATGTCTTGGTTTTAGAGGCTCACTTGCCTTACCTTAGCTCCTATATTACATATCAGGGCATCTCCTGGTCCCCTAAAAGTCTTCCCATCTCTAGGGTAGGGTAAGTGTCCACTGACCATTGGAATTCCTGAATTCTTTGTGTAAGGCTTACCCCAAATGGTATTATCTATGATAACTAATTTGAAGTAACACTAAGCTTTTGTCTGGCCTTGGTTACTGTTTTATACTGTTCCATTGAAAGGCTTCCTGCCATTCAATATGTTTGCTATCTCAGCAGCTTTTTAAAGTACACTCTACAGAACTAGTATCAGAACTTGGAATAGAACATTTTTTGTCCATTTAGAACGTTCCCTTCTACACTCTTGGAGCTGACTGTTAGCCGTAAGCAACTGTTGGTCAACTCTCTGTCTCTATGATTTGCCTTTTAAGAACTACTTCATATAAATTGAATCGTGTGATAAGTAGACTTGTCACCCGGCATAGCTTTTGGTTGAGGAGTACTTCTGCTTAGGTGAGATGTCACAGCGAATCCTTTCCACCTTTTGACTTTTCTGATTAGTTCAGCTGTGAGCATCGGCTTGGATCTTTCTGGGAACATCTTTTCTTATTCCAAGGTAGATTCCCAGGGTGGGATGACTGGGAGGGACCAACAATGTGCTGGGCTGCTCACAGTCCCACCCGTGATGCAGGAAGGCTTCAGTTTCTTCACACCAGTGACGTGTTTTATAGTGATACTGATGGCTGGGTGTTGGCATCTCCCAGAGATGGCTGTTTCCCTCCTTTGAATTTCCCCACTACTAAGGCTGTCTGCTGTGCTTATTTGTGTAAGGAAGACAGGTTATCTGATGTGCTAAGTAAGCCGAGGGCCTCCGATCCAGCTTCTATTCCCATTCCCTTGTTTTCACTCCCAGGTGCCTTTGACGAAATGGCCCCAATCTTATTACTTTCCTAATACTCTGTTTGAAAAAAATTTGTATATTCTGGAAGAACTTTGTCTGGAGATTTTTTTTCCTAAAATATATGGTCTGTCTTTTCATTTTTTCTGAAGGATAGTTTTAATTCTGATGGAGTCCTATTCAGTTTTTAATGGGTTATATTTAGGGCTTTTTTGTAATGTCTTCTAGTAGATAATGTATTTGTGTGCTTATAAAATAACAAAAGTTGATATGAAGGAAATCAGAACAGTCTCTCTGCCTTGGGTCCCATTTGGAGGCACAGTGGCATTTTCCCATGTATCTAACACCTGTTGACTCGGGTTTTGGAAATTGTGAATCTTTGTTGGTTCTTGAATACTCTTCTGGCACTAGTTAGAGGATGGCAGGCCTGTGTCTTCGCTGCATCCCAGGATATGGGATAGAAGCTGACTGCCTCGTTCTAACTGTAGTAAGACCTACAGTTCCCATGCACGTGTTCTCTGTAAACAGCCCTCTTTGCTTGACTAGCTCTCAGCTGGCCTACAGCTCACTGTATAGACCACCACCATCCCCCTGTCTCTGCTTCCCGGGTACTGGCCTTACAGGCATGTGCTACTACCATGCTTAGCCATAATCATAATCTGTTTCCAGAAAGAAGTCATTTTAGGTATATTACTTTCTATGGCCTGTGGGATCCTTGGTTACTGATTGTAAGACCATCACATTGAACCCAGTCTCCAAAGTCAGTTATGAGTGGCCTGTGTTTGCTGCAGGGTAGGTACACTTGTGCTTTGTTTATTGAAAGTAACTTTAATGGTTCCTTTTAATCCAAGCAAAAGAATTTGAAATTTTAATTTCTTTCACTGACTAGCTGTTTGAGGTCATTTATTTCCTGATTACCCATTTCTGACTGTTAGGAGTGGTTGAGGAAGGTTTCAAGTGGGGAGTGGGGAGGTCAGAACCACCTTTGCATTTATAGAGAGCTGTGGAGGTAAGAGCCTTTGGGTTCAGTTAGCCCAGGCTTTACATTCCTAAATATTCCAATAACTCCTGGCTATTCATTTGGGGGATGAAGTTAAGAACTGTAGTCTTCACAAGCTTTGCCTTCTGATCTGGCTCGGCTCTCTTCTCTTCCCTTCCCTTTTCCCTTCCCTTTTCCCTTCCCTTTTCCCTTCCCT
>NW_021604702.1:4144372-4170672 GCF_004785775.1 Grammomys surdaster | reverse complement strand
TCCCTTCCCTTTTCCCTTCCCTTTTCCCTTCCCTTTTCCCTTCCCTTCCCTTCCCTTCCCTTCCTCTTCTCTCTCTTCCTCTCTCTCTCTCCCTCTCCCCCCTCATTCATACACAAACACACACAGACAGACAGACAGACAGACAGACCTTGAGTTCTTGTAATGCATGTTAGGTCAGAGGACAACTTTCAGGAGACAATTTCTCCTACTACTGTGGGCTCTGGGGATCAAATGCACAGAAATGACATGCAGACACAACACCCATATAATAAAATAAATAAAAATAACAGAAACTCTTTAACCTGCAGCTATGCTTCAGACTGTCTCCGATGTTGTGAGTGAATAGCAGGCCAAGTGTTTTGGTTTATGTGAGAACCTATGTTTCATTGGTAGTACATAGATAGTACCAATATGCTGTGTTAAGTTTTATACCATGAAATTGGACACATCCTCAATTCTGTCTTATTCTTTGGGAAACTTTTATCTTTGCCTCTTTTCATTTCATATTTATTTTTAGAAAAATATTTAAAATCTGTGGAGAGTAATCAGAAGCTTCAAGTCTCTGAAGAGCTGCTCTGTGCAGTTCGGGCTCCCTGTTCATGATCAGAGTGGAGCACTTTGACATACCTGCACTCAAGCTGAAAGTGAAAGACTTGAAACTTGGGTGTGTCTGGATAAGAACTAGCTGTCATCACATGATAAAAAGAGAATGTACTCAAAGAACCCATGTGGTACCGTGTCCTGCTTCTCCCTGTGAGAAGTGATGGGAGCGTGGAAGAATATGTCTTATGTCATCATGACGGTAGAATGTGCTATCTTATGGCAGCAAGGCTGGGGTCAAGGGAGTATTGCAGGGAGCTGCTTTGCGTTCTTTTCCTTCTGATCATTAAGTGGTTAGGGGAATTAGCCAAGATGGAAAGAAGAGACCAAAGGTGAGCACAGGTACATGGTGTCTGTGGTTTCAGTGGAGTTAAAATGACTGAGATCTACTCCTCTGCACCAGGCCCAAAGTCACATGCCTTCTTTTCTCAGTATACTACGATGGCATTGTCAGGAAGCAGGCCAGCCACGGGCTTAGGTATGGCTGGGCACCTGTTGTCAACCTCCAACCTGAGTCTAATCCCTGGGAGCCACTTGATGGAAGGCAAGAACTAGCTCCCAAAAGTTGTCTTCTAACATACATAATAAATAAACTAAATGTTAACATTTAAAAAGTTAAAAACCATATGCTTAATTTTTATTTAGAAGAATATTAAAATATAAATATAAAATGCCTATAAACTTTGTTGAGTCATACTTTATTTCCCAATATTCCAATATAATTATAAAAATGTAGTAAGCTACATAGTGTAACAAAGCCTGCATTCTTTTCATTTTTCAACATAATATTTTTATTTGAGAATTTTACACAATGCACATCTATCACACTCACTTCTCGGTCCTTCCAGGTCCACCTACCATCACCACTCTTGTTTCCTCCCCCCAAGAAAGAAGGAAAAAATATTTGCAGTCCAATTTAGGTTGCCCATATACTCACTGGAGCATGGTCAGACTCTTAGTGGCCAGCCTCTTAAAGATAAGCCTCTGCGTGTGTCCCCTCTCCCCCACATGCCAGAAGCTATCAGCTGTGAAGAGGGACACTTCAGCATCCCTATCAGAGTGTTTAAGGGCTTTCTTCAAAGGCTTCCTGTCTAGACTGACAAACCTTCAATCTTGTTTTTAGAAATTTCCTTCAAGATTTCACTGATTCATTATTCGTGTTGGACTATTTTCTCATGGTTTTATATTTAGTATTGCACAAACAGTAAGGTGTAAAGAAAGACGTAGGCCATGGCAGGTTAGTCCTCGTGTCCTCCAGCTCTCCTGAGAGGTGAATAGTTCAGCAAGCGCTCTGTTTTCCCTGTCCAGTTCCTCCCAGTGGCCTGTGCACTCCTTATTCCTTGATACCCTTCCTTGACCACTGTTTGACTTCTGGGTTCCATATGATGGCATAAAGTTTATCTCAGTCATTCACTTTCTCAGGGTTGTATATGTTGTCTTGTTGCTCTGAGATAGGAAAGATACACTGTGGTGTTCTCTGAAGAAAGCCTTGGTCCAGGCAGAATGAACAGGAAGTTGTACAGCTGTGGGGTGAGCCACACTGAGGCTGTGCTGTGCATAGTGAGGCAAGAGTAAAGACAGAGTCTAAATGGAGACATCCAGAAGGCAGACAGCTGGAAATGGAGGGGGCTCAGGCCACACACACATGCCACCATGAAACCCCCACCATCTGCCTGTGTGTGTCGTGGAGCTGACAGGCTCCTGCCCACTCTGTCTGCTGAGAGACTGTCTGCCTTGTCTTTAGGTATGCCTGAAATTGACCATAAGCTCAGAAATGGTGTAGTCACTGTGGAACTGGGTAAAATTGAGACTGGAGACCTGGAACATCCAACTTAGGTGATCTAACTTCAAAATTACTTTCTTTGTGTGGGTCCTGGGCTTGTGCGTGTGCGTGTATGTGTCTGTTTGTGTGTGTCACAGTCTTACTATTTATTGACCCTCTATAACTTGCTGTGTAGTCTGGAACTCCTTCAGCTGCGTCTGCCTTGCAAACGCTGAGGTTGACGGTATGTTCCAGCATGCCTGGCAGTTACCTTATTTTTAATGTGCTTTATGAGAAAACCACACAAGTTCACAAAAATAGAACTTTAAGGAATTCATATTTGTTCTACATGGTTTCTATACAGTGATTCTCCATATGGAGTTTGATTTCAGACCCAGCAGCTGGGGTGGGAACACAAACCCTGGAGGCTGACTCTTCAGGTGTTGGACAGGATTGAAGTTCCCTCTCGATGTCTGAGAGCAAGAGCTCTCGCTGCAGCAGTCACGTGGTTGCTGAGCCACTGCTCCCACAGGAGCGAGCATGTGAATCTGAGCACACTTCCAAACTGCAGCCCCGCCCCCATCAGATAGTGTGGAAGGACGAGGTAACGGCTTTATAACTGTAGTCCCTTTCTCATCACAGACTGAACCAATGTCTCTCTGTGTCCTCCTGCCATTTGAATGGACAGTCATAAACATTTTAACAGATCTAGGTGTCTGAGTTTATGAAATAAGTAAGTTTCCTGTTGCATTCTGTTAGAATGTAAGACAACATTTCCCGTGTGAGACTTTAGACTTATATTTTTCTAAGGTTTTCAGTTAGCCTGGTATTTCTTTTGTATAGATTTGCTAATATATTTTTACAAACAAAATTTTACGGGAAACTTAGCCCAATTATACATAATTCACTTATGGCAAAACTTCCATGATTGACTTTTTTAGAAACTAGTTTCTGGATGGAATTAGACTGATCTCGGGAGGAAAGAGAAGCAAGGTTGACTACAGCGCCACTGTCACTTCAGACCCCTTAGCAAGCTTGATTGTCACCATGTAACTTGCTAAAAGCATAGAGGCGCAGAAGTAGGTTGTAGATGCCGTTGGTACTCATGGAGCGTTTGCCGTTCAGGGGGACTGCGGTAGTGATCCACACAGCAGCGGGTCACCCTGTAGTGGGAGCCCTCCTTTTCACTTTATTCCCAGCCTGGTTTTTGTTGTTCTCTATTCTTGATTGCATTTATATTTTATGGAAGAAACACTGTCTACAGTGGGAAGTCTGAAAGCATGTTAAATGTTGTCCCTTTGTGAGCAAAGATCTACTATAATCCTTGATAAGATTCAGCCTAAATTTGGGAATTATAGTTTATTAAATTTATCACACACTGTAAATATAAATGAGCCTTGATTGTTTTCCTCTCTCTCCGCCCTCACGCTTTGTCCAGCACACAGGCACTGCTGACTAATCTTGCTGATACAGAATCTCTTCAGATCTACATCCATTGATATAAGTCTTTTCTACAATCAGAGAACTAAAAGGATTGTTTTCTTTCTCTGCTAAGGGAGATGATATGATGCTGGATCCAACAAAAGATGCCTCTGATTTCCCTTCCATAATTATTTTTTTATCTTAATCTCAAGAAGCTAAGTGAGTTAAGGCTTTTCCAGAAGTGGGAAGCATAGACTTGTGCAACACTTACTCTGTTGCTGGCACTAGGAAATGAAGTCACATGTGTCCACAGTTCTGTGTTCTGAGGTCTGTGTTCCTCAGCCTTGTCACATGGTACAGCTGTTCTGCCAATCACATGTACTGTCTGTCATCAATAAGCTCAAAGCTACTTGATCATTTTATGTAAACACAACAGTAATGTCTTAAGGGTGAGGAAAAGGCTCAGCAGGTAAAGATGCCTGGTGATAGAGTTCAGAACCCAAAGTGGAAAGAAAAGTCGTTCTACAATTACTCTCTGCCTGCTATGCGTGTGCTGAGGCAGATACACATATGAACATATAATGCACAAACAGCAATTAAATTTTTAAAGAAAATATTTTAAAACCCCCAGTTTTTCAATCATATCCATTTTTTTAGGTGAACAAGGCTAAGTGTTTAACTTTTACCTTTTTAGAATTTATGGTCATGAGGCCCTAAATCATCTAAACAGTCACTACATTTTCTACTATGGCTAATTATGTGGTTTTAATTTTAAATTTTGGCTTATGTTCTTCTCACTAAGAAGTATAATGGCTATAAAGCAAAAGTTAAGCAAATGCACGTGCTTAGAAGTTGATGATACCATCTAAGGGGCTAAGGCTCTGAAAGTATTTTAGAAATAAATACTATATGTACATGATAGTTTGTACATGGAAAAGGGTTACATGGACTGCGAATGGCTCCTCGTAACTGGCACTGAGCGAGCATAGACCCGGAAGATGTTAATGGAGAGCCGTAAAAGGCTTGTAGCTCTCTGATAAACAGCACTCTCCTTCTGTTTGTGATCACCGGATAAAAGCCCAGAGCTCAGGCATGCTCGTTTTTACTGCTGCAGTGTGTAGTGTGCTCTTAAGATGAAGATCTCATTCCCCAGGAAGCATTTCTGTGTAAGATTAATTGCCCTTTTAAAATCGTGTTTGATGTATTCCTTTGGCCATATCCTGGCTTGCTTTAACCCCCTGACCTGACCTCACTGACTATTGCCACCGAGGCTGAGTCAGAGCGTGATGTATGCATGCGCTTCAGAGTTCAGCCTGGGCTGCCTCATGTCAGTGGCTTTGTTCATGAACATACCTGAGGAGTTTGTCAGATTAGATAAAAACTCTTCAGACTAGTTAGTGGTAATCAAAAAGCCTGTCTCCTTATTGGTCTTAAAACTTTCTTAGAATTATTAGTTAGATTTAACAAAGTTTGTTCTTGAATCATAAAGTAACCCTGAAGCTGCAGCAGTTAAGTGGTATGTCAGTCCGCTTGGTCTGAGCTCTGCCCCTCTGTCCTTAGAGGTGTGACCTCAAAAGAGATTAGTTCAGTTGAAACTTCTCATTAAAGGCTGTGTTCCTTTTCATCCCTTCCTTTAGCATCCCTTTAAAACTGAGATTCCAACTGCGTCAGAAAGAAACTGCAAGATGTCCCTAGAAGCACAGGCAGCCTGTTCTAAAGATCCTAGACTACTTCTTGTTGCAGTCTGCCTGGACCTGGGCACTCTGTCTCCAGCAGGCCAGGAGTGATCACAGGGTAGTGATCGCACAGGAAGCAGGGCAGAGAAGACAAGAGCAACATTGTTCCTGATTTGTTGTTTCTGTTTAAGACGATTTTGTTGTGTGAATTGGGGTTGGGGGTGTTGTTTTGGTTTGTTTGTTGTTTTTGTTTGGTTTGGATTTCTTGCTAGGGGTTGGGGTGTGTGTTGATTTTTTTTGGGGGGAGGGGTTGTTTGTTTTTTGAGACAGGCTTTTTCTCTGTGTAGCTCTGTAGACCAAGCTGGCCTTGAACTCATCAATCCAACTACTGGGTTAAAGGGATAGACCACCACTTCCCCAGTGTTGTTGGTTTTTTGGGTTTTGTTTTGTTTTGTTTTAATCTCCTTATAAAGAATCTTAAAGTCTTCTAAGTAATATAATCATAATATGTCAGGGCTCCCTTGACTTTTAGGTGAGGTATTTCACTGGATTTTTATATTTTATGGCTTTTGAATTTTTTTGAATGTCATTTAATTTGTCTAATACTGAGACTGGGGTTTTGTCCCCCCCCCTTTTTTTGTACAGTGCCACTGAATAATTGGAGGCCAAGGTCTTAGAACCTCTTGGCTGCCAGTCACATAATTACGTCCATATTATTTTATATATCTTGGTGGATATTTAGTGCCAAAAGAATTAGCGTCTCACCATTCTGAAGAGCATATTCCTCCCCTTCTCTTGACCCCCTTTTTTACCCTGCTCTCCTCTAGCCCCCCACCCACCATGGTCTTCTGGAGCCCTGCCTGGCCTAGAATTTGCTGTGTAACCTTAAACTCTGGTTCTTTTGTTTCTACCCCTTGAATTGCTGGGATTCTGAGTGTGTGCTACTACAGCCCGCGTGGGTGGTGCTAGAGGTCACACCTAAGGCGTTGTGCACACTTAGCAGCCTCTCTGCCGCATGAGCTATTCAGGCTCATTCTCGCTATAACATTTTTCATACCCTAGTAAGGGTGGAGAAATGGACTAACTTCATTGAATACCTGCTATGTCCAAGCCCTCTTGCAGGTTCAACTGGGCTCAGTTCTTAAATTCTTTTTTTATTCTTCAAGGAGCCCTAGAGATGTGTCTTTATTTCTCTCTATGATGAGGAACTGGAGATTCATTCAGTTAAGGGTTCAAAGCTAGTAAATGTTGATGGCTAACATCTGAAGGAAAGACTTTGCTGTTGTGGCGTCAAAAAGTGGGCTCCTGACTAGAGCTGGGAGGTCTGCTAGAAAACCCTACGGCAGAGAATCCTAGAAATTCTAGAGTTTGCAGCCTGTGAGCACCAGCCAGGACTTGAACTACATCTCAGCCATACGTCACCCTTCAGCTGCATTACCAACCTAGCCTCCTGAGGAAACGTCAAGCCAGGGTGTGATGGCGTCTGTTGTCATGTGGAGCACGTCTGAGCACAGACGTCAGTGAGGTTCCATGAGAAGGCCGGACGGCAGAGGGACCAGCCAGCCTGTGGGTTTGTCTTCCATTAACCTTCCTCGTGCTGCTGGTGGTAGATCAGACTGAGCTGTGACCATGTATGAAACCTTCCCTTTCTGTGTAAGGACATGTTAAACACAGGAACAAGGAACGAGGAACCTCGTTCAGAGGAACGAGGTTAGTCACCCGTGCCCAGGGTGGGGATTCAAGGTCCAACTCCTCGAATGTCTGGTAGTAGCGCCTGTCTGCTTGATTGGCCTTTCTCTTTTATGTCCGACTTATATTATTGTGTGCATTTACACTTGTTGTACATATATCTGTATACTGGCAACATTCCTTATGTATACCTGTACTTCTCATGAGCAACTTAACCAGTAGAATTTTTCCTCTTTCTGTTTGTTTCTGTGGTTTTTTTTTACCATTTTCACAGAGCCAAAACATTACACACATGCATACATAGTTCATTTTTGTTTTTAATCTTTATATGTACTTGCAAGGTAGAGGGTGCTATGTATACCATGCTGGGAACCAAACCCAGGCCCCTGTTATAAGAACAGAACCAGTCCTGAGCCTTAGGGTGGTCTTTCCAGACTCTGAATATATTTTCCTTAAAATAACAACCATACTAACACTATTCACTTAAAGTATACTGGATTTTACTGGGTAGACACATAATACTGTATATATACTTTCCAGAACTAGAAGTCTAAACCCTCTTACATGAAGGAGATTGGAGCATGAAACCTCGGTGCCACAGGCGAACCCTTCCTGTGTTTGACATGTCTTAGAACCCTGACCTGGAAGGTTCACCCTGCAGCTTTGCAGGGGTCAGAGCCTTTGAAAGGGCTGTGGCTGTGCCTGTGGCTGTGGCCTTCTCTCTTGCCCACCATTCTGCTATCTTGATCTTCAGCTTGGCCTCAGAACTATGGGAAATGACTGGTCTTCATAAATGGTTTGTACATGAAGATTGTCTAAAAGCAGCTCAGCCTGAGACTGAACTGGACCAAGCCCCAGACTGGGGACAGGAATATTGGGACTGTTGATAAATTTGACTATAAACTACTTAATAGTCTGATTTCATTTTTAAATTTTGCTAACTGTACTATAGTTCTGTAAATATATTTTTTTTTTTTTAGAAAACTCACATCACAAATGGAAAGTTATAGCAGAATCAGAGTTCCCTGCAGAAGTGACGTGTGAATGATCACAGCTGCTTCTCTTGATTACTGTCTTAAATGCTTGCCTAGTTTATAGCTTCTACTGGGTGAGCTTCTCCTGGAGAGACAACTGCCTTCTGCTCATCTCAGATAGTCTAGCTTGGTGAGCCAGTGGGACGACAATGAGAACATCATCTAAAACTCGTCAGGGAGGGGTGTCGCCTGGAGCCCCTCCCCAGCTCCATGCTCGAAAGCTAATGGGACTGGTCTTGGGAAGATCTCTTGGTAGTCACAGGTGTGGACACCTGTGACTAGAGGTCACAGAGGGCAGTCCTAGAGGGCAGTGAGCAGGCACCTCCACACACTGTTTTAGAAACTCCAGTGATGTCTGGGGCAAAGCTTTGATGGTAGTGCTTGCCTTGCAATCCCTGGTTTAGTCATCTGACAACAAAAGACCAAATCCCAAGTGGGAGAGGTATGCAGTGTGGTCCTCAGTCAAGACTTCAAGTATGAAGTCTCGAGTCTCATTGAGAAACAGGCATGGCTGCCAAACATGTTTAGTGTAGTGAGCTCATTGAGGGCTTCCTTTCTGTTAGGGAGAAATATGAATTAATTCATCAGTCCTCCTTTTGTTAGTGTAGGCAATTGACAAATACCCAGCCATGCTTTCTTGTTATTTATGAATGCTTAAATAAAATAAGGTGAGAACATATGCGCTTTGTATGGATTTGGAGCTATCTTGAACCTTTAACCTTTACCTCACTAGCTCTGGCAGTTCCACAGTCACACTCTGCCTGATGGCAGGGTTGGCCATCAGACCCTGTTCTGAAGGTGTTCTGCCAGCCCACCCCACTTGCAGCTGTAAAACCGCATTGCATAATCACAGTGTGCCAGTACCATGCTAGTTGTAGGACATCCATGAACAGGAGCTTTGCCTACAGTTGCCAGGGAAAGCCTGCCCCATCCCAAGAATCCTGTTTAGTTAACTTTTGGAGAGAAGTTGGAAAGCAAAGCAAAGAAGAAATGCTATGAAGTGTTGGACCGATGCATGCTGTGACACAGTGTTTCACATCGCCGTCATGTCCTTGCTTGCTTTTCCTTTGTTTTGAAATGGGGTCTTAGTCTATAGAGTAAGAATATTAAGAGAACCATATACTAGAAATGTTTTCAGATATTGTAAGAGCTGTTCTCTGGACTCTGCCTCCCATGTGCTCAGATTTCAAACAAGGCCACCATGCCAGGCCTTAGCTCACATCTTCAGTTGTTCTGAAGAGAGGTATAGCCCAGGTAGGCCCAACTTAGGTGTCCAAGCTTAGAACAAAATCATGCAAGAGTTAAGAGTGACCCCAGCTTGCAAGCTGGAGAACCAGAACTTGCCCACCCAGTACACGGTGGGACCGCGAGGCAAGTTTGATGCAGTTAGAGTTCTCTAGCTTGCATGGGGGACTCCCATCTGCTCTGACAGGTCTGGTCGCCTGCCTTGTCAGGCACATGTGCACACTCGAGTGAATTCACTCTGCTGTTTAATGGCCTCAGGACCTCTGCTGAGAATGAGGAGTGACTTGTCAGTTTTTACTCTCTCAGAAAGGGTGACTGGCTTGAGAACTGTACACAGAAGGAACTTTTACTCTCACCACGCTTTCGGTTTTTGACTCAGTTCTAAGTAGGAGGAAATTCTGAGAATATTAAAATAGCTCAAAGAAATATATAGTAAGAATATTAAGAGAACCATACTGGAAATGTCTTCAGATATTCTAAGAAAGATTTAATACATTAAAACCTTGGCAATATAGAACTTAGAGAGATGAATCACTGTAGAGAATGTGTGTTCGTCCATCTTAACCCCGGTTCTTAAGTCTTCCCAGAGAGTAGAGATGCAGTCGTCTGTGCTCTGTGTACAGCTTCATCTTCTGTCTGTAGATGCTCCTGACCAGCATTCTGAAGCCATCCATTGTATGAATGCTGTGATTATAGCTGCGTAATAAAAATGTCTGCATAGATGCAACAGAGCTGGCGAGAGGACTGGAGGGACGGCTCAGCCTTTAGATGTGTGCTGCTCCTGTAGAGGACCCCAGGTCGCGTCCCCTCACCCATGTAGGGCAGCTCACAGTTGCCTGTAATCCAGGCCCAGAAGATCCAACCCCTCATCTGGCTTCTGGACAGTCTGCTCACTACACAGACCCATTCAGACTCAGATTCATACAGTAACTAAGTAATAGAAGTAGAGGGATTTTTGTTTGGTTTTGGTTTTTGGTTTGTTTGTTTGTTTGTTTGTTTAAGATGGCTTAGGGAAAGGAAAGCAAGACAGGCAATTTTTAGGTTTCAGGGTCCTAAGACAGTGGTCTGTGACAGGGATAAGGGGAAGCTTTGTTTGGTCCTGTTTGAAGTTGGTAGCTGGTAGCATGCTTACCAGGTTTTTAATTTGCAAATTCCCTTTTGACTATGGTGTTTCCATCTGTCGCTCTCTCCCTGCTTCCACCCTTCTGCCTCTGTTAGAAGGCTGACTATTTCTGTAAAGGTTCTGCTTTCATGTGTCACAGGCCGTCCCAGCCCTTAGAGCAGTGAAGGGCACTTGGAGCACAGCCGAAACGCCAGCAGCAGCTGTAGTGCTCCTGTCCACCAGAGAAGTTTCCCCAGTTGTTGTGTTTCATTCCCAGAATGCTGAGGGTTGCCATTGTATTTTGAGGACACTGTTAAGGAGTTATACTGTGGGGTAATAAATAGTTCCTCCTTTTCCTTTTTGATTAATTTTTGTTTGGTTGGGGAGGTATTTTGGAGGGGTGTTCTTTACATTAGGGGTTTTGTTTTGCTTTTTTAATTGTTAATAAAATTTGAATTTAAAGGCATTAATTGCAGCATCCTTTAAATTTTTATTATATTTGAATTCATTTTAGTGTAGAGATGGTTGCCCACATTTCTTGGTATGAATATGGAGGTCAGAAGACAACTTGGGGGACTATGTTCTCTCCTTCTACCATGTAAGGGATCAAACTCAAGGCCATCTGGCCTGCCAGCAAGTGCTTTTCTCTGCTGAGTCCTACAGTGGTCTGTCTAGTGCTATTTTAATTAGCAAGCAAATATTAGCCAAAACTAGTCAGGTTTTGTGACTCTTACTGTAGAATCTGTAAGTCAGATTATTGGTTCCTGTGATCACAGCTGTAAGTGTCCTTTTTTCATTATACTTCCAACACTTTGGGAAAGACTTGAGCACATTTCAGAGAATCAGCAAAGCTCCCAGCTGTTAAGCATCCTCTCAAATTCTGGTCTGATTCTGGATCATCTCTGCTATACATTTCTAAGAGTGTGTTGTGTGGCCTTCCACAGTGTTGCCGTTTTTAACAGCTTTCTTTCTGTAGTGGTTTTAACTGTGTACCTAGAGTATTTTGGTCAGTGAGTTCACTCTGCTGTTTTCTCCAGGATGGTTTCACTAACGTCAATCTCAGGCAAGCACAGTAATTAAGAAAGAACAAATACTTTCGCAGAGCAACAGAATTTTTATCAGAATTCACTGCAGCCCTCAGGTTTCTGTTTAGGATGAGACATTTTGCAACATTTAAACTTTCTCCTTGTCTTCATTTCCTGTTGAGGGGATAAAACAAGCTTGAAATCCATTTACTTCACTAAGGAATCTGAAAAGACAATGCATCGTCCTCTCTGTGGTTTTCTTTTCTATTGATGACTATTGGCTTTCTTTCTTGGAGCAGATGGAGAGAAGAGGAGCCAAGTGATGATTCACGGGATCGAGCCGATGCTGGAGACGCCTCTGCAGTGGCTGAGTGAGCATCTGAGCTACCCAGATAACTTTCTTCACATCAGCATCGTCCCCCAGCCGACAGACTGAAGAGCGTGGCGGCCTCGCTGGATGGAACCACCTTGAGTCCGGACACCAAAGCGTGACACCCTTGCTTCAGTCAGGCTCAGTGGAGGCAACAGAAACCTGGGCTGAGGCAAGCCAAAGAGGAGAAGATTCCATGAGAGATAGGGCACCCGGGCAGGGCTGAGTGTGCACCGCTGCTTCGCTCCTCCGCCGGCCGTCTGGAAACCTCAGCTGAGACAGACCGGACCACTGCAGCCTCTTCTTCTCTTGAAATGCAATGCAGCCGAAGCCTTTGCTCAATGAAAAACAAAATGGAAACGTGCCACAGTTTGTCTTTCTGATTAACACATCAGTGGGTGTTTCCTAAGGTGACCATGGCTGAACCTTAGGCAGGAGAGTGGAAACATTGGTTGAATTTTCAATAGAATTAGACTTAAGAAAGTAAAAGAGAAATTCTGTTATTAATAACTTGCAGTAATTTTTTGTAAAAGATCAAATTACAGTAAACCCATCTTTCCTTAATGAGAATTTCCTGTTTACAGTCAGTCTATTGGTATGCAAACAATCTTGTAACTTTGATAATGAACAGTGAGAGATTTTTAAATAAAGCCTCTAACTATGTTTTGTCATTTAATAACATAAAGTTTGTCACTTTTCAAGGACCTCCTGAATCTCCTAGAAGCCACTTTGTATTCTGTGTTTGTCACTGGCATAGCAAGGGTGCAGGGCATAGGGTACCTTGTCTCAGGAGCTCTCACAGGGTTTATTACTGTGACTTGAAAATCTGTCTTCTGTATACTAAAAGTATAAATAATATTATCTGTCTTTGCTGTTTTGTTGGTCACTATAAGCCTGTCAAATCATAGTATACCAAGTATCTGTATACGAGAATTTTTGAATATTTTGAAGCTCCCATTCCTTTCCAGTGTTTTGGTTTTTTTTTTTTTCCCTTTCTTTTTTCTTTTTTCTTTTTTCTTTTTTCTTTTTTTTGGCTCCTGGATTACTATGTGATTGTGGCCCCTGGCAGCCAGTCTTTAAAGCCTGAAGGTGACCTGTGTCTTCACTGCAGTAGCTTTTCCTTATCATTACCAAAAACATCCAGAGGTTACTGGAACTCCCACTCCCACCACAGTAAGGGAAGTTTGCTGCACTCTCCCGATGGCTGCCTGGAGCCGCCTGCTGTTGTTGATCTGTGAGCAAGCTTGCTGTCCACATGAATGTCAACCCATCTAAGTATGCTAAAAGATGATATCATAAAATAATGGTTTAGATTACAAAATAAAGATGAATGTTTTCTTACAAAAATTATGTGGTGGCTCAAGTAAGATCCTGATAATGCCCCTTTTCTCCTTCTCCTGCTCCCTGCCCTCTCCCCCTGCCTCCTGCCCCCTGCCCCCCCCACCTCCTCCCCTCCCCAAGCTTGTGATGTTCACTGATTTACAGTTGATCAAAGAGCACAGATCCTAGAATGGAAGTTGTAAACATAATAATAAAAGAAATAACACTGAGTTTCAATCACAGTAAAGGAGAAGCAAACAGGAAAACATCGGCTGACTAGACAAAGTGCACTTTCAGTAAAGGCGGGAAAATAGCAATATCAGTTACATAAGGAAAACTCACTTGTATTTTTGCACGACATTGGTTTGAATATGAGTGTTCTGCTGACTGGGGATTTTCCCCTTTGGAGTTTTGACAAACTGAGGAGAGGTCACTGAAGGATTGGATGCCAGGGAGGACGTGTGGTATGGTCAGAAGGGTAACCATGGCGACTTTACAGGTGACACTGGAGTAAAGGATTCCTGGGGACTTTAGAACTCCTGACCCCCACTTGTAGTTTAACTGAGTAAACCCCACATGGCAAGCCACTGCCAGCCAGCCTGCCTCGTTCCTGCTGAGGAGCACCTGAAACCTGGTGAGCTAAGGGTCCAGTGACCAGAGAGAGAAATCAAGAAGTAGTGCTGGCTAAAATACCTAATTTTTATTTGAACATTTCAGTTTTATGACTTACTAAAAAGCCAGGTAAATATGTTTGCCTTCATTCCTAGAAGTTGGAAGTGAAATATTTATAGAGCAAGATCGGAATTCCCTCATCTTCAGACTACGTGTTTCCACAGAGAAGATGAGGGAGGATGGAGAATGGGCTCTCAGCAGGTGCCTCACTCTTGAGAATGAAGAAGGATTTCGTGGTCTTGCTGACAGGGAAGGAATTCAAAGCATAAGTTACCACTTAGCCATCATTGAGCCTCTCAGAACTTGGGTAGCCTTGCTCCGACTGTGGCTAGCTTGTTGGGATGCAGCCCTAGTGACTGAGGCAGAGTGTGTTCCTGTCTAAGTATGAGGGGGAAGTGTCCCCTCGCCATGTTAGGATTTTCCCATTCAGTGTTACTAAGTGGAGTATGCTAAGAAAAGAATTCAGGTTTAACATTGAACAACTAGCTTTTTTTGAGGTGGGAGGATGGGAGGGAAGCATACCTGCATGCCACAGCAGGAGTGGAAGTTAGCTCTCCTTCCACTGTGGGTCCTAGAGATAGAACTCAGGGTGTCAGTCTTGGCAGCAAGCACCCTTAACCACTTAGCCATATCTTGCTGGCCCACCAATAACTTTTAATGGTTATCTTTCTGTGGCTGCTTGTTTAAAAACCTATTCAGATAACTTATCTTTATTTTCAAAAATGTGGTACACGTGGCTCATGCTAGAGAATTCCAGATTACATTTAATAAGACTGTTGATGACTGTTCTGAGAGGAGTTGGGGTTCCTGTTAACCTGTTGCACCATAATTTAAATAACAGGATAAAATCCATGAGTATGAAGGAAGAAAAATCAAACGGGATCATATTTGAAATCGGGCTCATTTGTACACAGCCACGATGATCTGTGGTATTGTTCACAATACAATTCTATTCCTCTGTGTTTTCTTTTTTTGTTGTTGTTGTGTTGTGATCTGCTCTGTTTTCTTGGTTTTGGTTTTGGTTTTTTTTTTTTTGATTGTTTTTTTGGGGGGTTTTGGGGGTTTTTTTGTTTTGTTTTTGTTTTGTGTTTGTTTGTTTGTTTTGAGCCAGGGTTTCTCTTTGTAGCCCTGGTTATCTTATAACTCACTATAGACCAGGATGACCTTCAACTCAGGTCCACCTGCCTGTGCCTCTGCGTGTGCCTCTGCCTCTTCAGAATGGGATTAAAAGTGTGAACCACCACCACCTGGCCCTCTTTGTTTTCAGAGATATTCATCTGGCCTGAGAATTCGCAGAGAATGGAGGAAGAAGAGGCATGTATCTTGTTCAGATTGTTGGAGAGCAAATGGCACCCTGTAATTACAGGCCATCTTTTGTGATACAGAAATGACAGGCAGGTGGTATGAGCTGCATTTAGGAGCTTTGATGACTTAGGCTAGCATGTGGTAGGGAACCTCTGTCCAGCTGGGCATTGGTGGGAATCCCCAGGTCAGGCAGTCCTGAGAGCAAACAGGACATTCTTCGGAGCCACCAAGTTCACAGGTGTCTGAATCAAGTGTATCGCTGTTGAGCTGGCCTTGAACTCTGTGTAGCTGAGAGTCCCCTGGAACTTCTGCTTCCCTGCCTTTACCTCCCAGCTGGTAGGACTACAGGGGAACATCACCCCATATAGTTTTCAAATGTATTTTTTCTGTTGGATATTTTCAGCCTGCCTATCTGAACCAGAGAACAGCCATAGAAAGTCCTTCATTGCGTTCCTTCATATGACTGACAGATCCTTCAGATGTCCTCAAACACAAATTACATTTGCTTCTCCAGCTGTACTAGCAATTACACTAATGCCTAGTGTTACAGGCCTAACCTTGTAACAGTCTGTGTTTTCATAGTGAAGAGACTCACTAGATTATTGGGTTTTTTAGTACTGAACCATTTTAATCTTGAATATGTTAAAATGATAACAGATAAAGGTAAAGCTGGGAATTTAGGACTATTCAGTGTCCTCTAGCATCATCTAATCCTCTAAAAGGACTCCGTGTATAACTTTTTCCTACCCCCAGTCACAGAGCCTAAAACCTCTCTATAAAAAAGCATAATTAATGGCTAATGACATTTTTAAGTAGGTCTTGTGTTCCTGTCAGAGTCACCAGCTACAAAAATAGGACAGACCCTGTCATTTAGAAATCAGTGTACAAAGTTCAGTTTGCTGGGGTTGGCATCACCAGTGGAGACATGCTTACTCAAATCTGCTCTCAGTAGGAACCACCATGGACCAGATCCTTGCGTCAGCCCACATTCGTTTTAGCTGTAGTGTCGACCGCAGTACAGGCCTGTTTCAGCCTCCGTTTGAGCAGCCCCTCAGCTGCTATTCTCAGCAAGCATCTGGAGGTCTTCATCAGTCCTGACCTTTTCACAGATGAGTGGTTTGTGCTGATCTTGTGCTGGATGATCTTGTGCTGGAGGCGTTGCTTCTGAAAAGGAGAGTTGTTGCATCCAGCATCTCCCTAACTCCTGGAGCTGCAGTAAGTGATTGGACCCTGCTGACTGAAGTTTAGAGTGTGAATTTTAGCCCCTCCCCAGTTCCCCTCAGCTCTGCCTGTTCAATAGGAACTCAAGCCTCTGAGTCACATCCAAGCCAACTATTTCTAGTGGCTCATTCCTTCATCAGAGGTGTCCCAGTGTGTCAATGTCGCTTCCACAATAATTTACTAGGTTTATACTGAATATCTGTCTGCCAAGTACTCAGGAATTTCGAGCCAACCCCTTTGCAGTCTCTGAGCATGAGAAAGGGAATGGTATCGGGAGCACTGGCTTTGAAACACTAGTGTGTGCAACAGGTTCACTTGACCTCTAGCTGGCTCTGGACTTGTCTTTGATAACAGTGGAGGTCCTGGTGCTGTCACTGGAGGCTTTTGTCCAACTGGCTCTGATGTCCAGGTTGTTACTTTTCTACTGATGGCTGACTCTTCTACACAAATAGTAACTGATCTGTAGACCTCTGTCTACTCCCACTCATTTTGTGAAGATTTAGGGAAACTCCTCATCCCATACCTACCAGCCTTTTCCTGACCCTCTTACCCACGTCTCCTGCTAAAATGTCATCCTGAGGTTTGAAGAGATAACACTTAATTGGGAGCATTGGCTGCTCTTCCAGAGGACCCGGTTCAGTTCCCAGCATCCACCCGGCAGCTCGTGGCTGTCTGTGGATCCAGTCCCAGAGGATCTGGTGCCCTCAGACACGCTAGCAGTCAAAACATCAGTGCACATAAAAAGTAAGTCATTTTCTAAAATACAAATATAAAATGTTATCCTGCCTCCTGCAATTCTCTAATTCGGGTCAGTGTTTTGAAGTTCACTGCTGTCTGAAGAAGTCTCGTGGGCTTCAGGGACACTGGCCCTCAAGTCTGCAGGCGTCACTAAGGCCTGGTTAGCGAGCCAATCAGCTTGGGGTAATTGATCTGGGAGCAGGGCAGTGCATGCGACATTAAAAGTGAGACAAAGAAAATATTGGGAATGGAATTAGCAGCCAGCACTTCAGATGCTGCAAATCCAAGGATTAGATGTATAATTTTCTTTATTTCCTATCCACGGCTTATGAGGTAGTACAGGTCAACCTTGAAATCATGCCCCTCCTGCCCTGGCCCCCAGAGAGGCAGCACTCGGCAGCTGTGTGTGAAATAAGACCGTTGCTGCAGTGGTACACCAGTTGCTGTTATGTGCTAGACAGACTGGAGTTTATAGACCTGGAGATGCTCAGACAGCTAGGAAAATAGTTGCAGTAATTGTGCAGTGAACACAAAAAGTGTCTGAGAAGGCAGTAGACAGAACTTAGCTGCAAAGAAATATTTTGAAGAGGTGATGAGAAAAGCTAGCCGCACTGCAGCGGGAAGGACTAGCTTCGGGCTGCGGGGTGACACTGGCTGGATTTGACTGGAGCACGTTTGACAGCTGACCACACCTTGTTTCATTCTTCACTTTCTTTCTGCTCACCACACCCTGCAGCTTTGCTTGTCTCGGCCCCTTTTCAGTTTCCTTCCCTTCTCACCTTGAGTGTGGTGTCCCAGCGGTCACCTCGGGGCCTCTTCCTCTATCGTACTTGAACTCATCCCAAGGCTCTTTTGTTGTTGTTGTTAATGTGTATGTGTGGGGCATGGTGGCTTATACCTCTAGTCCCAGCACTTGGAAGCAAATGTTGGTGCAGTTCTGTGAGTTCAAGGCCAGCCTGGACTACATAGTTCCAGGAGAACCAGAGTTATGTAGAGAAACCTTGTCTCAAAAAAACAAAATAAAGAAGTGTTTATGTGTACACTTTTATGGAGATGCTGGAGCTCATGGGAACCAGATGGTGTCAGATTCCTCAGAACTAGAATTAGCGGTAGGTCTGAGCCACCCTGCGGGTGCTGGGAGCTGACTCCAGGTCCTCTATTAGGGCAGCCCAGGCTCTTATCTGCCAAGATATCATCCGGATCCACATCTTAGGGCATTTAACACCCTTGTTGTCACCAACACTGATCTTTACACTCCGAATAATACTCAGCCACCTACTTGACATCTCCGTCAGTTGTAGAGCACTTCAAACGTGAGCATCAAAGCAGAAGTCTTAACCTCTCTACCTTGACTTCCCTCAGACCACTCCTCCCGTTCTTTCATATGTCTACTCATCTCTGTGGTCCTATAATGTGTGAATCAACATTACTATGTCCATCAGTAAGTCAGGGAGAGTCTGTCGACGTTAAAATACAACACACTGGCCTTTCACCTGGTCTCGCTGTTTCCAGTCAATACTCAGGGAAAGCTAAGTCAACCACAGGTCAGTCAGGAACTAGTACTCTCAAGTGTATCCTGCGCAGTGCAATCACAGTACTATGGAAGAGCATCTGTCATCTATCTGAAATTGCTTAGGTCTTCTGCCCCTTCTACAGACGCCTCCCTGACCTAGGATTGGCTTTGGGCCTTTACCCTATGTTAATTGCTCCATAGCTGTTCCTTGGTAGGCTATAAAGCTCTGTGAGAGCCAGAACTGTCTGCCTAACACAACGCTGTGAATGACTCTTGGAAGCACAGGCAGGCAAGTCTCTGAGTTCAAAGCCAGCCTGACCTACAGAGTTCTGGAAAGCCAGAACTACAGAAAGAAACTCTGTCTAGAAAAAACAAACAAACAAACAAACAAACAAAACAGAAACAGATTCACTGAGAAAATAAAAATAATGTTTGCTTGAGGGTCTAGAGAGAGGGTGATGCTAAAGGGACCGAGTTTTCTGCAAGGAGGGAATTTGTAGTTTTAGTAGTATAGAAAGGGGGTGTCAGAGCAGGGGAGAAGTCTAATGCTGGAAGATAGTGCTGAAGAAAATTCACTAACTTTACCGAGATCCAGGGTGTCTCTGTAAATGTTGTGTCCTGGAGACTCAATGAAACCAGGTCTTTAAATTTGTCAAGTAAATACTCTGGGACCCTCAAGAGAGCTGTTTTGAGTTGAAAACTGTCAGGTTGCAGAGATTTAGGAAAAGAAATGTGATTTAGTGATGAAAAAAGGAAGTTAGCACTGACCAGTGGCAGCACATCCTAATCCTGGCACTCGAGAGGCAGAGGCACACAGATCTTTGTGAATCTGAGCCAGCTACAAACCAAGTTCCAGGACAGCCCGGGCTACACAGAGAAACAAGAAAGAAGAAAGAAAGAAAGAAAAACAAACAAACAAACAAACAAACAAACAAACAAAAGAGGTCAGGATACGTGTCTCACAAGAGAGGGTGTGAACAATGATTCCTGCTGTCATTTCTAACTATTAAGAACAGTGGTCTGGAGGAGTCCCATTGGCCTTTGTCACTGAAGAAGACGTCCAATTTTCACCAGAAAGTACGAGCTGAATGGAAGCAGTTCCCACAGCCTGTCAGCAGGCAGAGGCATCCCTGTGTGGGGTTTGTTTGTGGGCAGCTTTCCACGGATTGCGCAGGCTGAGCCTGGGGTTCAGAACTTCTACCCACGCCCAAATGATACTGGTGCTGCTGCCTTAGATCTTACCATCTTGGTTCCACAAGACATCCCCCTCTTTTTATAATAGCAAGATAGGTTTCATATTTGGCCTAACCCTACAGTGAAAACACATATACACACAAACGCATACAATAGAAAGTATTTTTAGAGAATGCTTCAAGTATTTGGAATTTGAAATTATATTTCTAATTAATACTAATATTGTTTGGGTTTTTTCTCTTGTTTTGGTGGGAGGTTTTTGTTTGTTTTTGTTCCTGAGACAGGGTTTCTCTGTGTAGCCCTGGCTGTCCTGGAACTTACTCTGTAGACCAGGCTGGCCTCGAACTTAGAAATCCGCCTGCCTCTGCCTCCCAAGTGCTGGGATTAAAGGCATGTGCCACCACTGCCCGGCTGTAAGGGTTTTCTTATCTCCTTCATCTCTGTTGTGTGAAGGTCTCTAGCCTCCCATGTTCTCACTGATAGGAAGGATTCTAGGCAGTTTCGTTGTGCACTGCCCTCTAGTTGAGCTTGTCTGGTGCTGGGAAGAACATTCCAGCAGATGCCTTTCTCACACTGTCATGCATCCAGGTACATCCTGGAATGACATCATGGTGGCCTCAGCCTTCAGCAGGGTTCTTTCTGTCTGACAGCTCTCTCTACTATGTCCTTTCTTTGCACTGTCTGTGTCTCCCCCACCTTTGTTGCTTAAAAACCAACATTTCCTTTCCTCAATGAGCAGAATCAATTCCACCTTCTTGAGGGTAATTATCTAGATAAATCATTTGAAATTCAATTGTAAGGAAATTTTGACTATTCTGCATTTGTTTATTTAAAATAACCATTTTTATTTATATGAATGTAAACTCAAATATTTAATGCTTTGTATAACAGTCTGATAGGTTTGTGTATCTTACTGCTCAGAATGGTACAGTGCTGGCCACTGGGAGGTTTCCAGTTGGCTCCTGTCATGCACCCCTGTCCTTTTGTCTGTGAGCAGTTTCTTACTTTCTGGCATTTAATTAGGTGTTTCTTGCCTCAGTCCTAAAATCCAGTACTTCTCCAAGGAACCCTGGTTTCTTTTATTGAAAAGGTTTGTTTTTAAGTCCAGGCCGCCCATCCATC
Organism: Grammomys surdaster; assembly: GCF_004785775.1. NCBI lineage: Eukaryota > Metazoa > Chordata > Mammalia > Rodentia > Muridae > Grammomys > Grammomys surdaster. Next base: position 4,149,662 of record NW_021604702.1, on the reverse strand, counting down.
CACTCACTCAGTTGGTAACAACTACGTTCTACTCTGATGTTGTCAGTGGACCAGAAGCTGGACACACTGTGAGGGAAGAAAGCAGACAAAATGCCTGCATTGGAAAGCTAACCTAGGGGCTGTGAGATAGACAAGGAACAGCTCTTAGCCAGTAAATACATAATTTTAACTTTGATATATTCTCTGAAGGGAAAGGAAGGGCCAACTGGCGTAGATTCAAAATACCCCAAGTCTGTGGTCTAGTTTAGATCAGGTGGTTAGAGAAAGTCCCGGTGAATGGCTGACATATAGGGAGAAGCTGGAGATAAGATAAGTCATTTAAAGAGCAGATTGAGGAGTATTTTGTGTCTAGACTATAGACTAGTAGGTCAGAACTGCTTCTCAAGGAAAGGAATAGGATTGGCAAGATAGCTCAGTGGGTAGTGGCACTTGCTATCAAACCTGAATTTGATCCCTAAGACCTACGTGTTGGAAAGAGAGAGCCAATTCTAGAAAGTTGTCCTCTGACACCTACATATATATTTGAGCATGCCTAGATACACATAGATACAAAAAAATTCATCGTAGTCACTTTATTATAACAAATTTTTGAATGAAAACATCACACAGCTAGATCAGGGTAGTCAAACACTTGCCTGGTCCCAAACTCTGTATCTCAGTGGGCTCCTATTCTGTTAGAAAGGGTAGTCTGAAGCCATGGAGTCACATCCGGATTTTACACTTTCACTGTAAATTAACATTTCTTATAGACTTACACCACCAAGAAAAATCTGTAACAGAGCTGAAGCTGGCGAAGCATTCAGCCGTATGTCTGTCTTCCTAGCTCACGTGTCCCTTTGCCTGCACTCCAGCCTTCCTTGTCACCGAGCGTTGCCCTCTTTTCAGTCTCCTTTCTAAATGTCCTCCCATACCCAGCCAGCTCTTTACATAGAGCACTGTAGTCTAGACTGCATATGCAGAAGAAGCTTTGCATCCGGGTGACGTCACTTATACTACATATACTAAGTCCATCCATTTCCTGGGAAGTTTCATTTTTGCTTTGCAGATAAATGGTATTCTCTTTGTATTTGTACCATTCTTTATAATTTAAGGACATTTTCAAAAGGAATAAAAATACCCAAAGTATTCTCTTACAAAAGTCTTATTCTCTATGTGTAGATGTGTTAGTTAAAGGTGATGTCTTAGTTAGGTTCTTAGTTACTGCAGTGAACAGATACCATAACCAAGGCAACTGGACAATATTTAATTGGGGCTGGCTTACCGGTTCAGAGGGTCAGTCCACTATCATCAAGGGTTTGATGGCAGCGTCCAGGCAGACACGGTGCAGGAGGAACTACATCGTCATCTGAAGGCCACTAGGAGAAGACTGGCTTCCAGGGAGCTAGGTCTAGGGTCTTAAAGCCCACACTCACAGTGACACACTTCCTCCAACAAGGCCACCCCTCCAAATAGTGCCATTCCCTGGGCCAAGCCTATTCAAACCACCACAGATGATAAAATTCATGGTTGTTTTGTTCTAAAGAAATTACAGTTAAAAAATAATAATCAAGTTGGAAAGCTGCTACTGAGGCAGCAGTGAGGATAGGTGGACTGCTCTGAGAAGGAGAAAAGGGCTTTCTGAGAATCCAAACAAAGGCCTCTGAGGAGCACGGATAAAGAGAAGCCAAAGATGGAGAGAGAGCGGCCACAGGGCCCAAGAGGCCACAACAATATTTAAGTTGAGAAATAAAAGAAAGCCATTGGACTATCTTTATTATTGTTGTTTTATGTTTTGTTTTGCTTCTTTGTTTTTAATCATTGTCTTAAGACAGGGGTTTTTCTGTTTTCTAGCCCTGGCTGTCCTGGAACTTACCATGTAGACTTGGCTAGCCTTGAGCTCACAGAGATCCACCACTCTTTACCTCCTGAGTGCCAGGATTAAAGGCATGTACCACCATACCTAGTACACACATTTTTAACTTTTTATTGATTCCTTGTGAGTTTCACATCCTGAACCCCAACCCCACTCATGTTCCCCATCCCTTGATTATCTTCCCTCTGCATTTGCATCCTCCCCCTCAAAATAAGATAAAACAAAAGACTCCTCTCAGATATCCTGTTGTTGCCCTGTGTCATGGAGATCTGTAGCTTTTGGACTTGCAGGACCGGCCCCTTCATGTGTTCCAACAGTTCATAGATGGAGTGGATGTTGAGGTGGCCAATTCATAGACCTCAATCTGGGCCTGGGTGGTAGTTGAGCTGGTTAACACCAGCCCTCAACACCAGATGAGCTCTCCAGCTCTGCCCTGGCTAACTCACCCAATGCTGCAGCCAGAGAGGGGCAGGGCCAGCTCTCCAGCTCTCCTGCTCTCTAGCCACTCTGTGCCCACGCCAACAGAGGCCATCTTTACTGTGCTGCCCAGAGGAGGTGCAGGGCACGCCCTCCTGAGCATCGTAGACAACAAGGGACAGTTTATTTCTTTTGAAATTACATTTAATTTGTGTGTGTGTGTGTGTGTGTGTGTGTGTGTGTGTGTGTAACTGGGTGTTGCCAGTTGGTTCACCATGTAGATCCCAGGGATTAAATTCTGGTCATTGTACTTGAAGGCAAGTGCCTTCACCAACCGAACCATTTCACCTGCCCCAACTAGACGCTTTAGACAGAGAAATAGGGACGTCTTAGAAAGATCTTTTCAGTTATTGTGTGATAAGGGAAGGAGGGAGCAAAAGTCATAGTGGCTTTTTATCATGGTCATATGAGGAGTCACTAGGTTGTATTCTTGTTCTCTGAGACACTTGAACATACCTGAAGCATGACTAGCCTTGTGTGCTACACAGGCTACTGAGCTAAACCTCTAACCCCAATAATTTTCATGTGAACAGATTACACAGCTCTAGTGAGAAGGGAGGGAAACAAAGTCATACTTGGAAAATGGCAAGTCTTGCTGGTAGACTGAGTCTGGAGGGATTGAGGAAAGAAAGGAAGAAAGCATACCTGTTTATGCTCCCTCCTGTGAGCTACAGAGGAAAGGGTCTTTTAACTGTGCTTTTTCAGTCACATTGGCCAGAAGTAGAACTAACAGAATTTTCAAGAGAAACAAAGATTGAGTAAAATCTCCAAAAAAACAGTCCTCTTCACAGATTTTCAAACCTATATGACTTAGAAGTTATGATGTCAAATGTCTAAACTTCTGGGAGAGTCCTCCACTGGCGAATAAGAGGCCTAAACTCTTGGTACTCAAGGCTCTTTCTGGAATCTGATAAGAAAATAATTGTTCCACAGAACCTTCTGCCTGACTGTATACTGTGTGAAGAACTGACTACATTAGGATCCTTCCTTGACACTGTTCTTGTTACTTCTGGTGCCCAGAGCATGCGGGTCTGTCCATTCCCCTCTACTGAGTGTTTCTTGCAGAGGCCTTTACCTGTCGCTGTGGTGGGACTTTTGGAAGAGCATTGCCCTTGTCTGGGCGGGGCTAAGATGAGGCGGAAGACTGTAAACGCCAGATCTCAGGAATAGAAAGATGGAGTCTCTGGGGGTCTGAAGCAGGAGAGAGATGTGTGCTCCAAAACTAATGATACGTGTTGAAGGACGAGTTTCAGGCTGACTGGGAAGCCCAGACAGCAGCCAGATGTTACTGACCTCTGGAAGTGTTTTTTACTGGTTATCAGTTTTTGTGTGACAGAAACTGAAGTTATCTAAGCAAACTAAGGGGTTGTTTTTACTCGTATTCTGAAAACTTGATACTGTCCTAGTTCTTGGGCACTACGTCTGTTTCATTCCAGAGCACTGCCTCTCCCATATGCTGGCTTGGTTCTCAGGAGCATTTTTTGGCGCAAATAATAGTTTAGGGAACGTGGACCTTGAGTTCTCTGCTAGACCAACAAGGAAAGAGAGGGCACCTCCTCCAGTGATACAACTGAGACCCGAAGATGCCTGTTTACAGAAAGGCTAGCAAATGTTTTCTCAAACCTCATTGGTCAGAACTGAGCCAATCACCTGTCCTGATGCATACATACTATGATGGGCCTCCTCAACACAGATTCCCAAAAGAGGAAGCAAGGAAGAGCTTCCTCGGTGACATTAGGGAGAAGTGGGTGCTGGGGAGACACCCTGTGAATGCCCACATACTGTACCGCCTTCATGACTGTATATAGATCAGGGGCAGTATAGACAGAGGTGAGTGTGTCTTTCTTTTTTGTGGGAGAGGGGAACAGGTAAGTGTAGACCAAACTGGCCTTCACCTTAGCATCTTCCTGGCTCTTCCAAGTGCTGCTGGGATTATGGTATGGCCACCATTTCTGTTGGTAGATAAGAATCTTTCTGTTCAGAGCCCCAGCTCTGCCTACTTCCGGTTAAGTCACCTCTGCACGATCCAGTTTCTTCATCTGTAACAATGTAAATGATGACCAGACTTGGAAGCTCATGTCTGTAATTTTAATACTTGGGAGGTTGAGGCAGGAGGACTGCCATGAGCTTCAGACTAGCCTAGGCTACAGAGTGAGTACTTGTCTGCAGAACAAAACAAAAACAAAAACATAAACGGCAACCCCGTAGTGAAGATCAAATTCATATATCAAAATATATGTTTGACCCAGCACTTAGGTGGCAGAGGCAGGCAGATCTCTTGAGTTTCAAGTCCAGCCTGGTCTACATGGGAGTTCTGGGTCAGCCAGAGCTACATTGGGAGACTGTATACAAACAGAAAAAAAAAAGTACTTATGGAGGGTGAATATGATTATATATTTGAAATAATAAAAATCAGATATGAAGCATTTTTGTTGGGTATGAGTCTCACTTCCACCCAATAGCACTGTGAACATAACAAAGCTGGCTTTCCGTGTCAGGCAAGTCGGGGCCCATCCGGTGTCTTCATTGCAAGAAAGAGGGCTCATTGGTTCAGAACCAACCTTAGGCAGCAGGTGTTCAGGGCTGGGGTGGTAGAGTTTCAGCTTTGATTTTTCTATGTACTCACTGGTTATTAAAGTGTTGACCCTGTTCTCTTGTTTAAGAACCGGTTTCATTTCTAATGACACAGCAACCATCGAACCATTCCTTGATTTAGTCACTAGAACCAAAACTGAAGTGTGGCTGGTTTCATGTTGTTTTTATAGCAGTTAGTACAGAGAACAACAGGCTCCTGTGAAAACAGATGTATTTGCTATCTCTCTCTCTATCTACTGCCTCCCAGACTCACAGCCAGGCTCTGTCAGAACCCAAGCCTCAGCCTTAGCTTCTGTTCAGTTCTTGTGGGAGATGATTATTCTTCTTCTTCTTCTTCTTCTTCTTCTTCTTCTTCTTCTTCTTCTT
>NW_021604702.1:4105316-4144362 GCF_004785775.1 Grammomys surdaster | reverse complement strand
TTCTTCTTCTTCTTCTTCTTCTTCTTCTTCTTCTTCTTCTTCTTCTTCTTCCTCTTTTTCTTCTCTTTTTCCTCCTCCTCCTCCTTTTCTTTTAATAGGAAAAGAGCTTTGCATCTTCCCAAGCATTTTACAGTTAGGAAGAGAGTATCAGAGAGAGACCATTGTTGCCCATTATGAACACCCAGGAGGTTCTTTGTTTGATGGGCCTTTTAATATGAAGGTGTCATAATGCTGAAGTAAGAGTAGTTTTTAGTTCTCTTGGGGGAAATCATCAAGTTAATTATAATGCTAGAGTTCTCATAATGAAGTCATATTCTCTTCACAGAGGTCTTATAATTGGCAGCATTTCTAGAATCAGGTTTAAAAGTGAGTGTTTACAAATAAAGAAACAGCAATGGGCTAAGACTGTAAGTAAATTAGCAAAGTGCTTACACAGCATGTAATAGGCCCCGGGGTTTGATCCCCAGCATTGACTGAATCAGGTATGGTGGTATAAACCTGTAATCTTAGTGTTTGCAAAGACCAGAAGTTGAAAGTCATCCTTAGCTACATACTGAGTTTGAGGCCAGCCCTAGGGACATAGATTCTTAAAATAAATAAATAATCCAAAACAAACAAACAAAAACCAAACAACAAAAAAATCCCAACAACCCATAAACATAAACATTGATTCTTACATGTCTTCAGATTTACAAATTACAGAACATAGAACCCTGAGCTGACTCCCATGGAGTAGTCAGGTTCCCTTGTATAGAGAATGCAATTAACAGGAAATGCCTCAAAGGACGATAGAAGAGTTTATGTGAACAAGTAACATACAAATGCTTGAGAAAGCACCTGGCACAGAGTTTGCACCCCATAATGTTGGTTGTCCTAGGCAGAAGATGTAACTCAGTTGGTATGTGCTTGCCTGGCATTCATAAAGCTTCAGGTTCTGTCCCCAGTACCGCATAAGACAAGGTACTGTGGCTTCTACTTGTAATCCCATTTCAGAAGGCAGAAGGATCAGTTCAGAGTCAGCCTAAGATACAGAGCAAGTTTGAGGCCAACTTGGCATATGTGAGACCCTGTCTTGAAAAACCAAACAAATCCGTAATGTTTGGTTGTCATTGTCCTCGAATCGTGTTCTTATCAACTGCACGTTGAATATCCTCACCTCACCCCGAAACCCCCACTGACACTCAGACACATACACACTGACACACAGACACAGATATACACTCACTCACACTGACACACACACAGATACACATACACACTCTCACACACACACTGACACATTCTCACATACACTGACACATGCAGACACACTGACCCACAGACACAAATACACACTCATACACACTGACACACATACAGACACACACACACTCTCACATAGACTCAGATACACACACACACAGACACAAACACTCACAAATTGACACACAGACACACACATGATCACACACACTCACACATACTCACACACTTACACACACATCACCACCTCTAGTCTCCTTCAGTACCTGCCTACCCTCCATCATCTTCAGTTTTTCCTGCATCCTTTGATTTCAAGCTGTCCTCTGAAGCCTGGCTCTCTTACAAGCTGGTCTCTGCCAGAGTTGCCTACTAGCCAATGTTTGCTGCTTTTAAATGAGAAGCATAACTCCAAGGGAGTGCTAATTTTCATAGCTTTTTTAAGGTCAAATGCCATATTTCTATTGAGCCAGCTCACCAGGAGGTTGGCTTTAGTGACAGGATTCTCCATTTTGGCTCTGCCATGCTCTCAAGCCCACACACTGGACCTTCTTGGTCCAGTTGTCAATGTTTTCATATTTGAACAAATTGTTTGTCTTAATCCCCCACATTTAAGAAAACTCTGTGGCATTGTCAAGAAAGCCATTTGCCATTTAATTTTTTTCTCTCTCTTTCATCTTCCATTGGTATTTTCTGACTGTGTTCACTGTCTGAGCAACAGCGTGGCTGTTTGGTGCTCTCCAAGTGGACTTTTTATCCTCTCCCAGATTTCAGATTTCTGGAGACCAAAGCCAGAGCTCGACAGCACTCCTGAGGTGAAGGGCAGAACACAGCCTGTTTAGGGACTCCCGAGACGGTTCTGCCAAGCACATGGCTCTGTATTTTTTCCCTCTGTTATCTCCAGAAAGCTTCACAAGCTCCTTCCATCTCAATTCCGGCCTTCTTCAATAAGCAGAGACAGATTTAAAGTGAGGGACTTCTCTAGCCCTGCAGCTGGAGTCTGAGGGGACATGTCAGGCAGGGGTTGGGGCAAGCTTGGCTTCCGCCCTCGGCTGGGATAGGACATTTTCTCAAGCAGAAGATCTCGTCTCTACGGCTACCTCATCATGCTCCTCATTGTCTGGTTTCTTCCTCCTACCCAGTCTCCTTTGCCTGCCTTTCCCTTTCCCTGACTGACTTCCAGGCCGCCCTCCCCCAGCTTGTCTTCGTGCCTTCCTCCTTACACTTGCTTGATCCTCTGTGTGTCTGGTCGGTTTCTGTTCCCTCTTGTTCTTTTTCTTTCACTTTCCCCCGCCCACCCGTCATTTTTAACAGTGTCATCATGACTTACAGTGTGGGAACATGGAACTCGCCGTCTCCCACATCACACAGCCATCTCCGGATTCCATGTGGCCAACATTCTTGCCCTTCGCTGGGAGGGCAGAACTGATGCCTCACCACTTCCCAGCGGCCAAGGCCCAACTCACTCTGAGTCCTGCTTCCTGCCCACTACAGTGGAAGATTGGGGGGGAGGGTCCCCAGAAATCACTCCCAGTGCCTGGCAGGAGTTGTTGGCCATCGTGAAGTGGGTATGACCCCAGACATCCCTCAGGTCAGCTTCTATCTGAGAGCACAGGAGTTGGGGTGGGAGGAGAGATCTGTAAGGGACAACAGGAACTGCAGGGAGGATGGAGCTGCTGCTTGTACAGGCGAGAGCGGAGGTTTCTAGTGCTGACATATATGACTATCTTTATAATCAACAGAGCTCAGCTGAAACATCTAAGTCAAACGAATAGTAGGGTCTCAGTCATACACAGAAAACACTCTTCCCTTTTTCCTCCCTCAGCCCCACACATGCAGGCTTGTGCAATCAGTTCTTATATAAAGGTCTGCTTGAAGTCAGGTCTGGGATTTCTCGGAGGCATTATACCTCCCTTTCAAAGGTCAGGGTTCACCTAGAGCAACCTGGATGTTCAGAGTTGGGGAGGGGAGGCACACGGAGGCTTCTGGGAATGGGACCTTCTTAGACTGTTTCACAACGCAAGGAATGTTTTATATGTCTCACATGTAAACCAGATTTGTTGATCTGAGTGGCAGTGTCCCTTTGCAACTGTGGCCAAGGATGGAAATTAAGCCTCTCTGTGTGTCAGAGGTTGGGTTTCTGCCAAGCACTCCGTTTACTGCTGGTTTGCTACCTTAACCCTTGGCAGCAGCCTGGGGCTCTGCTGCAGCCAGCACCCAGCCAGCACAGTGAAAGTGATCTTTGCATTGAGCGCTGGCTGCCTACAGGTCTCTGCAGGAGTCTCCTGCCCTGGCCTGTTTGCAGAGGCCGCCAGAGCCATGCTCAAGAGGCCCACTGACAGAAAAGCGAGCCAAGTCTCTTGGCAACTTTCCAAGTCCCAGAAAGGAACTACACCGAATCCAATGTCCTTGTCCTTTCTCCTCAGGTGCAAGTGGTTAAAACTCACGGTCATGGTTCCATTGAAGCAGGAAGCTTCTCTCCCGACACAGAAGGGCCAGCGCTGGGGCCCAGCTAGAGGTGACTGAGCTGTTAAGAGTAGAGTCTCAGAAAAGGAGCCGTCCAGCCACCTCCACTCTTCTGCTGCAGGATGGCAGACACAAAGGCCCTCAGCAGCTGCTAGCCCCTCAGTCTTGAACTTGCTAGTCCCTAGAACCATGAGTATTCAGTTCATTATCAAGTCTGGTATTCTGTGACAGTACCAAAATGAAATGAAGCCAACTCCCATGGGTGCACCCTCCCATGACACCTGCAAGAGAGCAGCCACAAAGTACTAGGCCGCAGGTCCGTAAAGATCTCACAGTGGCCTCAGAGGCCCAGTTCTGGTACTAAGAAAGTATTTCATGTTTATGGACTCTGTGCAAACACGGCCTGAAGAAAAGGAAAATATAACAGAAATCTTGCTGCATGGGAATGCAGTTTCAAAACACAGTTCACAAAGAACTATTTCTGGGGACTGAAGAGGTGGCTCAGCCGGTAGTAGCACTGGGAGCACCTCCAGAGTACCCAGGTTCGATTCTCAGTGCCCACATGGCAGCTTACAACTGTCTATAACTCCAGTTCCAGGAGATCAAACACCCTCCCAAATACATAATGTAGGCAAAACAAAATTAAAATAAATAAACAAATAAATAAATAAGGAAGGAAAGAGGAAGAAAGGAAGGAAAGAAATGAAGGAGGGAAGCAAAGAAGGAAGGAAGGAAGGAAGGAAGGAAGGAAGGAAGGAAAGAAGGAAGGAAAGAAGGAAGGAAGAAAATCCAGGTGATGGTGACACACACCTTTAATCTCAGCACTCTGGAGACGGAGACAGGGGGAGTCTCTATGAGTTTCAGGATAGCCAGAGCTGCACAGAGAAACCCTGATTTCAAAAAAAAAAAAAAGAAAGAAAGAAAAAGAAGGGAAAGAAAGAAAGAAAGAAAGAAAGAAAGAAGAAAAAAGAAGGGGAAGAGGAAGAGGAGGAGGAGGAGAAGGAACTATAAAACCATAGCTTTTATTGGTATTCACTAAAGGGCACCAGTCTACCACTTCAAGCTGTCTTATAACTAAATGTGTAATGCTGCTCGGACTGAGGATTTATCTTGGGTTCCTTTTAACCGGTTTTGAAAGTTTCAGGGCTGAACTTCCTAAGGTCTTTGTCCTAAACCTTTGGATACACATTGAAATGCAAGGAAAAAATCTTTTAACCTCCATTTATATCTAGAGTTTAATCTAAAAAAACCAAAAAAAAAAAAACCAAAAAAACAAGAAATTGATCTGGAGGAGGAGGAGGACTAGCAATAACTATGACGAATACTTACTCAGCACAGCCACAAATCTACATCACGCTGCATGAGCGAGTGTAAACGTCATACGCATGCACGGCCAGTTTTGTGGTTTTTTTTTTTTAATTAGATTACATGATCAGAAATTTTTTGTGGGACTTCTGCTTCTGGCCAGGATGGGGTAATAGACCCAATGTGTCTTCCTTCCTGCAGTAACCTCCATGAGGGAAGCAGACAGAACACACAAAATGCTTGTTTTCACAACAGCCGACCTCAGGCCGTACAGAGCAGTGCTCCCTGAGAACCAGGAAACAAACGAGGGGCCCGTGCTTGCCTTCACCTGCTAGACCTCGCTCGAATTGCTTAAGCAGTGGTATCTGTGTTTTGTTCTTAACGTTTGGCACTCTTTTTCTAACTAGACTGTCAAGTCTTTGAGAACAGAGGCTGCCTGTCCTGGACAGCACATCCCTGGTCTATGACATACTTGTCACATGTTGCTTGCTAATGTGCTAAGTTCAGAACTGACGGGACGTTCGGCCTGTGTGTATCATAGACTGTGTAGTCTGTTCTATGGATTGTGTAGTCTCATTTCACAGAAAGCTGAGCACAGAGTGAATACCAACAATGGCTTGCCAAAGCCTCAAGGCTCCTCAGTCGTAAGAATTAGTAGACATTTCCTTCTCTATAAACCAGTACTCAAGAAGTTAGTAAGGCAGAGCCCCAAGCTGCACAGTGCCTTTCTTTAGGATTCTGATCACACTATCCACAGTTCAAGGGTATGGTGGTGCACCAGAAGTTGAAGGTGGTGTGTTGAGGAGCAGACAGGTCCCAAGAATTACCGTGGACATGATACTGTCTCCCAAGACATGTGTTGAAGGATTAGTCCCCAGGCTGTGGTGTTGGGAGATGGTGTCTGAGGTAGGCATCTGAGAAGTGGGGCCTGATGGGAGGTCTTGGGATAACTGGGAGCATGTGTTTGAAGGAGATTCCATTCCTTCTGTCTTCTTCCTTCCCTACCATGAGTGAATGGCTTTGTCTGCTGGGCATTCTCTGCCATGATGTGCTTTCTTGCCACAGAAGCAACAGGACCAGTAAGTTATAGACTGAAACTTGAAAGCTATGAGCCAAACAAACCCCTCTCTCTTTGTAAGTTTATTGCTTTAGGCATATGTCACAGTCATGGAAAGCTGACAGTCACAGCCATCTAGGGTTAAAGGGTTAGCCAGAACCAGCCGGTTCTAGAAAGATGTAGAAATTAGTAAGTAGGCTGAGAGCAGAGGCCAAAGGGAAGCCGTTTCTAAAATGAGCCCAGAGATTCCTGGGGACTTTAAAAGAGAAGTTGGACTTTAGAACAAGGCTAAGCGTTGCCTAGAAACTTTAGAAGAACCAAAACCACACAGAGTGATCAAAGCCTTAAAAGCCTGTCCTTGGTCGGTCATTGTGCTCAGCACAGCCCTGCAGGCTGTATGGTTAATCCTGGGAGCTGGGAAGGAAGGGATCACACAGAGAAGTTCGTGTGGCAGCTCTACTCACTGTCTCAACACTTGGCTGGGCAGTCTCTGAAAGTCTACATAGGGAAGTAGTGCCCCAGGCAGGGTCAGCTCACTTGTCAGAGCTGGAACACCCTCAACCATACGATGTGCTCTGGCACAGGAAGACCTGCCAAGTCCATGTAGAGGAAGGCCTGTGTACTCCATGTGGAAAATCACTGATAGTGTGTGTATTCCCATGAGGCTGAAGCAGAGTCTGTGGATCAGTCTGACTGCTCTCTGAGGCCGGGTTCACATTCAAGTCTTCTCAGCCCCACCACTCCACAAAACAGTTTATCTCAGTGTATGCTGGGAACTGAAAGCGGTCATCAAACCTTTCCCTTTGGGTTTATCCTAAATTCAAACCATTGCCAGCTCCCCCAAGTCCTTGAAAGGGAGCCTGGTTCTTTCTAAGCACTTTGTCAAGGACTCAAAATGTCTGATTCATGTCTTGATGTTCTGAGATTCTGTCCTGTGCAGGGGGGCAGATTAATACCACGGTGACCACCCAGTCAAGGTGTGGGGGACCTAGGGATGAAGTTTCATGCTTGACTGTTGTTTCATAGTTTGTATTTTTTATTTTACAGTGACTTTTGGACTTGGCCTCACAAAAGAATCGAAAAAGTTTCAAAGCAGCTGACGATTTAAACATAGCTGTGGATGACCCCTGACCCTTGAAACCCCACACAGTTCCTCTAGGAAGGAATCCAGCAGGAGACCTCATAGCTTAAAGGGAGTCCTCTAAGGAAGAATTGCTCTTTGAGTCTTGCCCAGTTGGGGTTGAATCTCCTCAGGCTCAGAGGCCACCTTGGGAAAGGGCCTTTGGACAAACATGACACCCAGGGTTAGACCCAACAGGCTGTGCTCAGTTGGGCTTTGATCCCCTGGCACCAGCAGTGACTCACAGAGTGGAAGCCACAGTGCAGAAGAAAGTTGGGTTACTGGCAGCAAAGTAGGCTTTCTGTGCACCGAACAGACTGAGCAGTCCCAAGCTGTCATTAGCCTCCGGTTTATAACCCAGGAAAAAGTAGCACTGAGTCACTGTCCTGCTCATTTGTCTTTTTGTTTCATTTTAATATGAAGTACTCAGGACTGAGCACTGGATTTGATCTAAAGGACTGAAAGAGAAATAAATAAACTCGTTATTAATAATAAAGGAGATTGTCCTGTGTATTTTATTCTCTCAGGTGCCGGCAGTCACAGGGTCAGTCAGAAGTACACTGGGTTCAAGATGTAAATGTGATGTCCCCTGGGTCAACATTGAGTTCTGTGCTGGACTCTGTGTTGGACTCTGTGCTCTGGGAGCAAATAAGCCCTGCTTTCTCCATGTGGCTCCTTATGGGCTGCTCTTGTAGGTCTTAGCCTAAACCCATCAGCTCAACTCAAAGCCCTTGCCTGCTTCAGTATCTCTGCACAGCACTGCTGGCCTTCCTAGAGGGCCTGTGTACTCTTCCCACCAGACTGAACTCACCCTAGCATGGCCACATACAGTAGTAGTTCCCTCTGCCCTTGGTGGTCCCCTTGTGTGGCAAACACACACACACACATGCACACTCCCACACTATGGGTTAAAAGCACAGCCCAATAGGGGCGTACAGGTACCTTTCTTTCCTAGTGAGTCTGCTGCCCACACTCGTCTTTAGTTTCTTTAGATCGCACAGCTCCTTTACCGACTCCTCAAACCTTCTTTATTTTCTCCCTACCTCCCCTTACTGGCAACTCTCCTTCAGGAATTCTAGGTCCCTTCCAAGTTTACAAGAATCCCCAAGGACTCCCAAGTCACAGAACAGTCTTGTACATGCCGGAGAAATGCAGTAACCTTTTCACTATTCCCGTACAAGATTGATTTGTCCACTCCTGTCCCAACAATGCCTCCAACTGATATATAAGATGATGGAGGAGGAAGAATTCAAAGATGGATCCATGTTTCCCCTGGGGACTTACCCGCACCTGTGATGGGCTTTATTCCTGTGATTGGGTTGTATTTTATAGCCCGGCTGACTACCTATAAGAAAAAGAGACTGAGCTGGGTGGTGGTAACTTACACCTTTAATCCTGGCACTCGGAGAGGCAACAGCAGATGGGTCTCTTCGAGTTCAAGGCCAGTCTGGTCTGCAAAGCTAGTTCTAGGACATCCAAGGCTACACAAAGAAACCCTGTCTCAAAAAAAACCAAAAATGTTTAGAAAGGAAGGAAGGAAGGGAGGGAGGGAGGGAGGGAGGGAGGGAGGGAGGGAGGGAGGGAGGAAGAAAGAAAAGAAAGAAAGAAAGAAAGAAAGAAAGAAAGAAAGAGAGAAAGAGAGAAAGAGAGAAAGAGAGAAAGAGAGAAAGAGAGAGAAGAAAAGAGAGTGAGACTGTTCTGATGGGCCTGACCTTAAACTGTAGACCTCAGCCCGGGATGACAGGGAACCAGATTCTACAAACAAGAACTAAAAGCGTGTTTCCTCCCAAATCCTTCCAGACAAATTTTCTGATGGTTTAGGGAAGAGAGGAGAGGGCCAAACAGTACTACTTCAGACTTTCGACTTCATAGGACAGAGAACTAATACAAAGTGGGTTTTTTTTTGTTTTTTGTTTTTTTGGCTACTAGGTTACTGGTGATAGTTGTGCGGCAGTAAAGTTGATACAGATTCCATCTCATGCTGTAGTCATGAACTGTTCTTCTTTAGACAGCGTAACCCTGTACAGCCCAAGCTGACTTCCATCTTGTAATCCCTCAGCTTCCTGGGAATGAAATTACAGGCGTGTGTCACCACATCCACCTGATTTTTAAAATGTTTTTCCTGGTCCCTGAGTCTTAATATGGCCTTGGTAGGCTGCAGGTTTCTACCAAGTTGGAGGGAAGTTGGCCACCCTGTTCCCTGTGGGTGTCATGCATCAACTCAAGGAGATCTGGCTGAGGTAGAGTTGAACTGGGCCTTTTTGGGCCTGCTATTTTCTGTTTTCTCCTTCCTCAGGGGCTCCTCACTTGCAGTGAGAGCAATGCATAAAGGGCCTCGTGCAGAGAGCAAGGCAGGAGGAGGAGATGTGAACAGAATTTTGGAAAAGATCAGGAGAAAGGAAATCACCCCATGTGGTGGAACCAGACCCTTCAGGGGTGGCCCTCATGCCCCTTGAAGGCTGACTGAAGCTTGCTTCCTGGCAAAAGCCAGAAAAGAAATGAGAGGAACCATGCTGCTGAATTATGCAGGGTGTTGGCCATTTGACAGCATCAGGGATCGCATAGGCTAGGATGGAAATACATTCTGGGTCCATAGTATGAAGTCTCTTGAATGAGAGGCAGTGTGAAGTCCTGAGTGATTGGGTTAGGAATGAGGGTCCATGAAAGGCCTGGGGGCTGAAAGGATGCAATCAAGTGAACTGAACAGGTGAGATGGATTGAAGAGAAGGCAACAGGAGACAGAAGATAGAGTGAGAGCCATCAGATTAGCTTTGGCAGTGTAGAGGGGGGGGGGGAGAGTCACAGTCATGGTGTACATAGAGTTTTGAATGACAACATGAACATGGCTCCCAGCATTCCTCCTTCCCTCAGTATAGCCTTCCTCCTCCGTTTGCCTTAGTTTTGTCATCCGCACCAAGGACCTAAGAGACAAAAGTCACTGCATTTGGGGAATGGAGAGTGACTAATACCAGGTAATAACTGCTAAGTCTTTTGTTGTCGTTGATGTTTGAGACAAGACTTCTCTGAGTAGCTCTGGCTGTCCTGGAATTCTCTATAGACCAGGCTGACCTAGAACTCAGAGTTCCACCTGACTCTGCCTCCAAGTGCTTGGACTAAAGGTGTGTGCTATTATACTGGGCTATGGTTCTAAGCTTGTAAAGACTAAAGAATGACCCAGCCTTTGGTGGGAGAGGAATGGCAGCCAGCTGCAGCGACAGGGCCTTCGGGGGAGAAGAGCATACGTAGTGTCTTGTTTCCTTGCTTTTTGTTTTATTTTGTTTTGTTTTCATTTGAAGTCCTTGGGACTGGATCAAACACTGGGATTGATCCAGAGTACTGACTAAATAAATAAATAAAATACATAATACATACATAAACATTAATAATAAAAAGGGAAAGTCCATGTGTTTTAATTATTCTCTCACTTATCAATAAGACTTCACCTCATCCTGTACACACACACAAACACACACACACACACACACACACACTCAGCTACAGCCTCTTGTCCCCAGTTCAGAAAGCTTTTCCAGACTATAGACAGAGAAGCGGATCTTCAGCCCACGTTTCTTAGCTGGGTTGTTCTTATAAGCACCTTGGTTGCCACAGAACAGTGCTTTGGACTCTTTAGGGACTGACTCTCGCTGCCTCCTTCCTGACTGACTGTCTAAGCTTTGGTTGGTACTTCCGAATCATGACTTCATAAGGCAAAAGACATTCAATGTCGCCTTTGTTCACCACCAGACCAGTCAAGGACAGACCAGGCCTGCAGAACGGTTCTTCCTCCCGCTTGGCTCTGGGTAAGCACACGTCTTCCTCTCTTACTTTAAAGGCAGACAAATTGTTTTTATCATTTGCCAGCACAGCTGAGGATGATTATTAATTAATCAAAAACACTGACTTTTAACTTCCCACGCTCTCCAGAGATGCTCCAGTGACAGCCTGCATCTGGACTTCAGAGCTGAAGTTAAGATAGAAGTGGGCACCGTGCAGCAAAGACTTTTTTTTTTCTCTCTGGTTTATTCTTCTTAAAACACAACTCTAGCTTAATCCCATTTAGGCAGTAAACTTGATTTTAAGGTGGTCTCATTTAGTGGGGGCTTCTCTTGGTCCCTTTATAGAACTTCCTTTGAAATCAGAAATGCTGTGTCAGGGTTTCACGCAAAGGAAAAATGAGTCGGGAGCACATTTTCTGCTCATCAAAAGCTTGAGCACGTGTGTATGTGCGCACACACACACACACACACACACACACACATATGTGCACGCTCTCTCGAGCAGTGTTTTGTGAGTAACGAACCGCCATGGTCTTCTCTGCTTGCCATGAGACTCTCTAGCATTGTCCTCCAGTTCAAAGTCTCAGGCATGACTACCCACAGGTTCCCAGGAGCAAAGGTGAGCTGTTTCTTTTGACAGGATCGTGACAAGGGATGGTCCGGGGCAGTTGGCTGAGGTTTGAGCCAGAGAGTTCATGCCTGTTTTTAAGATGGTGTGGTTCCATCGATATGACCTTACTGTGGTTTTCAGTAAAAAAAAAGAGAAGATAGAAGACTGCTCACCTCAAAATACACCTCAAAGCAGAATGGCTCCTCTCTCAACAGTTATGTTGTTGGTTTCAGCACTGGGGGTGGGGGGAAGGCTACAATGAAAAAAAAAATCCCACATCTTGGGAGCCACACAGATTGGCAAAGGATTTTTTTTTAAAAAAAAAGAAGAAGAAGAAAGTTAGCATGCTTCCTTTTGTGAAGGCCATCGGTGTGTTCTGGATGTGTATGTGTATGTATTTGTATACGTGTGTATATATAATTCATTAGGATTTTTCCTGGAGGCATGTACACGTAGGGGGAACAAAAGAAGGTTAAAATAAAACAAAAAAAGAAAAGACAAAAAGATCCACCTTCCACTGGTCACAGGCCCTTTGGTTCTTGTGGAAGCTCTGGTCAAAGACAGAAGAGGAAGCTATTTGCCAAGATAAGAGTTGCGATAAGATCTTCAGATCATCTATAAAATCCACGCTTGCCCTCCTGGAGGATGCCTAAGAAGAAGGGAGCTGAGTGCACTTTTTGTTTTGCTTTGCTTTTAAGAAGAATAAAAGTCCTATGTCATCTCTAAGAGCTAGTCAAAATAACTCAGGAGATAAAATTCATGGAGATACACCAGTCTCTCCGTGCTATTAAACCAACACAGGAGTTCAAGATGCCAAGGCTCCGCCCACTGTTTACCTCCTGTAGATAACCGCCCTGCCCACTGAACCAGTGAGTCAGTTGGTCAGGTGAAAATTGAACTTGTTCTCAAGCTGGTGAGCATCCTTAGGCATTTCTGAAGTTCTGAATGGATGGAAAGAACAAACTGCACAACAGATGAGTTCAGGTCTTCAACTGTGAGCAACAGAAGGAGACTGAAACCAGCAAGCCCCAAAGTGAACTTGCTCGTAACCTGCAGGTTAAGACCAGGCTGGGATTGGATGGTAGGCTTTCTTACTGTCCTTCCTCTCATGTGAACACTAGCTCTCTTGCCTGACAGGATTTCCCCCTCCAGACATAGGGCAGAGGAGACACCAGATCCAGGGTCCCAGATTCCCATGGGGGCACGGTTATTTTAGGGTTTCTATTTTTTCTATAAACACCATGAAATTACAGAGGCAAGGGTTCATTTCACCCTCCAGTTTACAGTCATGGAATGGAGGGATGTCAGGGCAGGACCTCAAAGGCAGAAACCTGGAGGTGTGCTGCCTCCTGGCCTGTTCTCCATGGCTTGCTGAGCCTGCGTTCTTATAGCACCCAGGACCATCGGGCCAGGATTGGTACCGCTCACAGTGAGCTGGACCCTTCTGTATCAACCATCAAACAAAGCAGTGCCCCACGGGTATGCTTTTCTGGTGGAGCATTTCCTCAGTTGATAATTCCTTTTCAAAAATAGCTTTAGCTTGTGTCAAGTTGACATAAAATTAAAGGAACTCAAAAAAAAAAAAAAAAGGAGACACTCTTGGTAGGGGTTGGGTTAGATTGGATGAACCTCATTCCCAGAGCTGCTCTGAGCAACTCTGGGTGGGACTGTTCCTGGCGGTATGAAGGTAAAAAGGCTGGGCTCTGGCAGCTGCAACAGCCAGGTTCTCCGCCACCTTTCGTCAGTATGCCTATTGTAGAAACAAACCAATAAAAATCAGAAACACTGGAAAGAAGGGCAAAATAAAGGAATCTGGTGACCCTCAAGACTATCTTTGGGAAGCGAATATGAGTCAGATATATCCAATCTTTTGAAATTGAGACACAACACTGATATTTCCAACCACACAAAACAGAAAAGCTCATTAACATTTTAAATAAGTTTACAGCTTTGTGTTGGGTGCTTTTTTCATAGCTATCCTTGGTTGTGGGCTGCCTTCCAGGCTGCGCACACTTGGGAGGGCTAGAGGTATGCATAATTAAGCAGTCCTGGTCAAGGTGTGGTCCCACCCATCAATGACCCGTCATTGTCTTGGCTGCCTCTCTCCCGCAAGGTGGTCTGACAAGTTGTCAGAACTGTGTGAAATCTCTCCCTGGGAGGCAAGTTCCTCCTCCAGGTCTGGCACCTGCCTTCAGCTTTCCCCTCCCCCACATGGGATTCCAGTAGACATTTTAACCCTTTGAGGGTCTATTGTTTAACAGTCTAACAAGAATCAAGCGTCTAGACTTGGCCCATGGAGGGAGTGCTCAGAAGAGTGTTTATTACACCGTCAGAGCAGGATACCCACCTTCCTCTTGCTTACAGCCCACAAGCTAAACCTCTTTGTGCTAGAAAATTGACCATTCAAATAGTTTAGAGCCAGTTGCTATGTGGGTGAGAATACCTAATTAGAGTGGACTCTTAGGAAATAACCAGAGCTTATGAGCTTCCGAAGAAGAATCAGAAACACATTTAAGGTGTATAAAATAGCACCTGCAGAAGTGAACATGACTACATTTATTCAGTTTAGAATGGACCTTTCAAAATTACAATGGTGTGTGAACAAAAGCAAGTCACGGGGAAAATAGATTCCGGATAATTTTATTTATACAAGTTTTCAAACCGTGCCAATGTGAGAAATATACTTAGGAACATGTGTATATTATAACTGTGAAAAGAAAAGAATAGGCCAAATTTGGGAGAGTAGTCACACAGATGGTGGCATGACCAGACACTGGCTTTCAGAGGGCTCACACACTGTCTGGTTAAGCCAGATGATGTCTTTGACATTCATGGTATTGCTATTTAATCTCTATACACTTCACTTGTTTGTGTATTTTATATCAAACACACACACTACTGCTGCTAGGCAAGCATTCTATTTCCTCAGAGCATTTCCTTGGCCTAGGTGCTGGCTGCCAGAGGTGGGCTCACGTGTTTAGGTGCAGCACCGAACAGTTCTGCTGTTTGTTGGTGGTTTTCTGTCCACGTGATAATAATCCAACAAGGAAAGTATTTCGGGCAGCTTGTCCGAACTTGAGTAGAGAGTGCCTGAGGCCCAGTATTTTCTATGTCCTTTGACCTAATATCAAGAAGCAGAAGTTATTTGTCTCTGCCTCCAGCTCAACCATACCAACCATAGCTAGCCAGTGTTTCTACTGAAGCATGATTACAAACCTTTTAACAGTTTCTTCAATAGCTAGACGTGGAACCACCATCTGACCCAAGAATTCTACTCTTGGCCTAGAAACACTGAAGATGGAGATGTAAACAGAGAGACTCTCTGTTTCCTATGGCTTATAGCAAAGATAGAAGCTGCCCACGTGGCCACCAACAGATAACAAAATGTGGGCTACCCATGAGCCATATAAAAAGAAATGAAATTCTAGTACTTTTAACAACATGGACAGATCTTCTTGGAAACATTATGCTAAGTGAAATGACCCACATACAAAATGACAGATATTGTCTGATTCCATGTACATTAGATATGAAGAGTAGGCAAATTCATTTAGACCAAAAATAAGATAGTGTAGATAGAGGGAAGAGAAGTTATTGCTTAGGGGTGGGGAATTTGGCATAGTGTTATGATTCTATAATATTGTGGGTATATTTGATACCATTCAGTTATACACTTACAAATTCAATTCTACTATATGCTTATTTTTTAAAACAGTAAATATAATATATTCTTTTTAAACTTTTATTTATTTACCTACAACCACTCTGTCTACATGTATGTCTGCATGATGAGAGAGCATCAGATCTCATTACAGATGGTTGTGAGCCACCATGTGATTGCTGGGAATTGAACTCAGGATATCTAGAAGAGCAGCGAGTGTCTTTATAGCCCCTATAATGTATTCTCTACCACAACTCGGAAGAAGCACAGTCACAGAGCAACATGAAGGCTACACATGTAGGTGAACTAAACGGTGCTGGAAAGACAGACCAGGGCCTCAAGTTCTTCTCCTTTCTTGGTCTTCCCTGCTGGTTTCCCAAAGGTCGCCACCATAGGAGTTGGTTCTCCAAGGTCAAAGGTCATCTCCACAGCAATTGGTTCCCACTCCCCTCTGTAGACCAGACATGCCACTTGTGTTTTCTACCTGAATGAGGACATCTCACACCCACAGGGTTTGGGATTGTGGCTTCTGACTGTTGTGAGGGAAGTCCAAGGAGCAAGGATAAGTGCCACTAAGGTGGACCAGCCAGGGTCCACAGTGGGGCCCTGAGTGGGGTGAATTGTGGAAGGGGTCTGACTGTGGTCACACTTCAGACATGTGGCAGCTACTGTGACCAGTCATACACTCCTTTGCCAGTGGTGACAAGGAGACAGAAAACAAAGTTCATCAGATAGACCTTCTGGTTGTTTGAGGTTTGTTGTCGTGAGTTTCTGTTTGCAGGCACTGATTGTTTCCTCCAACTGGAAGAATGTGATTCGTTATTCATTTATTCATTCATTTTTGTGGTGCTGGGAGTTAAGGACCAAGATGTATTGTGCACGTGTTTGACCACTGAGGTATATGCCTACCCACCTTTAAATTATTTACTTTGAGACAGGGCCTCATTAGGATACTTAGGCTAACATTGGTTCCACTCCACAGCCCATGGAGGCTTTGAACTTGTGAGTCTCTTTCCTCAGTGGGAGTACAGGCCTGTCCCACCAGCCTGGCTTCTTCCTTTGAGTCGGCAACAGTCACCCCCAGATCCACTGACTAGATGGATGGAAAGCTGACTAGGAGGATGCTGTCACAGCGCACATTTGGGGCTGGACTAAGCCAGAAAGACATCTCTGTGGGTACCAAGGGTAAGAAGGCAGCTGGGGTCTCAACTACAACAAGGGACCTGGGAAATACTGCCTTTGTGAGACCCTCCCATGGTAGGAATATTAACTGAAAGTTGATTAATCTGTCTTTCATCAAGAATTTTGATGAATTCTCTTTAGCCAAAATTTATTAATTAAATTGACATATTAATTTTACATTAACATTATATCATGTTATATATTAAACATATATTATATAACAGATGTTATATATTATATGCTAATATATATTAAAATATATAAAATTAAAATAATATTCATATTAATTAAATTCTCTCTTTAGCTAAAAATGTAATTGACTTTTATAGACCCTATTTTATTTTTTAGAATTTAAAACAATTCATAGACACCTCCCCCTAAATATTGTGAGTGCAAACACTGTATCTGTATGTGCTGTTTGGGTTCACTTTTCCTAGGCCCTTGTAAGGCTTTCTGCCTTGCCTACAAGAGACTAGGTCCTCTCTCTCTCTCTCTCTCTCTCTCTCTCTCTCTCTCTCTCTCTCTTCCCTCCTTCTTTCTTCCCCTCCCTTCCTCTCCCTTTCCCACCCCTTTTCCTCCCCTCTCCCTCCCTTTCTTTCTCTCCCCTTCCCCTCCTCTTCTTCCTCCCTGTCTCCCTCCTCACCATGGCTCATTCTCTTATGGTAGGAAAGGACTTGACTGACATGGCTTTGTGCTACTTCCCGCTTCTCACACCTGTAGATCTCTCTCTAGACACCCTTGACATCTTGTGTACATGAACACTCCTGCCGTTTGCAGTCACTCTAACAGTAAAAGCTGATTCTTAATATGGAGTCGTGAAGCAAGTCTACAGATCTGTAAGTTCCAGCAAAAGCTGCGGATTTCTCTCAAATTGTAACAACACAGAGCAGGTTTGAAGATGGCAGAATTTTTGAATTTCTTATCAGTGCTTTGTTCCATACTGGACACCTCAAGACCTTGTGATCACATTTGCATAATGCACCCGTCAACCTGCCAGTGTGTTCCTGGAGTTTTCTGTAGAGACCACTCATCATCACCACCACCACCACTATCATCATCATTTTATATTTTTAAGCCAAGGTCTCATGTAATTCAGACTGGTTCTGAATTTGCTGTAGCAAAAGATGACCTTGCAGCCCTGATCATCTTGTCTCTAGGTCCCAAGTACTGGAATTCCAGGTGTGTGCCACCACTCATCCTGACCACAGTTCTTCCCTCTGGTCCAGCAGCATCACCCTTCATGAGTGCCACTTGTTAGCTGACAGATGCTTAGTTCTCAGCACTAACTGGTCAGTCAAACCCAGCAGTTCTTCCTTCCCTCCCAGACTGACGCTAAGCTCATCCCCAGGATCCAGCAGCTTGGCTTCAACCCTCTTTCATTCCCAGGACGGACACAGTGTTCTCTCGGAGCTGCTTCCTGGAGACCATGTTGAGGTCTTTATTCTGTCTTCTAGGACAGAGATCTTTCTTCCTGTGCTTGGCCACCTTTCCATTTGACAGCCATGCTTACTTACATAAATTTCATCCCAGAGTGTCAAGACAAAAAGTTTATTTTCAAAATTGCCAACAGTTTTTTTTCTATTATAAAAGTTGAATCTGGATCTTGATAGGATTAAATTTCTACTTTGAATTTCTAAATTCCTGTGAAGAAATAAATTAGCAATGGCAGGTAATTCATCCATTTGTTCTTAAAGGGACTCTTTTAACATAGGTTTGTTTTCCTCCCTCAGTCCCTCCATTCCTCCTCCTCTTTCCCTTTCTCTCTTCTATTCTTTCTTTTTCCCTTTCTTCCTCCTTGACATCATGTACTAGGCCAGGTTTCTGAGTCAACCATTCAGGAATGATGGTCTGTCCTGGCCACACGGTCGTCAGCTGGTGCTCTGGTGAGAGGTAGTCAGAAGGCCACAGCCTCGGAGGGAGGTAACATCTACTTAAAATTTCTCTCTCTGCTCTGCATCCCCGTGATGTGCTGGAGCCTTCAGGAGATACTCCCAAACCTCTGCCTGCATTCACTGTGCTTTAAGGAGCCTTGGAGACAGCATTGACCAGACAGATGGTGGGACACTAACCAGGAGGGGCTGGAGTGAGGACAGCAGGAACAAGCAGGATGCTTTGGGACAACAAAGGCTTCCCCTGGGGAGTCCTTGGAAGTCAAGAGGAGAAGGGAGAGCAGTGGATGTTATCTCATGGTTGCTGGGGACAGGGTGGCCTTTGAGGATTGGAGAGCAGAGGAATCCAGATGACACAGAGCATCACTAACAGTGAGCGAGCTGAGCTCCCGGAGGAGGACTCCTTTCAGATACATGAGTGTATCTGTCAACTATTGTTCTGAGTGAGGTCAGAACTGAGTTCTCAGTCTGCCCAATACCCCTCTAGCTACACTGTCCTTGCCCTGCTCGCCGGCCTCTCTCTTCCTTCTCTGTGGACCTGAGCACTTTAGTTTTAATTTAAAAAGTTCTCTGTACTCCTCATGAACTTCCAGAGGGAGCCAAAGTGCACAGAAAGGTGGCTGGCAAGTGTGATGCTCAAGTCAAGCTGAGTGGTGTGTGTGAGTTTTCTCATCTGTCTTTGACAACGAAATCCTGCTGGCTCAGCATGCTTGCTCCTTTCTTGTCTGTCTGGGGCTTCTGAGCTCCTCATCCTCATCAACATAAGCTTTGTGGAGAATCTGAAACAGGCCGGGCCAGTGGGAGAGCCCCATTCTCATCTCCGTTCCTAAAGGTGAAGTTAGTGATAATACTTAAAGCTGATGCAGAGGCTTTCCAGTCTTACGTGAAGGACGGGAAGAGTCTTTGGAAGAATCTTCTACAGTATGGATGATAAAATGGTGACTTTTATATTCCCACATAAGGTGTGGACAACCATTGCTATCACTGGCCTTGCATCCTTTTCCTCTTCTTCTGCAAACAGCACCCTGGGAGACTTCCATGGTCTGTCAGGACCATACCCCATGCCCTGCCTGCACGAATAAGCCCAAACCTCTACAACCTCTGCCTAGACAAGAGGCACGACAAATTCTCCTACTAAAGTGGTCTTGTGGGGTGTAGGGTCCAAGGGCAAGCACAGTCGCTTGTAGAATTTCATAACTATACCTCTGTGTAAGGAAGGCTCTATATCTGGAGGTAGAGAAGGGTTAGCCACTAGAGAAAGTCTGGGTGAACTTAAGGGGCCACCATCTACTCTCTTCCCAGGATCCCTGCCCAGGATCCCTGACTGAAAACAATGGTTGCCTGCAAGTATGTGATGATAAAAGCTACCTTGAAATTTCTGTCCAAACTATTTTTAATAGTTTTCTCATTGGCAGCCAAAAGAGGTTTGGATGACGCTATCCTTTTTAATTTCTATCTATCTATCTATCTATCTATCTATCTATCTATCTATCTATCTATCTATCTTTGAGAGAGGGGCTCACTGTGTAGCCTTGGTTTGTAGGTCAGAATAGCCTCACACTCAGAGATCAGCCTGTCTCTGCCTCCTTAGTGTTAAGCTTATCCTTTTTTAACATGGATACCAAGGGTTATCTTCTTGAGGGGCAGGGCCTGGCTTGATAATCTCCTTTCATCTATTCAGTGCTGGAACTGATTAACTATTATCTCTGAGAGTAGGACAGAACAATTCAAGAGAGACAGTACTTGGAGTTTTACGTGAAGGAAGTTTGACAATGTTCCAGCAACTGTCAGTCGAGGGGAAAAAAAATCAGGCAGAATCCCTTCACTGATTAAGATTCAGGAACACAGTTTTATCTTAGTATAGAGCAGACTTAGGCAATCACTTAACCCGATCAAGCCCTTCACCAAACTTCAGGAAGTAAGGCATCAAAGAGAGGCCAATTACATTCACACTGAAATTCAGACTACCCCAGCCTCCCCTTAAGTAGAGAGTATGAGGTTGGAGTAGTGGCACACGCCTTTGATCCTGGGACTTGGAAGGCAGAGGCAGGTGGATCTCTGAGTTCGAGGTCAGCCTAGTCTGAATGAGCTCCAGGACAGTCAGAGCTATATAGTGAGACCCAGTCTTGAAAAAAAAAAAAAAAGCTTCAAACAGAAAAAGAAATGAGGAAGCAGAGAGCATGCTGGGAGCCCATGGCTTGTGCCCCGGGCACTGCACAGTGGTAGTAGGAGACAGGCTGGGTGCCGAGTGGTACTTCAATATCATACGTTTTTTTATCTTTTCAATGTGTGTGTATATAACTTTGTTGTGCTTATTTACGTCTTTGATATCTGATAACTGAAGCCTCAGATGAGCCCTTGTGTGGTCTTTAAAAAGCTTCTTCACCTCTTGGCCTCAGTTTCCCTGTCTGAAACCTAAGGCTCATAATCCAGATTCAGGTGCCTCGTTGGGCTGCTGTGGTACATTAATTACTGTTTATAGTGCAAGTGGAAGTTGGGCTGAACTAATTATTATTATCATTCCTGACTCTTCCAGCCAAATTCCAGCCAACCTTCACCTTGCTTTTAGTTCCTGAGATCTGATAAGAAACAGCTCAAGGCCCCAAGGAGGGTGACAAATTAAAGCAAAGCAAATGGCAGGTGCCTGGGCCTCCCCTGCCTGAAAGGCTCAGCCATCCAAAGCTTCTGGGCTCTAAAGTTCTGGAGCAGCCCAAGGACTCTCATGATGTATTAGAATCTCACTGTGACAGGAAGAGACTTCTGAAGCTGCAGCCACACTTCTGTCCTTTGTCTCTCTGGGCACCTGCCATTTAATTTACTAAAAAGTCCGGGGATCAATGCGAGGCGCTCACCCTGTCATTAGACAAGCCCTACATCGCGAGTTCCAGCCGAGGAATTCTCAGACAGGTTAGGCTTGCTCGTGAGGAAACTTGGATCACTCTGGAGGCTCACGACTTGGCTTTCTGTTCTCTAAGTGTGACAGTTATCAGATTGCACATTACCCAGACAGGGACAGCCCAGTTTTATCTAATGCACTAGTGAGTTCCTCTCGTCCCTGGGGATTGAACGTAGAGCTTTTGTGCACAGCAGGCTGGCATTTCACCTCTGAGTTAGCTCTACAACCTAGTTCTTGTGTGCCTTCCTAGATAAGAGGTGCTGTGCTCATCTTTAGGGCACTCCTCAGTTCCTCATGAAGCACCACCCCTACTCTCTCAACAGATGAAAGCCTCTTGCCCAAGGGCCGATCCTGACCCTGTTTCTGTGTTCGGTGCCCTCTCTGCGCCCATGTGTACATCTATAGGCATTACCCTGTAGCTGTCTTGTACAGTGCCGCCTTTCATCTGGCCCCCAGCCTTCACTTTCTCTAGTTTTGCCTCTTTTGTCTGCTCAGCACCGTAGGCAGTGTGCTGGTGGTGAGTGCTAGTTAAGTAATTAATGGCTGTAAGACACTTTGAAAACACAAAGAACTAGATAAATGCCAAGTATTATTGTTATTAATGATGAGGAAGGCGGTTAGTCATCCTTTGCCCTGAACTCAGCTCCTTGCCCTGACTGTGGCCACCGCTCATTCGTGAACTAGGATGAGAACTCTCCTCCTCCTCCTCACAAGCTCTGTTTCACACTGAGTCAGTGACCAAGGTGAAGGGCAGGGGCCAGGAAACCTCCCCTCCTCATCTCCCACCTGCTCGCACTGCTGTCTTTGTGGCTGTCAGGCCAGCATTTACCGAAAGCTGCCTCTGAAACTGCCTGTTTCCCATTCACCTGGTTAGTAAGCACACTGATGTTTACGTGAGCTCTTGATTTTGGTGATCTTGCTGCCGGCCCATCTGAGGACAGGATGGAGCTTGAGGTGAAGCTCCTCTTTCCACTCAGCTGGCCTCGCTTACACTGGTGACAATGGTCTTTCTTGTGCTGTGCTGTTTTGTTTTCTTCTCAACCCTTCTATGAATGTTTGTCCCTTTGACATAGTAACTGGGATAAGGACAGCAGGTGTCATTTTCCCTAATTTGCAGATTGGAAATCTAAGGCTCAGGGACATTATGAGCCTGTGTAAGACCCCCCAAGGCATTTATGATCTTGTGATAGAGCCAAGGTTTACCTCAGCTCTTCAGAAGCCAAGCTAAGTAGTGTCCTGTGACACTCGTGGTGGCTGCAACCAACCCCAGAGGGTGTATGAGGACATGTTAAACATCCTGTGCAGGTGGGAACAGAGCATATATTTTTTTTAGGGGTAAGTCCATGCCTCTGGGGGAGCACCTGACCCAAGCCTGGGACACTGCAGGGCATGCAGAAGTGTGCTTTGTCCATCTGGGGTTTGGGATCCTAGAATCTGACATTCCACAGTGCATTAGATAGAGACAGAGACACTTTAGAATTTACCCTTTGAGATTCATACCTTCACAGATGACAAAGCAAAGCCCAGAGAAGTCACCACTGTTCATTTGCAATGGCAGTATATTTTTGTGTTTTGTTTCTTTTCCCAAAATGGAATACTTTTTCAAGATCTCTTCTGAAACAGAGCATGGAAGTAATCAGAAAATCCGGTGCTGCAATGATGTATTTCTATGTGCAAACTCACAATATTTCTGTGGGTTTCTGATTGCAGCGGCTAGGCTGCTGGCCCACTGAAGGACAGAATGGAGGCCCGCTCTCCTCCAGGGGACTGATCAGCTCAGTCAATGGCAGCGATTTCTTTCAGACACGTTGTGCTTTAGTTTACTCCTAAATGCAATGCATGTATGCAATCGTGATGCATTGATTTTTCTTATTTATTTATTTATTTATTTATTTATTTATTTATTTTCAGTAAGCATACAAAATCATGATTTTCACTATCGAGTGTCATGGATTTTGGCCTTTAAGTCTTGTACTTCTCTTCCCTGAACATACAAGTCTCTCTTAGATTGAAAGACAGTCCTCAAAGGTTCACATTCTCTCCACTTAATTTAGGTCCCAGATGTGGGGGTGTCAGGCCTAAAGTGGATGGATTAAACATGCACTGGGGGATAGAAGGAGTGGGGGACAGCCACTGTGATGACAAGCCCCTGTCTCATGACCATTCTGAGAGCTCCTCCATGGCCATGAGATGAGGTGACCCTCACACCTTTACCACTGCTGAATACTCCCTTGACCTAGACTTGTGGCCTCCTGCCCTGGCCTGAGATATCGTGAGGTTTCTTATTTCAAGTAGTAAGTTTATGATGTGGCCGGATGCTTATTGCAACTTCAGAATACATCAGCGCTCCACAGGCATCCATTAATGCCGCCTAGGCTGTGGTGGAACTCCAAGGCTCAGGCCTTTGGTTCCGTTTCTCTGTCCCTCCATCCCTGTTCACAGCAGCCTGTGAGTCACCTCTGTAGTTTCCCACTCTGTGGGGACATTGCTCTGTTCCTGGGAGATGTGACTCTTTTTAATGAGGAGATGCTTCAGCCTGAGGTGCCTGCAGAAAGCAGCAGGGCATCCAGGGAGGGCGAGCTGACACAGCCAGAGATGTGAGGCTCACTGGTTAAGCAGAGAGGAAGCTGAGACCTCTGGCTTCAGAGCAGCCAACTTTCTGTGGAAGGGTAGTCATGGGAACATGAATACTCCAGTTCTCATGGCCTGACAAGAATGCAGAAAACTCGCTTCTCGGAGCTAGAGTTCACTACTCCTAACCTTCTCAGCACAGCTGATATGAATGGAGACCGTGGTGTGCCAGGCACTATTATACACTCTCGTTTAATTATATCAACACAGGGGCTCAGTTTATAGCAGAGCCACCCCCATCCAGAGAGGGTAAGAGGCTTTCCTGAGGACACGCAGCTAGTGGGTGGTAGAGCCAAGATTCAGACAGTGTCTTCCTGGCTCCAAAGCCCATGTTCCCCATCTCCCTCTGGGTCTGAAAGCCAAACTGAAGTCAAACTTCTTGGATCTCTGGTAAGTCTACTAGAAAAGTGAACATGTTGAGGTCCTTTCCCCTCAGTAACCCCACCACCAGCATAGTATGCCACCTGGCTGGAAATATCTTGCTGGAGACTGCCCTGAAAACACAGAAGAAACCCAGAGGATTACCAGAAGGACCAGGGCAGTGTCTACACACAGCACTCATGCCGGGTAGAAGGGTCAAAGCAGGTCAGAGGGGGGTTAGGATTGCTTTCCTTACCCTTGACTTAGACACCCACACCCTATTCCCTGCCGTCCAGATCCACTTAACGCTGCTTTAGTCTGTCCCACGTTACAAGCATAAGGACATAGGTGCCAGGAGAAAGGAGTTTCTGGATGGCTCCCCACTCTCCTGTAGGTTGTTGGGCCTTTGTGTTCCCTCCCTGGCTTTACCTGAACCCAGCATCTCCTCAGTGTCACACTGAACTGACAAGCTCTCTGGGCTGAAAATGCAGGGTTGCGCGTAGTCCGAGTTAGGCATTAGAGACTTGGTCCTGGCTAGTCCTGTTTTGCTTCCATCTGCCCGTCAGCTTGAGCATATTCGTCTCCCGGAAGAGGGCTTTTGGTGGAGGGTGGCAAGCAGGGGGACTGAGAGCTGAGGAGACCACAGCTCAATACTTCTCTAGAGAAAGCCTTTCATCTGGCTGCCTCAAAGCACCCACGAGTGATAAGTTATTCCTTGGGACACCTCCTGGGGAGGTAAGTGTGTTGCCTAGGGCCTTTTGTGTTAGTTAGTTAGTTAGTTAGTTAGTTAGTTAGTTAGTTAGTTTGTGGATTAGAACAAGGTGACATGGAGTTATTAAATGATCTCTTCAGCGAGCATATCTCTCTAATAACTGGGACTGGTTTACTGAAGTGGGAACAGAGATCAGAGGCCAGGGCAGTGGGCAGAAGTCACTAGCCACAGTGCCTCAAGGAGATGCTCACAAAACCAGGAAGTCAAGAGAAAGAGAAGAGAAGAGAAAGAGAGTACAAAGTGAGAAATAGCCCAGGACGAGGTTAGGGGCTCTTTCTGGCTTCCTGTAAGTGTAATCCTAACCAGCCACATGCAAGGGAAACCAAATGTCATGTGAAGCAGTGAAATTGTCACCCTCAGGAGGGCTGGGCCCCAAGGCGAAAGGTCAGGCTGATCCCCTCTCTAGCAAGGCTGAGTTCCCTTACACTATTTTTAGCAACTCCTAGAATTTGCCAGCTATTTTTAGAAGTTCCTCGATTTTGTCACCTCACCCAGATACGAGAAGAGCCAAAGAATTACAGTTTGTCATTTAGACAGGCAATGTCAGGCTTCAGCTGATGGACCTCCGAGAATTGTGCATAGGACAGATGTTAATGGTGACTCACACTGGAGCCTCCGACAGTCAAAGGACTCGGGTGGAGAATACCGCAGGTGATCATTACCCCATCTTCATGCACGAGGTCAGCCTGGCACTTAGTAGGGTGGACCTTGAAGTCTTGAGCTCCACCCCCACCTCCTTTTCCTTGTCTGCAAATGAGAGCTTGCTATGACCTACCTCTTGCCGAGGTGGTGGTAAGAGTGTATACTCACTACTAGTAAGTACTCATGACCAGCAGCTGTTATTATGTTCTTAAGGTTCACAGTTTTAAAAACTAAGAATGGCCTTGAGGATGCCAATGGACAGTCAAGATGCCATGCTTAGGGCTGTCAGCCATACCATTCTGCTGAGCTGGTAGAGAACGCCCTGTGAATCCTAGTCCTGTGCTAGGCTCCAGGGTTCTGTATGTTTTATTTCTAACATCTCCTGGGCCATTGGTGTATGGCCTTGACTGACACAGTCTGTCTGGGACCCACTCTCAAAGTTTATCCAAAGATCTGCACTGTACCCTTACAATGGAGAGCCTGAAGCAGAGACTGAAATATTTCCAGTAAGCCATGTGACCCCGATAAGACTAGCAGTCCTTGCTATAAAATAATGAACGTGGGTACTACATTTATTCCAGTGCTTCACATTATCCACGGCAGAGTAGTTCTATCCTATAAAGAGTCAACCTGAGTTAGCATATACTGAGCCATCGCTACTGGGGAAAACATGGGTTCCCTAAGCCTGTGGTCACAACATTTTTGTCAACTGGCCCATGTAGCACCATGTTCCTGTATGCATCTGTATAGAGATTCCTTCTTTATACACCGTATACAGAATGGCATTGTAAATATCATTGGTTTATTGACAAAGAACTAGTGGCTGTGCCTAGATACTAGGTAGGTGACTCAGTGGATAAGAGCACTTGCCACACAAACAAAATGACCTGGATCCCCAGAACCACTGTAAAAAAGCTGGGCATAGCCGCATGTTCCTGAAACTCCAGTGTTGGGAGATGGAGGCAGGCTGACCTCTGGAGCCCACTGGCCAGACAAACTAGCCAAAAGGCGAGATGTCAAACTTCCGGTTCAGTGAAAGATCCTGTTTGTAGGGAGTGACATGGAGAGTGAAAGCATCTTCATGTTTGAACAGGCACACACACACACACACACACACATATATATATACATAAAACATATGCATGTATATACACATATCTACACACATATACACACATACATATATATCATACATACATACATGCACATATACACACATACATATACACACACACAAGCAAAGCATACACACAACCATACACATACAAACATACACACACATACTTATACACACATTCATACACATACATATACTCACACAAGCAAACCACACACACATAGACACACACAACAAACAAATCACAAACACACATACAACAAGCAAATCATACACATATACATACACACACACAATAAGCAAGCCACACACACATGCATATACACATACAACAAGCAAACCATACACACATACATACATATACTACAACAAGCAAACCACACACACAACAAGCAAACCTCACACACACACACATATATATACACACATAAACATACAAATACATACATACACACACACACAAACACACACACATACAACAAGCAAACCGCACACACATACCCAAGCTCTATAACTCATATCTGAATATGCTTTTCTGACACGTGCTCTCTCTCTAAGGAACATCCCAGCCTTCCTGCACTGGGGAGCATTTGTGACACTTCAGCAGTGTGCTTTGGGTCACTGTAAACAGTGACGTCAGTAAGGAAAGCCTTGAAGAGACACAAACCCATCACAGAGGAAAAGTCTGAGAGCTAACCAGGAAGGCAGACATGCTTCCTTCCTCTGGGTGGGAATGAGTACTTGGTATGTTTGTTGCCTATAAACAACTGTAAGCCCACAAGTTTTGATTTTAGAATCATAAGTCAATTTAAATGAGAATATACATTTTCACATGTGAAATCTGTAAGTAAAAACAATAACTTTACATATCCTGAGATTGATAGCCCATGGAAGTTAATCCTGGGGGAAGAGAAGGAAGAGCTCTGGTGTTGTAAACCATGAGAATAAACCTGAAATAGGAATAAACAAAACTTCTTTCTGTAAAGTAATGACCATAACCCTATTTATTTATTTATTTATTTATTTATTTATTTATTTATTTAAAACCATGGTCTCATGTCCTAGGCTGGCCTTGAACTCACTATCTAGCTGAAGATGGCCTTGAACCTCAGATCCTCCTGCCTTCAGCACTCAGTGTTAAGATACAGCTGTGTGTCACCATGCCCTCCAAATGGTCACCTTTTATCAAGAACTTTCTTTTCTTCTTTTTTTTCTTGACATTTTATATCTCTGGATTTTGCCTAAGACCTAGCAAATACAGAGGCATTGAAAGAAATGAACAAATTATAAAATGGATATTTCTTGGTGCCTTGTATTTATTGTTTTTATCTTTAGCAGCAAACTTTTATCTTTCTCAAACAACTATGACCATCAAAAATATTCATACTCAGAAAAACTATAACGAAACATGACAGGATGAAAACATTTATTGGGGTGGCAGAATAGGAAATGTTTCATAGTGTGGGCGCCAATCTAGATGCTACATGATCGTAGACATCAGCAAACTTAAGAAAAAAACATTAGTGCTGGGAATATATGTTACTGAGTAATTGCCTGTGTATGAAGCCCTAAGTTTGATTCATAACAGCAAAATAACAAAACCCTAGCAACAACAAAAAACTCTTTCCATTAGAACAACATGCCTGAGAATGGAAATTAGCCAGGAAAAATACGTAAACACCTGAGGGGTGATGATATCTAATCATTTCTACCTTGGAAACTCATCCATGTTGGGAGCTGGTGGAGACTGAGATTTCTCTAGTCATTTCTGTTCTGCAGAATTATGGGGACCATGCTGTCTTTCTGCAGGCCTTTTGCTCCTTGCAAACGTCCCTTGTTCTACACCTGAGCCCTGAAGTAGAAGGCTGGGATAGCCAATATGTAAACATTACAGGTAACTTGTACACCACAAGGGTAGTTCTAGGAACCTGTGATCTCATAAAATCTACCAAGCAACGTGATTTTATGAAAATGACTGTGAAGTGTGTTCAGAGGGAATTTGCCAACAAGCATAGCAAGTGGCCACTAATAAGGTTGGTTGGTTGCAAGTGTGGCCTACAGCCTTTGAGCACTCAGTGTACGGTGTTGCCCAGGTCCAGATACTCAGTGAAGGTTTCAGTAATCAGGCAACTCAGATTTTATTGAGCATATTTTATACACCAGACAAGGTCATTAATAATGAGTACCAAGACAGATCAGACCCAATCTCTAGCCGTCAATCAATGCCTACTTGAAAAGTTAGGGAAAGATCTTTAGTCACTAAAGAAGCCACTGCATGAGAAGACTGAGGGAGCAAGACACCGAGCTTTTCTGGGTGCTCTGTCATAGCTCCAGGGTTGCACTGGTCAACAAGAAAAGCTCTCACCTTCAAATATTACCAGTGAGAGAGGCAAACGGTTGGCACACATGACCATTCAGTCAGATCAGAAGGAAACCTGTGCAGAGGAAGACATTACAAGGAAGAAGCCCATACGATGTGGACAAGGTGTGGGATGCTGGGCTTTAGGCCGTAGGTCAGTGTTGCTGCTACTGTTACTTCCTTAGGAAACATTGCTAATCTAACCGAGCATGACTCTCCAGGTCAGTGGCATTTCTGAAGCAGGTGCTACCAATCAACTTTGTCACCTACTATCAACAGTGGGGACCTTCTTCAGAATTTGAGAGAGTATTAAAATAACACTACTGAAATGAAATGTTCTGGAAGGCTCTCCGCCTAGGGAGAGACTGTTCACCTGAGCAATGATTCGGGGCTTATGGTGTGCTGGCTCGTTATTGATTGTCATTAATTCAAAAGGTAGGTGTCATTCCCTTTGAGCAGATGGAATGACTAAACCTCAAAAATGATGCCATGTCCCAAGCAAGAGAGAGAGAGAGAGAGAGAGAGAGAGAGAGAGAGAGAGAGAGAGAAATGAAGAAACAAACAAAGAAACAAATGAGGGAGGGAAGAAGAGAGGAAGGGAGGAAGGGAGGGACAGAGGGAATGAAAAAGGGAGGGAGGGAAGGAGGGAAGGAGGAAGAGAGGGAAGGAGGAAGGGGAGGAAGGAGGGAGGGAGGGGGAGGGAGGAAGTCTGGGAGCTTTCCAAAGCCCCAGCTCACCTCAGGATATTCCAAGCGAAAGGTGAGCAGCATACGAAGTGGGAATGGACAGAACAGAAAGCACAGGAAATAATCCATGGGAATTGATTGGATATCAGGAGGAAGGCAAGGGTAGAGACAAAATCAGATAAAATAACAGCAAAAGCAAATACATCTTAGAAAACAATTTTGCATGACGCACCACATTGTTGGCTGCACCGATTTCTGAGGAGCGGGTGAAAGCTTATCAGCTCCCACCTTCCCTCCTAGGAAAGTTACGTTTTGCGGTCTAAAAATAAATATAAACATTTGCAATGTTTCGTATGGCTAGATGATTACCACTTGAGAGTTCAGTCGGTAGAGAGTTTCAGCGAGAGGTAACGTTGGCGTGTTTGCCTTCAGATGCTTGGGGCAGGGTAACGGTGGGAGGTCCGTGTGTGGCCACGGCTCACTGGGGTTTAATTCTGATGAGAACTTGTCAGAGCTACCAGTGCTGACTCTTTGTCTGGGGACATAACCAATCTTGGCCATGCTGTTTGCCACGAGTCTGTCCCCATGAACCATAAAGCAAAGAGCAACAAGGTGCCATGGTGACAGTCAGCTTGACACATAGGACCGGAGCTGGACCTGGAGCTGGCTGGACGGCCACCTCTGTGGGCATATTGCTGTTTGCTCACAGGGCCCCAGAGTGGTCTTAGCAAGTTAGCATGGAGAGGGTTATCCCTGGTATCCCAGCCCGTCCACCCTAAGAGCACATGAGTACTCATGACCTCTTGGTACCCCAACATGGGCATATCTCATGCCTGTTTACTTCAGAGCCGTGGCTAATAAAAAAGGCTATTTGAAAACCGGCAGTTTCTATAATCTCAACCATCACAAGAGCAATAATAACAATGGAGTGTCCGGGAAAAACAACAGTTCTCTGAAAAATTGAGAGTAGATTTCTAGGGCGTGAGGGTTGGGGTGCCTATGATCTCTTACTCAAGGTTTAGAAAACAATAACCAGAAATGAAACCATCACCATAAAGTATGCTGTCGTAAAAGGTAATTGCTAGCTCAGCCAGGCTCTCTGGAGTAAGTCTTCCTTGGCCTTGTGTCTTTCTTACCAGCTACAGACCTCCTTCTCGCTTTGGCTGAGGAGTGCCTGGCTTGCAGATCTAAGCTGGGAGTGTAGTAAACGGGTACACGCTGTCCCTGCTTCTGGCTTCCGGCTTCTGAGCTGTGGGGAAGCTTTGAACTTCAGGAATGGACCATTTCCTCTGTGGGAGAGAAGTGCGTAGGGAGACCCAGGATGAACACATGTCCCTCCTGTTTGTTTACCATATGTGTGGTTTCCAAGCAATCTGGCCCTGGATGAGAACTTGCTGAAGCTGCCTGGGTGGGCTTCGGGCAGGACCCCCAGCACTGCAAGACTTGAGAGCCTTGAGACTGCTCTTAAGCAGCTAGTCACCAGGACACACACTACTAGTGAAGTGTGATTTCCTTGGGATCCAGCTTAAAAACAACTCCCTACATGTACCAGCTGTCTGTTCTAATAGCCCCACTGGCATTGGGGGGATCAAATGAGGCACACCCTACAGGGCCCTGACCATGTGTCATCTTGGCAGTTTATGGCCTGACATTTGACCCCTGGTCTCTGTGTCCCTTTGGTCGCCACCTTATAACCCCGGTTTCCACTTTCATTTTAAGAAGTATAATTCTAAGGCACCATTCAGCACTTGTGGCCTTCAACAGGGAAATTCCTCCTGAGTAACGGCAGGCAAATCCTGTGGTCGCCGGGGGTGAAGCAGCGCTTTTACCTGTATCAAAGCTTCAGGGCTAACTGGTGAAACTTGGGAAGGATCCCAAGTTCTCTTTAGGAAACTGCAGCGCGAGTGTGTGGGTCCTACCCGACATTACTCAGAGTCTCGAAGTTGATTCATTTCAGTGATACAGGGAACTAAGGAAGCCACCCTGTTACGCATCTCTTTGTCACATTTAATCACTTGGAATCACCTGGCATAATTTGGATTGTCTTACAAGGTGTGATTCCAAATTTTGTTTGTGAAGGCAGGAGGGCAGCCTAGGCTTTCCCTGAGGTCTTGCTGTTTGGAGCAGAGCATGAGAAGCTTTGCTCCTGGTGTTTGCTTTATTCTGTGGTTCGTGGTTTTGCAGCCCTCACCATGCCCTGCCTCTTGGAAGGTTTGATGGCATCCTTTTTCTCCTCAGAAATCTCTGGCTGGAGCAGTCACTGACTCTTCTTTCCTTGGCAAGCCCTGTGAGCCGAAGGTAGACAGGATCTTCTGTAAGGAAGCTGTGTAGCCATTAAGCCCCACTGCCAGATCTGGGGCAGCAAATCCCCCCACACCAACTTCCTCTCTTAGCTCTGCCTGGGCCTGTTGCTTTTCTTCCTTGACTGTCCACAGTCTCGACTGTGTGATTTAGATTTACAGAGCCTCTGGATAAAGGACTTTCACTCTGCTTTTGTTCCTCCACACTCCAACACTTCATTCATTGTGGACCCTTCTTTGTAAAAGAAGCATCTAGAGCCCAGAGGGTAAACTGTTTCCCATGCAAGCCCAGTGACTTGAGTTAGATCCCCTGAACCCATGTAAAGATGGGAGGAGAGAACTGACTCCATAAAGTTGCCCTCTGCCCACCGCAATGCTGCCATAGCATGTATGTTCACATATATTTGTCACACACAGTGCATGTGCATGTGCACGTGCGGGCACACACACAAATAATTTAAAACTAGTAACATTCACTGAATGCAGTAGCACACATTCTCAGCATTCAAGAGTCAGCGGCCAGGGGATCTGAGTTCGAGGCCAGCTTGGTAAACGTAGCAGGTCCAGGCCAGAGAGGGGTACATAATAAAACCTTGTTCCAATACAAAACAAAACTAAAAACAAACCCAATCTGTTGAGCTGGCCTAGACGGACCCAGGTAAGGCAGAGACAGAATAGGACCCTTACTTTGTTTACTAGTACCAGATGAGTCTGGTGCTCGCTGGGAGGGGCTCCAGAAGTAGTTGGCCCACAAGTGGCCCCAGGTGAGTACCTACTGTGTCTATCTATCTCTACATCTACTTTGGGAGCCAAAGCCAGTCACCATGACATAATGCCTGTTTCAAAGTAAAACATAAAATATTTACCATATTGAACTTAAAGCAGGAGAAATCTCAAAATGTTTTACAAAATTTTACTTTAGATGTTTTGCATTGAATAAAATGAATTTTTAAATTTTTTACCCATTTATCTATGTGTTTCTGTTTTTTAGAAGACAGGGTTTCTCTGTGTAGCCCAGGCTGTCCTGGAACTTACTTGTAGACCAGGCTGGACTAGAATTCAGAGAGATCCACCTGGCTCTACCTCCTGGGTGCTGGAAATAAAGGTATGCATCATTTCTGCCTGGCTAAGATAGATGTTTTTGTATATATATTTATTCTTTTTGTTTGCTGTTGTTGTCTGAAACAGGATAACTATCCTAGATTGGCTTGGCCTCTTAGTTTCCTCCGACCTCAGCTTCCTAAGTGCTAGGATTACAGAGGGGATTTTGTCTTTTTTTTTTTTTTTTTTTTTTTTAGGGACTGCTAAAAACTTTGAAGTTATATCAGAAGCTTTCATATTTCCACTGGATAGGCTGGAGACAAGCCTTTCCTTTTCAGACCCCTGGGGTCATAGTGTTACCATCTAAGATTTCTGAAACCGCTCCAGTATACGGCTTTAAAACTGGTTCTTGAGTGATGATTCCCATAGACACAATAAAAATTCTTTCTGGAGTCTGGAGAGCTGGCTCAGTAGTTAAGAGCAGAGGCTGCTGCTCGTCCCGAGAACCCGGGTTCAATTCCTAGCACCCCCATGGCATCTCAGAACCGTCTATAACTTCAGTTTGAGAGGATCTGGCACCCTCACACAGACAGATATGCAAGCAAAACATCAATGCAGATAAAAAATAATAACAAATCTTTTCTTAAATTTTCTTTCTGACTCCCTGATTAGCTTACATACCAGATCACTGGAAATTATGTTCCCTTAAGCAGTAATTGCCATTACTATGACTGCCCCAGAAAACCTGTCTGTGCCGGTTGCTTTTATCAGAACCAGTTTTAGAAGTAACTGTTAACAATGAGGTTGTGATCCAAGGAGGGTAAGATGTATGCCCACTAATCGGGGCTGTTAATGTATGATCTGGAGGAAGGCTCTCCTAGAAACTAAAGAACACTGGGCCTGCTGATGGAGTAATGGGGGAAGGAAGTATGGCCAGGAAACACTCTCTTTTCTCCCACTGGATACGCACTGACACGCACATGGGTGTGTGTAGACCTTGCTTTTGGGTGAAGCACAGTAACACACACCTTTAGTCCCAGCACTGGGGAGGCAGAAGCAGGTGTATTTCTGTGTAGACTGAGCCTGCTCTATAGAGTAAGTTCTGGGCCAGCCAGTGCTACATAACGAGTCCCTGCCTAAAAACCAAAAGTAAAAACACGTCCTAAGTGTGCACATCTGACGTCATTTCTTTGTTTCCAATCAACTCCACTCAGCTATGCCTTCTACCACGTATGGTCAAGAACATCCACATGCATCCACATGCATCCACATGTATCCACATGCATCCACATGCATCCACATGCATCCACATGTATCCACATGCATCCACATGCATCCCCTCCTCTACCTCTGCAGCTCATAACTGCTGCAGCTCCTCGGGAAGCGCAGGCAGAAGTTGAGGTGCTGGGCTGCCACTGTTGAAGTAGCTCTCCACCTGTCTTCTGTCCAGACCCTCTGTCAGTCTCACTTTCCTCTCCTGAAATATGGAACTATGGGTTGGGCCGTTCAGACACAGTCTCTGTTGTTTGAAAGAGAAACCCCAAATTCCCTGGGACTTGAGGCTGTCTTTAGTTTGAGCTCTGGTTCCTTCTCTTACTTTATATTTTACCATTCCACAGCCGTCAACTCTGACGACAGGTGTTCCTGCTACCAAAACAGATTAATAGCCAAAGATATGTCTTCCATCGCACGTGAGTCTGGATGGACAAGTGGACACCATGCCCACCTTCTGCCGGCTACTGTTCCGTGACGTCACGCAGTTGTTCTCATGGTGACCAGTGAGTGTGTGTGTATGTGGGGCGAGGCATGACAGCAATCGTACTTCACTCTGAGCATTAAGTTCCCCTTTAAGTGCTACTTATTGGTCAGAGTCTTGTCCCTTCCCACAAGGAGGATCATAACGTGGCTTAGCCACCATGGGTGTTCAAAGAACTGTCGACAAAGATGATAAATAGCACAGTGCCAAAAGTGGACTGGGCCATGTGGCCAGTGCTCTTTCAAAGTCACTGTTTCCTGCTCAGATCTCGGAAGTGATCAACATAAAAGGGCAAAGGACATTGTCAGGGAGGGTCCTAGGCCACCCCTGCCAAGTCTCTGCAAGGCATTTCAAGGTGAGACCCGGTATGTGAATGTTGTCCAACACAGCGGAGAACACAAGGATGACAGCTGTCCTAGTCAGGGTCACTACTGCTGTGATAAAACACCAGGACCAAAAAGCCAGTTGGGGAGGAAAGGGTTTATTTGGCTTACACTTCTATATTGCTGTTCATTATTAAAGGTGGTCAGAACAGGACTCAAACAGGGCAGGAACCTGGAGACAGGAGCTGATGCACAGGTCATAGAGGAGTGCTGCCTACAGGCTTGCTATAGGCTTGTTCAACCTGCTTTCTTAGAGGGGTAGTCCCATCACAACATCGGGCTGGGCCCTCCTCCAGCAACCACTAATTAAGAAAAAGCCCTCCCCCTGGATTTTTCTCAACTGAGGCTCCTTCCTTTTTGATGACTCTAGCTTGTGTCAAGCAAGACATAAAACTAGCCAGCACCACTATGGGTTTCTACTCATCCTGCCTGTACCTCCCAAGTGACGGGAGCCACCACAGGCCCAAATTTTCGCAAAACAGTTTTTAAACTAAAATTGCCATAACCCAATAGGTTTTCTGTCTTCTGAAATATTTAGGCCCCTTAATACAGGTCTCCTTTGAGTGGGAGAACAGAGAATCTGCTTCTTCCTATAGTTCAAGGACAACTAAAAGGTGTCCCGGTGGAGCATCACCACAGTCAGTATGGCACGTGGACCTTCAAAGTCAGGGTGTCCTGCCCTGGGATTATCAGCCAAGGAGCAAGTGAAGCAGGAACCTTGGTGGCAGCCTCCACCCATGGAGAGGCAGTGTTACATCATATCCATGGGGGAGTTTCTGTGGAACCAGAAGGGTTGAGTTTCTTGCATCTGCTGCCTGGTGTTTCCTAAGCCAAAGTGAGCGCAGACCCTGGGCAATCCTATCTAGCATTTCCTTTTGTAAGCCCGACCAGACTCACTGGATGTGCAGTAGTTCTTAAAGAGATGCCTTCAGACAAACCATCTGGAATTCTTGGGCCTCATCCCAAGTCTTCCCAACCAGGTTTTCTGAGAGCAAGGCTCAGAAACCTGTGATCAGCCTAAGGCTGTACACAAACTCGCCCATGTCTGAGAGCCACTGTTGTGTGTGAGCAGTCAGACATGTCCCTTAGGCCACTTCTTTCCTCTCTTGACATCAAACCTACCTCCTGATCTGTCTCCACACCCCCAAAGTACTGTCTGCCACCAGAAATGCCTACTACCCCATCACTTCAAGTTTCCAGAAGTGTTGGTTGGGAACTTGAGACAAAGCAGGATGAGTGGTCAGTATGACATCAAGCCAAACCACCAAACTTCTTTGCTTTGTATTTCCTAATTAAAAATTCATATAGCTGTGGGGAGATAGCTCAATTGGTGAAGTGTCTGCCTTGAAAGTATGAGGACCCAGAACCCACATTTAAAACTGCAGTGGTGTGTGTGTGTGTGCATGTGTCTGAGTGTGACTGTGTGCCTGTGTGTGTCTGTGTGTGTTTATGTGAGTATGCATGTGTGTGTGCCTGTATCTGTTTGTATGTCTGTGTATCTGAGTGTAACCGTGTGCCTGAGTGTGTATGTCTGTGTGTGTGTGTCTGTATCTGTGTATGTCTGTGTGTCTGAGTATGACTCTGTGCCTGTATGTGTGTGTGTGTGTTTCTGTATACGTCTGTGTATCTGTGTGTGTGTTTGTGTGAGTATGCATGTGTGTGTGTCTGTGTGTCTGTATCTGTGTCTGTGTGTCTGAGTGTGACTGTGTACCTGTGTGTGTGTATGTCTGTCTATATGTGTCTGTGTGTTTCTGTTTGTATGTTTTTGTAAGTATGTATGTGTGTGTGTTTTTGTGTCTGTATCTCTGTGTGTATGTCTGTCTGTATGTGTCTGTGTATATCTGTTTGTGTGTTTGTGTGAGTATGCACGTGTGCGTGTTTCTGTGTCTGTATCTGCATGTGTGTGTGTGTGTGTTAGCATAGGTTTATGATCTCAATGCTCTTGAGGTAGACACAGGTAAGTGGTTGAGACTCTATGGTCAGCCAACCTACTTTACTTGACAAGTTCCAGACTTGTGAAGACCCTGTGTCAACAAAAAGACCCTGTGCCTGAGAAAGAACACTCCAGGCTGTCCTTTGACCACCATCCATACATAGGTGTGAGCACACGCACATGCACACGCACACACACACACACACACACACACACACACACACACACACACGGCTGTGTGCAGGAGAACTGGCTACATAAAAACGTGTCTCCTCAACCTCTGACTATTGTAAATTATGCCAGAGAAGGAAGTTGGGGTCTGATGCCAGGCTCAGGCTTCTGTCTAGAGTAATTCTTCCCAGCAAGGCCAGCTACAGCCTGGATGACTATCAGACTTCCCCATGCTCGGTGAGTGCCCATGGTTAGTGTTGGGCATGGACAGAACCCTAGGATACCTTTCATCAGTGGCCCTCAGTCAGGTTCGCACCTATTCTTCAGAGTGTCCTTACACTAAGTTCAGTGAATCAGAGGCTAGAGCTCAGTTCATCCTGAAATTCTGATACTGCATCCTCCCTCTGTTTAGGGGATTTTCCAAGACCCAGGCAGAAGGACCATCTTTGTTAAGCCAAATACAGCTGTGACGTTGGAGGTGGGGTGGGTCACAGGAGTGAGAGAAGAGAAAAATCTGGCCATACTTTTGTTTTTATTAGGGTTGGGTTTTTTTTGTTTGTTTGCTTTTGTTTTTGTTTGTTTGTTTTTTTGTGTTTTTTTTTTTCAGGATTAGTCACTATGTAGCCCTAACTGGCCTGGAATTCACTATGTAGACCAGGCTGACTTTGAATTCACAGACATCTGCCTGTCTCTGCCTTCCGAGTGATGGGATCAAGGGGCATGGCACATCTGGCTGCTATGCAGCTTTTCTTATAGGACAGAAGTAGAAAGTTCCACTCAGATAATTCTTCCTAAGGTTCCAAGCCAGTTGTCACTGGTGCTTGGAATAGAAGCCAACTTTTCTCAATGAACGAGTGTAAAACAAAGCAAAACTCCCCGCTCCCAGACACCCTCCTCTCTGTAGTCCAACCCCAGCTGAGTTTTACATGCTAAATACCGATGGCGCCTTGAGCTTCTTCTTTAAATGTTAAGTGGGCTTTCTACCTTATTCTTTCTGTCACTTCCAAATCCATTTCCAACAATAAAACTGTTTAAAATACACATTATTTGTTGGACTAACACTTAAAGGCATTGCCACCAGCGTTCTCCCAATACCACAGTATTAA
The DNA here is from genome assembly GCF_004785775.1 of Grammomys surdaster. Taxonomy (NCBI): domain Eukaryota; kingdom Metazoa; phylum Chordata; class Mammalia; order Rodentia; family Muridae; genus Grammomys; species Grammomys surdaster. The sequence continues at coordinate 4,105,904 of NW_021604702.1, read as the reverse complement.
CTTGGCTTTCTCATGGTGCCATATTCTGTCTCCTTTCTCTTTCCCACATGCATCCCTATGAGCAGAGATGGCATGGCTGTTCCTCTCAAGTCTTCTTTCTATGGAACAAAACCATACGCTAAATACTAGATTATTCTGATGAAATGAACTTTGAACAGGGCTTAGACGTTTGAGTGGCATTCCCTGAAGAAATAATTGAGGAGAGAGACAGAGACATAGAGAGACAGAAAGAAGAAGAGTCAGAGAAAGGGAGCAAGAGTCTTCTCCTCTGATGGAGAGACAGAAGACAGAAAAAGGGAGAAAGAGAGACAGACAGACACACAGAGACAGAGAAAGGAAGAAACCGAGTCAGGGTAGATAGATAGATAGATAGATAGATGATAGATAAATAGATAGATAGATAGATAGATAGATAGATGATAGATAGATAGATAGATAGATAGATAGATAGATAGATAGATAGAGACTATTAGTTGCTGACACTTGTTTCCTGTGGAGTAGAGCATTTCCTATCTTCTAGTCCACCTAAGGCTGCAGTAGCACCTGCTTACCTGCTTACCTGCTTACCTGCTTACCTGCTTACCTGCT